>NC_079153.1:140659069-140968203 GCF_947563725.1 Argiope bruennichi | reverse complement strand
CACAGTCATAGAGGTGGGTTCATTAAGAGCGATTATTTTAGAACGCTTCCTCGGAGTAATATCTATCTTTGAACAACCAAAAGTAACGCGTGTTACACGGACCGCAAAATTATAATCACCAGGCTAACTAAAAGGCTCACAACTGACTACTGATACACTAAAGCCAGTCAAACGAGTAAATGATAGTCAAGGTCGTTCTGTCACATTACCTCTAGACAGATATAACTGGTTTGAAGCGGTTCGGGACATCTCCAACAAGTCGGGAAAAGCATTAAAAGCTTGTTTGTCTCACTTAATTCCAACAGTATAGTAGTTTAAATTAAAGTATCTTTTTTTTTTTTTTTAGAACGCCTTTGAGAGTGACGTGGTGGATATAACATCTTTATTTTTGGAGGGTGTACATATAAAACCATAAAAAAAATGGATTAATGCAAAAAAAATTACTTCAAACAAAGGCCTCTAGATGAAAATGGTGCGCTTCCAGAGGTTTAAGGTCTTCAGAGTAAATGACTTGCTCCATCTAAACCAATTTGATTTTAGGGACAGAAAATCCACAGACCACGCAATACAGCAACTAACGGAAAAAATTCATAATTTCAAACAGCAAAACGAACACACCCTGGTAATTTCTTTAGACATTCAAAGAGCTTTCGATAATCTGCAATTCTCTTCCATCCGCAATAGCCTCGATAAATTTAAATTCAATTCAAAAACTGCAGAAACACTTAAAAATGTCCTAGAAAATATAGAAGTCCTTCAAATATCTCAAGGCACTGCCGCCTGGTCACAGCGGAAAGGCTGCGCGCAAGGATCCTGTTCTGGACCAGTTTTTTTGGAGTCTTATCACAAACGAAAGTCTTTCTGTAAAATGGCCACCTAACATTTACCTCCAGGCATTTGCAGACGACTTTGTTTTTTGTAGTAGCCGAATCTACAAGAGCAAAATTGAAATCAGCCGCCCAGGATGCTCTCTCAATCTTCAAGTGCTGCACCGACAAGCATCACCTGCAAATCTCCGTAGAAAAATCATGTAATATCTTGATAAGCAAATTAGTCAACGGGCCAACAATTAAATGGAATAACGTAACAATAAAAAGGCAACAATCTTTAAAATATCTCGGTGTTACGTTACCATCGACAATAAGCTTAAATGGATTCCTCACCTCCTTAACACCAAAACGAAGGCGATTCTCTTAAACCAAAATCTCAGCAGAATTACTGGCTCCACATGGGGTCTGAAAAAAGAATTCAGGTGTCATCTCTACTTCACCGTTGCCGAGAGAATGATCCTACATGGAGCATCAACTTGGGCCTATCCTCTATCATCCCGACAACAAAGAATCCTAATCTCAATACAGAGAAAATTTGTCCTGAGTATTTCTGGAGCGTTCCGAACAAAATCCACGGCAGCACTACAAGTTATCGAAGGAATTCTTCCACTTCACATCAAAGCGCAAGCAGAAGCAACCTATGTAAGAGTAAGTCGTCACCAATTACCAAGCCATTTTCAGAATATAACATTCCATTCTGAGAACTTCGAGATGAAATGCTCTCACACAAAAATCTTCCCCTCAGACTTTCTTCTTGAGGACAGAATTTCCCTCAAACAAGAATTCCAACCTACAAACAAGACGGATATTTTTACAGGTGGGTCCAAAATCGAGGGAAAAACCGGCTTTGCCTACTGCGTATTCCAAAACGAACAAATTGCTCATCAGTGGATCGGCAAACTGAACGGAAAGAATTCTGTCTTTCAGGCAGAACTGCTGGCCATTAAGGAAGCATGTAAATGGGCTAGCAAATTCGATCATATCGCTAAAATATGGAGTGATAGCGAGTCCAGCTTAAAAGCGATCAGCTCATTTTCCACCTCAAACCCAATTGTTCAGGAAATTCGCGCCTTTCTGCTCTCCCAACCTTCTATTAAGTTAGGTTGGGTTAAAGCACAACGGAAAAGAGGTTGCAGATTCCCTAGCCAAACAGGCCATTTCTGCAGGTAGGCCCGTTCAATACCCAGCTCCTAAAAGCCATCTGAAAAATATTCTAAATGAATTGAGCCTACAGCGATGGCAAGAAGAATGGGACAATGGCTCAACTGGCAGAAACATCCATCAAATCATCTCGAAAGTGTCCTTTAACCCATCATCTTGGAATAGGCTTGACAATATCTTTGCAACTGGCCATGGCCCTTTCCCTTCATATTTCAAGAGATTCAATATTAAAGGATCGGATCAATGTAGCTGCGGCGAAGCAGGCGATCCCCTTCATTATGCCACTAGCTGCCCTCTCACCACATCTTTTCATCTCAAAAAACCCACCCACGACCTAGGAAATATCTGGTGGACCAACGTAATGAGAAACAAGATGTCCAAGGTTAAAATTAGAAATCTTGTGCGGTTCCTACAAGAGAACGAGGAATTGATTTCTCCAGACCCAAGCCCAGTATAAATTTTCGTTTCATTTCTCAATCAAGCTCTTCTCCAGAATATATTAACTTCAATAGATTTCATCTACTCATACCCCCCACCGAACATCTCCTTCATCATTATAATATTGTATATAGTTACTTTTTATGTGTATTGAGGATATTTATGTCTTTTTATGTGCATATTGATATTTTATGTCTTTTTATGTGTATATTGATATTTTGTCTTTTTATGTGTATTTTTTTTATCTTAATAAATACTCCCACGTATATCCTTTCAACCGACAGGGAATCTTAGAGATTCCAAGTTCGGGGATATTCTGTGGCGAAAGAAAGAAAGAGGTTTAAGGTAAAAATAATAATGTAACGCAACCAATAATAAACAGAATATAAAGTGTCCATAATTTATTATTGCATTTTTTTTTTCACTCAGACTGTTAATCCTACAAAAATGTTTGCGACAGCACAAACGAAAAATACAGTAAATAAAGATTTCAAAAGTAGTTTTTAATGTGTCCATCTTGTTTCAGGGCGAACAGGAGAAACTGGGCTACAGTATGATCCACGGCGGTATTGATTGATTGGCACTGATATTCATTACTTACAAGACTATCTCATTCTCTAAATCTTCGAGATTTTGTGTGCTTCATCGATAAATTTTATCCATCTGGCAACATATCCCAATCCTGTGCTGCAACTATGGAGCAAACTTTTGGTACCTGAGGCAAAGAAAAGTAGCTCAATCTAAATGGCCTCAGTGAAGCTGATTCATACAATAACACGCGGAGAATGTAGAGACATAATTGAATCTGGTGAGGATTCTTCGTGGAACACGCGTGACAGTTCTGTGAATTCACCATTCAGCATATGTAAAAGGGATCTTCATCATTCCATAAGACGTCCTGCGTATAATTCTGACCATCTTTCATTGGTGTCATGAACGTTATATTGCACGAAAGCTTCACGAAGATCATTATAACCAGAATTTGACTTTTGTAAGCGAAGAATCTCCATGCGCGTAGGCTTTAAATATTATTCGCATGCACATCCATGCCATAATATGTGGAAAACCCAATTGCCTTGATATGGCCCGAACGTTGGATGCTTTTCCTGTATTTCTAAAGCCCTTCTCAAAAACAGAGGTTGGGACATCATCCATCACCTGTGGTATCCATCTTTCTTCGTTCTCGACCTTCTTGAACTTGCCAAGCTACCTGTTTTTTCGAAATCATACATCATCCATTATAGATCCCATGGTTTTACCGATCCGTATGCAAACATTTCTGCCCCCGGTACAAATGAAGCGCTTTGGCAGCCCTATCACCACTTTGTTAGAGAAGCTATAATAGCAAAGCACGCTTCGATCACGATAGAATCATCGTAGCCGCCTCTCATGCAAATGCTGGCAGATTCACTTTCTGAATTAGCTAGCATGGTTTATGTGTAAAGAAATGTAATTATAAAAGTTGATCATCGACGCGTCGGATTATCTTATTTATTGTCCTGTTACATTTTTCTTATTTTAAACCAATTGCTGCTCCTCATTTGCACCTGGGATTTTGCAAAAAAAAAGTTGAAACATTGATTCTTTTTTTAATGTCCGATATGTATATCCTTTAATATGAAGACATTATATCCATTCCTTCGCTCGGCTGGGCGTTCACTGTGAGGATACTTTAATATGAACCATCTTGAAGTTTAAACCATCGGTAAGATTTCTCTTACCTCGAAAATAGTGATGACTGCTAATTTACCCTTTCTGAACTGCAACAATTTAACTGACAATTTCAAACATAAAGTTTGATCAAACTATTAAGAATAAGCTTCCTGAACAATACGGTGATTGGCTTATGGTTGTTAACAAAGTAAAAGCTCCAATTCTTCTCTGTTTTTGAGACACAAGTTAAATTATTTTAGCCAAATCATGGGACGAAAATAATGATCTTATTCCTAAAAAGAAAATTTAGATTAGTGCAGAATGCGCCTGAAATTGTTCTCTAATATCAATAACAACTTTACCGATTTATATTATATATATATATATATATATATATATATATATATATATATATATATATATTGTTTGTTTGTTTGTTGGGAGAAATTATCTTGAAAAACAGAAAGGGCCCGATAGAGCCATAAAAGAGTAATTCAACTGCCATTTGTGATGCCATCATGTTTACAGATTGTTATCGATCCTTTATATCACCCTTATACTCAGATTACTCATTCATTTGTATAGAGGATTTGATTCTAGGCGTCTAATAGCTGTTTTATCATCATTTTCATCTATAACTAAGCAGTTCTAAATGTATCTTTGAATGTATTTTATCCTCAGTCTTCAGTTTTCTTCCCTGAATATGGCTGTTTTCAGTATGTTGTGTTTCGGTATGTTGGAGACGATGCAGCTCCCAATACTTCAACAATTGATGACCCAGATAGATTTCATTGAATAAGAGTAAGTATATGTAGGTGTTGCTCTTAATGATAAGATTAAGAATACCCTGAAATGTGCCGAGATTGAAAGAAATATCAGAGCTAAAGAAGAAAAAAATACAAATTCCGATCAAACTTTATAACAATCAGAGCATTAGATTGATTATTGTGGATCAATTCAGTTGAAGTTTTAATCTCTGACTTCGGCTTGTGGATTTCAGATATCTTACAGTTTTATGACAATTGTATAAAAGTACTCCGAATTCCTGAATTTATTGGCACATAATACGTAATGATTGAAATTGTTATATACCGACCTTTCCTTTCTTTTCAAATCAACTTCAAGAATTGTAGTAAAGTGGTTTAAATTTACGTATTACTGGAAGATTTTTCAATTTTGCGTATTAAGAAGCTATGTGGAAGATATTTCAGTACAGACTTCAGGATTTTGCAGATAATGAAGTTCCAAATTAAGATACCTGGTTTTTGTGCACCAACATAGATATTTTCATATAAAAATAAATATTTTTGACTAGAATCATAAGTAAGGTAACTTGTTTGTCTGTACACGTCAACTTTTGGGGAAAAAACTTTTTTTTGAAAATTATAACAATTAATCGGAATTTAAATAAGGCCTAATACTTATACTTTTCTAGTAAATATATAACGTTCATATGCATTTTGACCATATGTTTATGTTCTACCACACTTTTATGTGATTTTTAGAAATTAATGTGTCATTTTCGAATGATATGAGAAAAGTGATAAAACAGCTTCACTTTTTTCCAGCTAGTAGCCAAGGATCAACTCTCCGTAGGGAAAAAAATTTGGACGCTTACTGAAGTGATTAAAGCAATAAACTTTAGTCATAGTTTTTCCCCAATTTAAAATTCCGGGTCACTAATCTATGCTCAGGTATCTATGACACATAATTGTTAAGCCCCTTCCCAAAACAGAGAAGCGGACATCAAAATGTCAGGGACTTTAGAAATTTAAATTAAAGTGGCAAATAAAGTTTCTGTGTGGAAATGTGGAAAAAAAGAAATTTTCGGCTTAAATTTTTTCCGAAAGTTATCTATTTTTCAGCTAAAGTTTCAGAACTAGCAGTCAAATTAAAAAAGTCCCGCAATCTCTGTTGACGATATGGTTTTTTTTTTTCCTCTTCCTGTCTAGTTTTTGATGGATTCTGCTGTGCCATACATCTTGTACTAGTCTTCGGCACATTTATATTATATATATATATATATTCCTTAAATATTGATCACAGACAAATACTGTAAATTACAAAGTTGCGTAACAAAAGGTGCAAAATGGTATGAAATCGATTAAAATTTTCAGGGGATTAAACTTAAAAAAAAAAAATTATACGGACCCCGTACAAAAAAATTCCCAATGAGTAAAATGTGGCCCATCCTCTAATGATGCCATGTACAAAATTTTTCTGATAAATTGCAGAAATTTTGCTATTGTTACTGATTGCTCGCCAAGTATTCGTGCCAAAGGTAATCAAGTTCGAATAAACTTTTGATTTATAAAGGCTGAAACGAAACTCAAGGGTAAAATTTTAAGGAGTGATAGAATAGTACGCTAAAAAAACATTTTTTACTCAATAAATGTAGGCGTTAAAAGTTTCTTTTATGATTTTTATTTCACTGGTTTATTGATTAAAGGGATAATAAGGAGCATCTCAATAATAAGGAAGGTAATGAGGAATTAATAGCAGAAAAACAGTTTGAAATATAGTTATTTTCCTAAGAATTCACAGGTATTCAGAGTAATTATAATATTGTCTTACTCCAAAATAGTGATTATGTTTTGAGGTAGTCTATTATTATACATTGGGCTGCTGCTAGTTCTATTTATTACTGCAAGCTATATATACTTGGGCACAGTTCTCGATAGTGAATCCTTAAAATGGATTTTGTTTTCTGATCGCATAACTGTGTTCCGTACTGAATTAATAGATCTGGATGAATGCCGAGAGAGAGAAACGAAGGAAATACGCAACCGTTTCATGTTATGAATAAAAAGATCCCCCCCCCCTTCGCCTTTCATGCGAGCGGGATGCCTGGCATCATGGATGACGTCGCGAAAGCTCGTCCTGTCGCAAATCCGGCAACCTAATCAACAAGCCATTCATCTCCGGGACGTGACCATCGGCTGACAAATCCCCGTCCGCCGGATCTGTCCGGCCAGAAATGGTCGCTAATCAACGCTCGACACAAGTCATTTATCCGCTGCCGGTCGCTGCCGATAAGGAGGGGAAGGATTAGATCCGGGCCTCGATTCATTACTGACCGCCCGAGGAAGGGGTGAGCACTCGCAAATCCCGTTGCCCTCCGCGAGAATTTTCTTGATTACTTTCGCCGGCATATCTCCCGGCTTACGACTCCGCCGCAGGTAATAAGCTCGGGCTGTCGTCTCGCTCCCAAACAAATTAGTCGGGGCGCAGCGGTTAATTGGCCTCATAACTATGCCAAGAATATGAAGATGGACAGATGAGGAAAAGGCGAACCGAAGGGCTCGGCTGGAAAACGAAAATTTCTTTGCAAATAGAGAGGAAGACCTTCTTAGTACCCAGATCAGTAATAATAAACCAAAAACTTAGAATTTTTACGTAATTCGATGAATATTCATTCCAGTGTTCTTGCGCTGCGCCATATCAAAACATTCTCGAATACGAAGTATACACAGGACACTTCTATTGCACTATATCAAAACACAGAAAAAAAGAATCATTCTCTTTACTTTCTTATATTCGAAGTATACAAAGTAGTGGACTTATAAAAATGCAATCACCAGACATTAGTAATCTTCGAATATCAGACGTCCAAATTTTGCAAAGAAACACTATTTTGGAATTCTGTTAGAAAACACGATAGCAAAAGAGTTCGTTGAGCAATAGGCGCGACATTTAATATGAGGACTTATATCACATTTGAAATTTGCTATAAATTTTGGATGAAACCATTCTATGGAAATTCTGCTGCACGTTCGTCCATGTCCATTTTAACACAAAACTCAAATTCAAATAACTAGATGGATGAAATTAATCACATATATTCATCTTGAGAGTTTTCCTTCCACGTTACATTATACCCGATTGCATCGTTTTGACCACCTGCCTGTGTGGATACTTGGACACAAACACTGAGATACAGGAAATTAGACTGTGGTTTTATCACCAAAAGCGCAAATCATAAAATTCTGGGACCCCTGCTGAGAAGGAAGAATCCATAACCTATAATTTTCTTTACTGCTCAGTAAAGACAGTGCCATATTCGCAGACCGTACCGGTTTATTATAGCATTCCAGAAAGTTTTCGGGCTAGTTCTTTATAGGGCCTTTGAATTGGTGTATTAATTATAACGTATTAGTACGTAATAATATGCTAGTTCTTCATAATATAAACTATTTGGCTTTAGAATCAGAATCTTGAAAAAGGGAATTTTTCTGATAGAACAATTTAAGAGAGAAGTCAATATCTTCCGAAATAGAGTTTAACTAAAATCTGCAGTTTTGGTGCGAAGACCGCGCGAGAAATTTCATCTTTCTAGCCCGTTTCTTTTTTGAGTTATCGTGTTCACCGACAGACAGATATAATTTTTAAAAATGTTTTTCCATGAAACTGGAGATTTAATTGCATTCTATATTTTTCATACGTGAGAAAATTAAATTTTAACTGTATAAAATTCCGCTTTGTCATCATAAAATCATGCATGTTACAAATTAAATTAAACCAGTTCTTGTAAATTGAGATCAGTTTTAATCAAAATAGTTATTCAATATTCACCAGTCTAGTTTCTTTAAATACTTAATGCCTAAATAATATCAAGACAAGGACGGATTTCATGAGTCATGAATTAATCATCAGATTAAATTAATATAATTTAATACATCTTAATTGGTTGAAAGTTTGAATAAGTAATGGGAATTAGAATTATGACCACATCCTCCTGGCAAATTCTGGATAATTTCATAAAATATTGTAAAATTTTTGAAGGGGTTAAATTTGTTATTATCAAAACAGAATGCATTAAATCACTTATATTAGTAAATTATCTAAAAAAACAGTCTTAAAATTTGCAACTCCATAGTGCATCTGTATGTAAAATGGAAAATTATCTACATTTCACCATTAAATCCTATGTATTTTCATCTAAGGTGTAATTTACGATTTTTAAATTTAACTTTTCTGTGACTAGGCAAATAAAGTATTAGATGCTATTAAGGGGGAAAAAAAGGCTTGTATATGATTTTATTGAAAAGGTAAGTTTTGTTTATTATTATAATTATTTTACTCCCTTTAATCAGCATGCAAATATGCCATTTGTAAAAATTATTAGAATTCGAAACTCAAAAGCTCTATTTTTTTTCCTCCATCCTTTTGGCCCAAACATTAAGCTTTGAAGAAGAAATACATATTTTTTTTTGGTACAATAAAAGCTCAAATAATTATAAATTAAGTATTTTTAATTTACAAAACGTTGCGCCAAATTACTGAATTATTTTCCGATTCCTAAATCATAAGATACTTTGAAAGCAGTTAACTGTTATGATTAACTCCCTCATGTTTTCATTATTAATGATAGTGCTGACTGCTAAGGGTCCCATCCTTAACCTTCATCGGGAATTCCACACTGATTAGTTACGCCACTGAATGCGATGAATAATTATTCGAACCTCAGAATTTAGGCAGAGAAGATACTTTTTGACCTCCAGCCTTGCTTGCCACGCGACACCCAGAGGCATAGTTGCTCAGCAGTGCCGTGGTGATGGGCATCCGCCAGCTCAGCTATTGTTTTTGTTTGGCGCCCCCCTTCTAATCGGCGTCGAATCATATTTCACAGGAGTCTTCATATAGGGCAGATGAGGCGAATGTTCCGGAAGGGCACTTCCGATGCGCGAATTTAAATTCGATCTTTAATTCCAAAACTTCCTACCGCTCTGAATTTGTCTTCATTTGGGCGGGATTCGGGCGATGATACATAATTTATCACGCTCCCCCCCTCCCCTTTCGTCATATAATCCCCATCTCCGACGGCACCATTTCCTATTGCGAGCGAAAGGATTTAACGCGTTCGCGATAACGGAAGGTTTATATTGCAGTCGGGATGGGGGCCGGTAGCGCTGCCAGGCTTGGCTGCAGCGCGCCAAGCCTCAACAAGTAAGGGGCAGAAACCTTCATTTTTTTTACGCACTCTTTTCTCAAGAGTGCATTAATATAAGTAGTAAAATATGTAGAAAAATAACTATAAATATTTTTTGATAGAAAGAGCTTTATAAAAATGCCCACAACAAAATGTAAATCTTTGTTGAATTTCGTAAAACCTTTGTTGGAAATGTAAATAGTAATCGATCGATCGTATTCCTTTGTATAATCCAGGATGAATAGAAAATGCTTGTTAGATTTCAAAATTTTATTACTTAAAAACTGTTGTACTTAGGCATAGATTTACATATAAAAAGCAGTAGATGCCTTAATAGATTTTGTAACACTTAATATATTGCTTGTAGATCGGGGAGTCGACTCGTTTTTCAGATAGATGTGCCGGAATAGAGTTAAGCTATTCCTCTTTTTTTCTGTATTTTAATATTTGCAAACATTTTCCATTATAGACATTTCTCATCCCCCATTTTAATATTTTCTATTTATTTTAGATGCCAATTATGAGTTATGCCGAAATGAGAGCAGACTTTTAATGTAGCGAGCTTGCATCTAGTAGTAGTGAGTTAAGGCTTTCACAATAGAGCAGAGGTACCTAGGCTTACTCTGCCTTGAAGATGGTCGACTTATTACGGAGAAGAATTAATTGGAAGAGGGCGAAACAAACAGCTTAACACATTTTAGAAGTTTAAACATCCTACCAGAAATAAGCAAAAGTTTTCGAAAGAATTAGTGTTGCTCGAAGACAAATGGGGCTAAGAATTTGCAAAAAGTTTATAAATATCGTCTATTTAAATCTGATATTTCCCATGCACCTTTAACATCTTAAAAATATTTGAGAGTTTCACCCTCGGTAAAGAAGTACAAGATATTACGGGGGGAAAAAAAGTTCTGAAATATAAGTCTTCTGCGAAGTGTGGGAGAGAGAGACAGCCTGACTCAATGTCAACAGCAATTCCATTGTACGTAAACTGTAAACAAAATTTTCTGTTATTCAGATATAATCATGGTCAGGCTGGTTCTCCAGATGCAAACGGGTTTTTTTCTAGGAGTCCCTAAATAAGTAAACAGTAAGAATTTAAGGTTTCCCGCATTAAAGTTCCTCACCGGTTCGATTTATTACTTGAAAGTGAGCACTAAGGAGAGGAGTTTTTTAAAAAAAATCCGGGCATCAAAGTGACTAAGAAAATGAATTGAACTGATAATTCATCATTTCATCCATTTTCGCACACATTGCTTTATTCCAAAGGAAAAGGATTTGCATTGTTTTTTAACGAAAATATTAAAAAAAAATTTACAGTAATCCCTCCTTATTTTGTTTTACTGTTCATCGATTTATTCTATAAAAAGTTTATTTTCATTTGTTACTCGAAATGTTTTATCCATTTGTGTTCTCAAAAGCTGAGCGAACTCATTTTAGGCAAACTGATACGCATCAAATGCGACACCACAATTTAATTTTAAAATTAGACTTCTCGCTACTTTTTATTTTCTGTTTCGGGAATAATGCAGCAGAGAGCACACCATTCAATATTATCTGGAAAGTACATTTATTTTAACCATGTGATATATTCAAAAATAATAAAATAATGTATAAAATATAATGCATAAAAAAATGAATGTCATTTCTCTAAAAAAGTTTATTAAGTGTTATTATTGAATTAATAACTAGTATTTTCGATAAAACGTTCAGAAAAACATTTAGTTAAAAATAAATATTGAAATATAATGAAATGCATTTGAAAACATTTAAATGTGGTATTTATATTTAATTCTGAAACCAATGCAATCTATGCTAGTTTTTTTTTTTTTAAATCAGCTTCTCCCTCTCTTCTTTGAAGGACCCGTTTCTTATAAGTAAATTTATCTCCATATTATAAAAATATTTGTTTGAATGTGCTTAAGGAAAATATTCCGAATCCATTTTTTCCTCTAAAGATGGATGCCAAATAAGTCTCATTCTGAAATATTTTTAGAATATTTCATATTGCAAGAAAGATAGAGTACTATTACCTTTAGTAATCACTCATAACTTAAAAATATCCTTCTCACATATTTAAGTCCTCACCAAACTTTAAAAATCGCGAAAAATAGTTTGAATAAAATATAGTTTTAATAAAAACACATAATTATGAATTAAGAACTCGTTCATAAATTTAAAAACTTTGATTATTTTCTTAGCATCAAAATATTTATTTTATCTAACATTTTTTTAAAAAGTCACTTCAAAAAAATTAAGATCACACATTATTCTAAGCAATAGATAATTTATTTTTAAAAATTTTGAAACACACCCTGTTTATTAAACATGATGTAAAATCATAGAATCTAAAATTGCACAAGATTATGCACACTCTCTCAAAGAAAGACAATGCATTTTGAAAATAGTTTATAAACAATTAAATTATTATTTTGGGAGAGTCATTGCTTATTATTTAATATTTTAACGCTGAACTTCTAGGATTGTTTCTGATTGAGTCGATTGCTAGAAATATTAAACTAATTATAAATTACTTCATTTTTTTAAAAACTTTGTCTCATACAAAGTGCACAAAGCGAAAGTATCGCAAGCGTAAAAAAAAAATCGAACTCAAGATTGTGACGAATCACGAGATATGTACCCGAATGATAGCGATGAATCGTCTACAAATTCATCAGAAGTCACCCAATAGATTCTGTAAAATTGCTGGAATCATACCAAAGATCAATGTTTTGCAGTTATGGTTCGCCCATTCCGCAACCCTAGTACGAAGCTAATAACGTTTCTGAAAATAAATATCTGAACGCTCACAATGTTCACGGCCACCGTTTTATTCGGGACAATGTCTTTATTGGAGAATGTATGAGGAAAGCACAAACAGACCAATCCTGCTGTTTGCTTTTTATTATTATTATTATTATATTGAAAGACATTTTTACAGCAATGTTTCAAATGCGCTGTTATCAATATTTACATTTTGCTGATATGAAGTGTCATTTTTATTAAATTAAATCTTAAATTTGGGTTACAATCATTACATGAGTAATCAATAAGAAAAGAACGCTGCTTAAATTCTTAATTTTTCCGCTGAATATGATTTAAAAAAATTAAAAACATTAATTAAAATTATTTGTTGCCAGGAAGATTAGAATTCTACAGTCATTTAATAAAGTTATTTGTACTGCGCCTCATTTAGGTCGAGAAAATATCTCGAATTTTTATGGAATTTAAGTTTTTTTATGCTCTTTTTCAAAGCGAAAGCTGTACCACCTCCTTGAAAACAAATATCTCTAAAAAGTCCAAAAACAATAGAGGATCCCTTAAAATCTCAAAAATAATAAAATTTAAACATTTAAGAATAGGATTGGGAGAGGCTTGATCTGCCTTGCACCAAGAACATTCAGCAAAGATCGCAATGAACTTATAAGGCGATGAAATATTTTTGTCTGATGAAATATTTACTGTAAATCATTATTATGTAACTTTAAAATTATGTCTAAAATAAAGCATATGGTATTGTTTATAAAAATTTTTGAAAACGAAGTGGGGGAATCTATTTTCCAAACAATTAAGTTCAACAGTATATATAATATTTAAATGGCAAACAAAAACTTTTCAAAGTTTATTTCTTCGCCACACGTTGATTCCAGCCGTTGCCTAATACTGTCACTTCTCAATGGCACTCATTCTTCAGCAAGCTGCAAGCTTTTCCATCTATGCATAATCCTGAAGCACTGAAATACTTCTTGTTTTAAGATTTCTCACCTCCAACAACGAACCGTTGCAATCAGTTGAAAATATGATAGCTCATGGATTTTCTAAAATGGCCATTAATAGGCGTTTAACAAAAGTGCGTAGGAAACAAAATGAAATTAGGAAGTGACTGAATTTCTATCTTCAACATAGCGATTATTCGAAATATCTAATCGAATGCAAGTGCCTTTTTACAACTGAAATAGTTTCACTTATTGAACTGCTATTATTTTAATGCCAAATGAAATGTTTTATGATGACTGAAATGAAAACTCATAATCTAATGAAAGAAATGACAGTACTCAGACTTCGAGAATATCTGTTTTTGGATAAAGACAAGATATCATCATCAGATATATGCATTCATTTGAAATTTGTTACACATCGTCTTACACCCATTTATTTATTCTCTTTTTACGGCACAGGGGACTGCGATGGCCAAGCTGTGTCAACCTTACATCTCATTAACTGAAAATTTGAGAAGTTTTTGAACAAAGTTACCGATACTTACAAAATTAATTTTGGGGCCCCTTTATAGCTCTGGAATCCGTCCCTGGATTTAAAATAATCCAAGGTCAGAAAACTACTGATTTCTGAGAGAATTCCAGATTATGTTTCTCATCGAAATCGGGTGCTCTGTGTTCAATAGCACAAAACAAAATGAAGAAAATACGCTTTATTTTGGTTTATTAAAAAGTAGTAAATTAATCTTTCATCAAAATATAAATGTCAAATCAAAATCATAGAAATCTGAGGAGCTGATACGACCATCCAAGCAAATTCGAATTTCAATCTATATAAAATACTACTTGATACACCCAGTTTTGCTCAGGATTAAAAGTGAGTACAATATTTCTAATGTAAAATCAACTATTTTTTGTAAATAATGTACAAAATCTCTTTATCCTCCGAAATGTTTGCAAAAATTAGAATATCTACTGAGCCAGACGATTTTTAAAACCCATCGGTTTCCAATATTCTCCATAAGTTATTAATATTTGGTATACTGCGAATTTTGTTAAAAAATGAAGTAAAAGAAAGGTTCTCTTTGTTTGAGAGATTGATTCAAGCTAAGTTTTAAACATGGTTAAATAGTGAATATAAAGCCAATAAAAACACTGTTTAAAATATATATGAAAATAAGAGAGAAATTTGAATTCCTCTTCCATAATTTTTTCTCTCAACGTATAAAAAAGGCAAATTTTCGTTCACTTCTAATTAATACTTCATTTATCCTTGTAACTGAAAGACTAACAATCTCCTTTCTCATAGCTTGTATAAAACATGCGCAAAATGTGGTTGGATTATTTAAACAGTTGTTTAAAGAGATGCCGAATATACATACATATATGTATATACAGTCGCAATGACATTAATATTAACTTTTAATGGATTCTTAGAAATCTTCCCTTCTATAGTCATTGAGACAGAAATCTGTTTATTGCTATTTTTGCCCTTTACATTTTCGTTTTTAAATCCATATTTAGATTTAAAAAATTAATAAATTTATGCTTTTTAAATTAATGTTTAAGGTGTAAATAAATGTTTCAAGAAACAATTTTATTTTATTTTTAATAAATAGAAACAATTACTTCTTTTTTTAAAAAAATATTTATTTAATATATTTCGCTATTCATTATTATAAATATTGTGAATTCTAAAATCTATTTAATTTCAATTTTATTATTAGACGGCGCCAAGTGCACAGAATCAAAATTTAATTGAAATTAGTTGTTTAATTGAAATTAACTCTGGAAAGAAATTACGTCTTTTCCTTGAATTAAAAACAATGCACTATCACCTTAAGTAATTTCTGAGCTACGAAATACCAAAAAAAGAGCGAAAAAATGTTGATAAAAATGAGCTCGTGAAGCTATTTATGAAACTTGTCTTTTATAAAAACGAAATGCACCATATATTAAAACATTGCCAAATAACCATGAAACTTTTTAAAGTGTCCAAATCGTCTTTTTAGGACAGATCTTTTGGCGCCTTTTGGCGAGGACTCGTCACCTCTGTCACAACATGGCAAACCTTTATCGAGGAAAGTTTCTCTACAAGTTATATCTGTAAGAATCAAAGTGAGATGCGTGCCAATTTGAGCCCGTCACATACTTTCATGTACTGGAACCGAAAATGGCCCCGAGCAATAGAGGGGATTTATTCCGGCGGAGGAGGGAAAAAAGCGCCCCTGAAAACACCTCGCGCTCCGAGCACGTACCTTCCCCTTAAATTGTTCTGACTGGGGGGTGGAGCACCCCGTTTACGTATCGTTTTTGATTCCCTAACTCAAAGGACTTGATTGTGGGTATTATAGGGAGCAAAACAGTAAGTGAAAGCAAGGGGGAGGGAGAGGATTCGATAAAAGAAAGCAGGATTGTCCGGATCATTCTCAGCAACCCTCCTTCTTACTGATAAAGAGTCCACCTGAGTCCTATTTGAGCACGTATATAGTTGGAATTGAAGATATCATCTGTTAAATATCGTTTGCATGAAAATTGAATCAACTCTCAAACTTATTAAAGTTTATAACCAACTCATCTTAAATGGGTTACATTTAAGAGTCATTTTAAATTCCCCTAACGTCAAACGCTCGTTACCTTTAAGTATTTCAAAGCCATCAGCGGAAATAAACTCCGACAGAGAAACGCTTCCATTTCTATTGTCTTCCCTATCCGAGGTAAGCATTTCTTCGTATTTGTTGCAGGCTGGCATTCGACTGACTACACTTGCTACTACGAAAGTACAATTTGCTCCTTACTACGACTCCCAGAGGGCTGTAAAAATTAAAATTTCAAGAATTTCACAGGGGATTAAACGTTTCTACACTGTTGAAAATTGTTCCACAAATTCAATAAATGATAATAAATAACAAAAAGGAAAAACAATTCATGACAAATAAAATAAAAAAATTTTAAACTAATCGCTTATCTTTTAACTAGCTATTACGCGGACTTCTTTCGCGTGGAAATTTTGATGTATAGGTATGAGAACTAACCTTGTTTCCGTTAATGATTAGGTCATTGTGAGTGCCATCCAGCCTATGCACGATATCTTCTGATAAAGCGTCCTTGCATGTATCCCACAGCTGGAGGGGGCTTGATAGTCTGCAAGTGCTCACTAAAATTGCATTGCGGATGTCCTGCAGGCTGCGGTTGAAGGCCTCTAATGCATGCTTGTGCGACATTTTGCACTCGCCCCATAATATTGCACAGCTGCAAAAGGACTCCCCGGCCGCTGTTTTTGGTTATGTTGCATGTTGGGGTATCTTTGTTTGCATGATTAAGCAGCAATTTGAAAACGGAATGTGCCGTCCGGAAACCGTTAAGCAAAGTTGCAGCAATGCCCAAGCAAGCTACATCCAGAGCTATAATGCAGTCCTTACGGAGGTGCTAGCAGAAGATTAAAATCAAGTCAATATTTTTTTTTAAATCATGTCTGTTTTATTTATCGATTGAGATTGAGCTACAACAGTGTAATATACATAATTTTTAAACTTTTAATTAAAATGAAAATATAGTTGTCAACAATAAGAAAAAACTGCGCATGCGTGAATTTTCAACGCCAATTGGAGTAACGCAAATGTGTGAATTTTCTAAGCAAGTTGGGGTAATGCATCACCACAGTTCTTGCGATTTGCGCATGCGCAATTTGAAGTTTTCGCACATGAGCGGATAAGTTTTTTACGCATGCACGAATCGTAGTGGAAAAATAATAAAAACACAATTATAAAACTTTAATTTTGATATGATTTCAATATATTAAAACCTTCTCCAACAAAATGGTACGAATATCTCCAATATCAGTTAAATATTTCTCGAGTTCAAATATACAGGCGCTTTCAGGAGACTTCATTTATATACTATGTATCGATTTGACTTTTTTTATAATCCAACAATTTTTTTTATCCTTTTTGTTTACAAATGTTGAGATATAGGAAAGTAGGCAATTCTAAGTCTTTCATGAGCCCAATTTTTTCCTGTAAGGACCTGCTTGAGGTGACAGCTTGTCATTTAAAAAATCCGATTTAAAATATGCTGGTAAAAAGGAGATGCGAAATGCAAATGACGAGAAAAATATTCTGACGTGTATATTTTTAATTAGAACCCTTCAGGGCATTCTTCTTACGAGAATTCACTCTGTTTAATATAGAATAAAAGGCAGGTACTTAAAGAATTTTGTCTCAAGAATTTTGCAAATTGCATTGCTATTGAAATATTTCGCAGCTCACCTATTGACTGATATTATTTTGAAATGTTCTATGAAGCGAGAAAGGCAATTGCAGTTTAAAGGGTGCTCCGCGCTGCACAGGATTGAAAATTGCAGAACGTCCTGGCATTCTTGAATCATAAATGGACATGAAATCCAATCAAGTATCTGAAATGGGTGGCACCGAGACATTATCACTGAAGGAATCGCTTTCGGCATCCAGCGACTTACTAGCTTTGCTAGCTTAATTCATTCCAATATTTTTAGAAACAGCGTCCCCAAATCCAACATCATTTTATAATATGGTGAAAAAAGATGAATTAAGCTGTAATAAGGAAACAAAAAAATTAATCGAAATGATGGCTTCTGTTTTAGTATGTTGCGATTGCTTTAATAATTAATCTGTTTCTTAACTATTAAGGATGAATATTAGAAATGTCATTTATTTTCAATAATTTAATTTAGAGAAAAGAATGTCAAAACATTGAGAATATCGAATCTTCAAGCAACTGCATAGTATTTGTACCAATAATAAGAGAAAGAGCCATCACAAAGGAGAGAGCATGTAAAGTACAGAAGAAAAAAGCTAAAGCGGCTCTTTATAATTCTTCCATTCAAATGCCGGAGAGTAAAAATAGAATACATTAAAAAAAGAAAAAGTTCAGTAAATCGTTTCTAAGTCGAAAGTATGATTTTTATCATGGAGTTGAAAACTAATACAAGAAGAATACAGAATTAATTGATTAATCCTACCGCAGATTGCATTGTGTTCATATAGAAACAATATTATTTCTCCTAGTTTTTTTTATATATATACAGGCAACCTCGTCATATGCTAAAGAATGACAGAGTTAAAGTTTAAAAAATACAGCATATTTATATAAAAATGATGAAATCAATATTGATTATATTGCAATAAATTTCACATGGCATATTTTAGCTCATGATTCACTTCAAATGCATTATGATTGACTTTAAATATTAAAATAAATAAAATATAAAAACACTTACCACCAATGAAATGAGAATTCGCCCTGGTAGATATAAACAATAACACTTTCTACTTCTTTTTCTATATTAAACAATTTTTCATCTTAACCAAAGCAATTATTTTAAAGTGGCTGCGAAAGGTTACAAATTTAATCAAAATGTAGAATTTCCTAATGCAGATGGCTGCTTCTGAAAAACTTTTGCTTAACCGTCTATGTTGGAGAGTTATCAGGTCAGATTCTCTTGATAGCTCTGCTGAATAATGCTCAGGATATTAACACATCAATATATTAGATATTTTTGAAGTAAGATTCATCATTAAAATGATTAAATCGCAGGATCTCAAAAGCAGTTTCATCATCCAAACTTGACTAAATTTGTTTATATGCTGAAATTAGCAATATTTAATAAGAATTACCCCAAGAATGTCAAGTTAGTGAGAAATTATAAAATGATGTTAAATCTCAGTGATATTATAAATAAAATAAATCAAATTTGTACATATGCAAAGCATGAAATCAACCATAATTCTAGAATAAATTCGAAAACTGTTCACATTGGATGATCCATAAAATTCAATTCAAGTTAAATCTGAATTACAACCTATGAGTTCCGCAAATATGCCAAAATAAAAATGCGGCAAAGGAAGCAAAATAGTACTAAGAAAATAATAATAATAACAGACGATTTACCTGGACTGGACGCCATCATTATTTTTCAATGAACTAATTAGACTGCATGGGCAAGACATGTTCTTTTTATCTTGCCAGGCACAACATTATCCAGCCATTGAACACAATCGCCACTCACACCAGGGTAAAAAAGCAATAGAATTTTAGGATCTTTGGATATTTCTGGGACATGCTTATTTCAGAAAGTAGCAAGTAGATGATTGCTTTATTCGGCCTCCAGATATGGAAGCCATCCTCAATCGACCAATGTTGAAATAGCAGGAATCTGATTTTTCAGGCATTTTCAAGGTAGACTAGCTCTTCCGTGCGCTGATCATCTGGATTAAATCCTTCAATGAAATCACATCAGTCCAGTCCCAGTTCTTCGGTTTTAGCTTTAGTTACATTAACGCTCCTTTTGAAAGCAAAACTAGGGCTATTTTGGGATGCACCTCGTAATTTTAAACCGTGGTAAGATGACGAAGACGACGTCGGAGAGGCACTCCCTCTCCAAACTTCCACACCACACCAGCGGGAGAACGTTTAGCCCCGACAGATTTAGCGTTAGTCAGGCCCACTTACACAACGGTTCTTCGGTGGAATCTGTTCTCGAACCTGAAACCCTCCAGTTCCGAAGCCGAGACTTTACCACCAGGCCACCGAAGCCGACTGCAGTTCTTGATGAAGAATCTTTTGCATGTCAAAATTACGCGCCAGCATCTTTCTTTCCATTAGGATCTTTCATATCAAGAAAAAAGAACTCCAATTGAATAAGAAAAAATCTGAAACTCCAGATCTATTTATCATTCCTTACACTTTTGACGTTCGATAAGTGTTATCCACAAAATGTTTTAGAATATATGAATTATCTCTTTTAAAATGCGTGTAAGAGGTTATAAAAATACGAATTTGGCCAATCCAGCTAGATTTAGGTCGAAACTCATTGGCCAACTAAAATTAATGAAAACTGATTGAGACGAGATCAGAAGTTTTCCAGAAAAAGAAACTGCATACATCCTATCATTTAAAAAGTCGCGCTCATAAAATGCAGGTCTACAGATGATCAAGGTTCGAATTATAACGATGAATTTGGCTTGGTTTCGTTTAATTATATTGACGTCCCTTTTAAATTAACACGAGGGTTATTTTGGGACGGACCTCGTAATTTTGAACCACGGGCGGATGACAAGGGCGACGCCTGGGCTAATGCCCTCTCGTCTCCAAGCTTCAGCGTCACGCCAGAGGGAGAAATTTAGGCCCCGACGAATTTATCGTTAGTCAGGCCCACTTACACAACGGTTCTTCGGTGGAATCTAATCTCGAACCTGAAACTCTCTAGTTCCGAAGTCGAGACCTTACCACCAGGCCACCACGGCCCTATTATAACAGTGAGATAGAATTCTCAAGCCACGAGGATTGAAATGAACTAGCAAACCTCTCGAATAAATTTCCCGGAAGAATCTTCAACAGAAACGGATTTGGTCGTGGAAACAGAACGGTGTTAAAACTGACCAATTTCTGAGCTAAAGAGTTGAAAGGTCAGAAGAGAAGAATTCATGCATGCAGCTGTGCTTAAGATGAGGAACAAACAAATTTCCATCCTGTTTACAAATCACAACAACAGTATTACTTTTTTAAAAGATTCGAAAACGATATTCATAAATAGGGTTCAAATGGAACGAGTTTTGATTAAAAGGCTTATACAGGAGTAAATTTGACAAGAAAACGACAAATGGTGATTATTTAATAAAAATATAATAACGGGATTTTTGTCAAGTAAAAACCAATTTCAATTATAATAGGTCAACACAACAATTTTCTGAAAGTGGAATTTGAAAATAGCCAGCAGTTCCCAATAATATCTGTAAAATTTAGTTTTCTTAAATTGAATTTGATTCAAATCCTAATTTGAATCTAAAAATGAAATAAATGAAACAATATTCTTTATTAGATTAAAAATATCAAATTATCTGTAATCAATGCATAACAACAGTTCCAGTTCCAACAGTGTTATAAAGCAATAATAAAAAAAAAGAAAAAGGGTTTTTTTTTTTTTTTTTGCATAAATAATGATGAGCTATTTAAAACGAAAATAATTCTATTAGACTTAATGTAAAGGTATATTTTTATATTTATGCAAATGATTTGAAAATATCTGAGAATCTCAGAAAAATGAATTCAAAACCATCTGCACTTAATATAGTGGCACGCTTTTCCTGAAAAATATGCTTATGCATACATTTAAAATAAATCACTTCATAAATAAACCACTTTGGCACTAAACCACTACATGCACTCTCAAGGAACAAAGCAGTTGGTGGAAGACATAAAAAATACTGTTGTAAGTGCTCGTAGTTCAAAAGCAGCAGGTGGGCCTTACACATACACATATCCACACGTTCTTAAGTGGCAGAATAGTTAGTTTGTTAAAGAACTGCAGATGCAGAGGTATATAAGCTGAACAGTAACTGAAAATCGCAAGTGTGTATTTGGACTATGGGAATGATTCCAAGAGGTTGGAAATATAAAGTCTATCATACGCAGAAACTCCACGCCCACAGAATTGAAATAGTGAGTAGAGGAATTGTAATCCTACTCTGATGTAGGATAAGATAAAATCACCTGAATTGTGGTTTGAATTTGCATTCGCTGTCTCCCTTCTCCATTATATTTTCAAAGGCATATTATTTCTCGCTTTAAATTGTTACATTTTAAAGCTTATTTAAGCCATAGTTCACCTTCGCTGTGCAATTAGACGAAAAAAACAACAACTTCAAAGCATTATCATTTCATAGTTATATACAATAAAAATATGTTATTTATATTCGTTTTAAATCAATTTAAAATTTCGTAACTTGGATCACTCAGTGATTTTGATGTCACAACTGAATAAATTTTCATAGTTTGGTTTAGTTATTGTATTTAATTTAGTTAACTTGTTATTAAGCTTTATTTAAACTTATGTAACTGCATTATATTTTACTACTTGCTTTATTTTAATCTCGAATGTGTTGCACGTGCTATGCAGAAAGATTGGTGTGATTTTTTTTCTCGCCAATACAGGTATTATATATATATACACTATCCGCCTTTGGCGACCAGCTGGTTCGCCAATCTTAATGCTCGTTAAAATTTTAATAATTAACTATTTTATGTAATTCCGACTTTAATAGCTTCTTCATTAAAATATTTAAAAATTCAAATTTCAATTCACTCAGAATATTATAAAGGCCTTCAGTCATAACGTAATCTGTATCGCTCCAATTTTCTGTTAGCTCCCGTAGAATTTATGCTTTAAATTAAAGTGGAAATGATTAATCTGCAATTAATATAATAATATTTTTTACTGAGACAAAGCATTTTTTTTTTTTTTTTTTGTAATATGATTACTGATAACAGAGTCACTGAGGGTTTAAACTTTATGGGCACTAAAGAATATCTTTCTTAATTTATGTAATATCTCAAGAATTTGTCAACAAAATTTTTTCAGATTCATCATGAACAGATAGATTAATGAACAATGTTTAATTTTAAATGCATCAAATACTAAGAAAATAAGCAGAATCGTTTAAAATAATCGGTAGAAAACAGGTTAAAAAAATTACTTAAAAAACGACGAACTTAAACTAAAATAAATACAATTTAATTACAAAAGCATACAACTAACCTAAAAATAATTTAAATCGAGTTCGAATTGAAATGTAAACAATCAGAATACAATGCGCATGCGTGAATTTTCAACGCCAGTTACGGTAACGCAAATGTGTGAATTTTTCTACGCCAGTTGAGGTAACGCTATGTAGATTAGAAATTTTTAATTTCCTTTAATCTGTTTTATTTTAATTCAAAAGTACTTCAGAATGAATCTGAAAGATCGATTAATTAACAATGTGTAATTTGAAATGCATAAAACATTAAGAAAATAAACAGAATCGTTTGAAATAATAGGCCGAAAAATGTTAGCCCTAGCCTCATTGCTGCTGGGAAAAAAAAACAAAAAAAATCTGAAGCCTTACTCATTTGGCGGTGGGAAAAATGAAAGGATTTTTTTGGCGGGAAAGTTAGTTTTTAATTAATAATTTAAATTCTAATTAAAATTTCATAAAAAGGGACCCCAGGTGCACATTCCCGACCTCCAAAGTATACACGTACCAAATTTGGTAGCTGTAAGTCAAATGGTCTTTTCTGTAGAGCGCCAACACACACACATTGAGCTTTATATATAAGTATAAATATATATATAATTATTAACCGATTAATAGTTTCACAATTATTTTAATGCGAATAAAGGTTCCTTATTATTTCCAACAGGCATTGTGAATTTTTACCATAAATAGTCGAATTGTATTATACCTTGTACGATGATGTTTTATTAACTATCTATTAAGCAGGCATTGTAGTTTTTATTTTTGATTTTATATTTGATTTAAATTTGTTACTCACGCAAAAATTTATAAAACTAATATACCATAATATATTTACAACTACTGAATAATTTTAATTTTTATTAAAATTAACTACCTAAAATTAGATTTACATCTCTATATAAATAATAAATAATGACAAGGTAGCTTTGACTGAGCTAAATTTCTTTTCAAAAAAATTATTGTATGGATCTATTCCCTAAAATTATTAAAATGCAGACAGTCCGCATAAATATTCATAGCTATTATAATTAAGGATTCTCTTTCTTTTCGAAAGTAATTAAGTAATCTGTAATCTTAAAAACATTTTTTTTTTTTAAAATTGGGATACTAAAATAGTGTTTACAGGCATTTCTTTTTATACAAAAAATCAACAGATAAATGATATTAGAGAAGTTTTCCTAACATTTTTTATCTTAAAAAAATAATTGCAATAATAAATAACAAAATAAATCTTTAATATATAGTTTAAGATTCTATAATTTCCATAACTAATGATATGGGGAGTATTGATATATGCATGTGCACAGTATTTTTGAGAAGAAAAAAAAAAAAGACTTAGGTGATATTTATAATCTGTTTTCGCAAAAGTTTCTTTTTGTCTGTTTGAAACAATGATAAAAAAGTATTTGAGCATATAATGTAAAATTAAAAGACGTTTTTAGGTAAATAAAAGAATTAAAATGTGTACTTAAAGGAGAAAAATATCACTTTTAATTAATGCAAAAAAAAAGTAAACAAGATTTAAACTCAATGACTGATATTATGAAAAAGAAACCAATATTTCCGAAACTAATGTGCTTAGTTTTCAAAGAATGATAATCTCAAAACAAGAAAAGAAAAAACTTTTTCAGGAAATATTATACCAATTGGACCAATGCCAGGAAGCAAAAAGTCGCGTGACAGGTTTTGAGTGTGTCAAGATTTATGATATGGCGCCAAAAAAGGTTCCTTACTGTAGGATTCAGGCCAAGTCATGTGACTCAATTTGGATACTCTTATTTCGAGAAGAACAAGCACCTTCCATTTATATCTCAGCTCTATGTCCACGCCAAAATGAAATGTCAATGAAGGAACAGCTCAGGTTTGGCGTGGCATTAAGACGAAGGGTGAATACATCTTAATTTCCATCACTAGATCATTTGAACTGTGCACTCAGTGAATGCAGGTAAAAAGACGAGAGTAAGTGGAGGGGAATGCTTATAGTGCTCACAAAAGAGCTTGCAGTGAAGCAAGACTGATTTTGTTGCCACTGTCCCTACAAAACTCGTGGGGGGAAAAAAGACCAGTAGGAAATGATTGAGGAAGACCAGCCTAAGAAGTCGTTTTAGCAAAGTTCCTATCTTATAGTGCTTCAAGATGACTGACAGCAATTTGGAAAAAAATATATCTATATATATACTGCAATTGACATGTCGTTGTATACGGTACAGTTCCCAGGCTAAGCGTGTATTGCCAGCTGGGAGAGTATGGTTTATATGCGCGGAGAATTGCCAGATGTTTTCCATTCCTGGCGCGCGTGAGTCTGATTGAGAGAACATGCCAACAGGACGTTAAAATTGCAAATCTATTTGTCGCGAGTGTGTTCATTTTATTCAATATTATTCCTTATGCCATTTTTCTCCAGTAAAACCTATTAATAGAATATCGTAGTGAATCAAAAAATAGCTGTACTTATTAGATAAATTTTAATAATAATTGACATCATGAATCTCAAAATAAGCCTTCATTAGAAAAATTTCTTAGGCTGAAATATGATTCGCACCACAAAATTATTTTTCAATAATTTTTTTTTTTCATCTTTTTTAAAAATTTAAACTAATGCACTTATTATTTTCGAATGTAAAGCAGACAATTAATATAGTTAGAGAGTGACCTACCGCAAGGCGCCGCTTAAATGAGACCACTCGAAGAATGTTATCCGATTCGGCCACAGCAACTGCTTCTGACCGCTCCCAAATAAAATATTCCATCCAAAGGTGGTAGCCGGAAAGAAAGAATGTCCAAAATTAGGTTCCGATGCGCAGCAATGTCGCTGCCTCTTTAATAATACACAGTGGGATCCTATAGCAATAGAGCGACGCTTTCACCAGAACAGCATGAAGAAGGCGGCTAGTTTCTATTTATTCGACGCGGAAAAAGATTGCAAGTTTGGTACATTAAAAAATAGTTTCGCAGTTATTACTTAGCAGAAATTTAAGTGTTTTCATGCAACTTTTTATAACAGCACATTATTTAAACGCAGTTAAGCTATTTACAATTAACTAACATTTTACAGATTTCAAGTTATAATTAAAAGTAGCTTATTATGCACAGATTTTCAGTAAAACACAGCAAACTGTACAAAACAAATTATTTATTGAGTGACTAATGTTGAAAAATATAGAATCAGACTTTTTCCACTTTCTCGTGAGTAAAGACAAAGTATTATAAACACTGACAAATTTGTCCTTGAGATTTCAAAGGGACCGCACTTTT
Source organism: Argiope bruennichi (assembly GCF_947563725.1). NCBI lineage: Eukaryota > Metazoa > Arthropoda > Arachnida > Araneae > Araneidae > Argiope > Argiope bruennichi. The sequence goes on along the minus strand of NC_079153.1, from coordinate 140,941,670 downwards.
TAACCACCAATTTCGGAATTATATTTATCTGTAAAAAAATTATAATAATTTATAGTTATAATTATATGTGAATACTAAATATCAATATTTAATGATTAATAAATAAGGATTTGATTATTGAATATTTTTGCTCCATTTGTGATTATATACAATAATACGATAATTACAATTCCGACAGGTTAATCTTATGAACTTTGAAACGTGTAAGAAATAGTGTGCACTTAAACAAACATATGTAAATTTAAACAAACGCAAATGGCCCTTTTCTTGTCAGGAAATATAGAGTTCGTTATCCGTAATTTTTTAAGAGAAATAATTCGTTAGAATTGTTGTAAAATTAAATAGTTAAATCCTATAAAATATTAAGAAACAAAATTCCCATTTTTATGGAATTTATTATTTTCTGTAAGTGACATTATCCGAGCAGACAAATAAAAATTCTAACTTTTTATAAAGACAAAGACTATCCTTCACATTTAAAAATAGAGAATGTAAATAAAATATTATGGCAATGGATATAAAATTTTCTTACTTTGATTTCCTATTTTTTGCTGCTGGCGTATTTTTACATATATTTTTATATTACAACAATGTAGAAAACGACATTTGTTTCAAGGAATACATGATCAGCAACATTTTAAAGCCAAATAAAAAGCTCTCGATATTTTGAAATTTGGGAATGCTCCCCTAAATGTATCATTTTAAAAGCAACACAGAAAACTTAATGTAACGGAAAAATTACTCTTAAGAATGAGACGAAGTTTTACCCCATAAAAGGATCTTGTCCTTCAATTTATACCAAAATTTACGGACGTTGCCATTTTAAAGTTCTTAAACTCTAATTTCGTAATGTTTTCACTTATTAAAAATTACTTTTTCTTGTTAAATATGCATGCAAAATGTTAAGAATGCCTATATTATCATAACAAAAAGAGTTTAAGTTAATAACTTTATAAGTTTTTAGGATATGAATAAAAGTTCAAAATTTAATTTTAACATTAGAAAGTCAAAGTTTTGTTAGCTCATAATTTTGAACTGAATGGACCCAAACTAAAGAAACTTTGTTTCCGGGAAATTACCATACAAAAAGTAATGCAATTTTTCTGAAATTAACTTAAAAGTACATATTTACTGAGTCAAAACTATTAACAAAAACAAAGAAATATTGTATTTAAAGAACGCTAATTCTTCAATATCTAAAACACAAATAAACTTATCCAAATTAAAATGTAAGCTTAAAAGCAAAAAAGGAATTAAATGGAATAAAAAAGAAGTAAGAGGAGAAGAATCTGGTCTACAGACTTTATCAAGGTTCACCCTCAAGCAATGATTCAAACTAGGGATATATTTTTATACAAGTGACTCCAAAATCCCAATTGAGGTTTTCGAAGACAAAAATGAATATCAATAAAGCAATGGCAATATATTACATACTAATAATAAGGAAAATATTATTCCAAAATTCAAATCTAAGCAAGACCATAGCAAAATTGAATCGAACCAAACCACTGTAAGACCATTATCAAACTATAAAGCCAAAAAACATTCATAAGATATAAAAGCAAAGAACAAACTAGTTGAAGGTAAAAATACTCCATAAAATATTTTAAGAAAATTAAATTAAACTAAATTATATTAAACTAAAAAACTAGCAAACAATTATATTAAATTAAATTCAACTTTCATTATTTCCCGCGCGTAAAGCTGAATACACCTACAACGCTTGGTCAGGTTGTCTCGGTGAATAACTAAGAATTTTTGAAACAACTGCATTGACCTTCAAAGGAAAACAAATCTTTAATATTGAGTACAATTTTTGAAACTAATATACAAACATCTCACTGCACAGAACTTTGTATTTAAATTATTTTTAAATAAGAAATCGTTTTTTTCCTAAATTGAACTTGAGTTTCATCAGATATAGAATTATAAATCCAAAGAAAGAATTTTGAAATCTCCGAATTTAATAATTAAGAAACCATTTAGTTTTATTTTTTACGGCCAAGAAGATATTTTTTAATTTTAAAAATGTTTCCACTATTATGATCTAGGTTATAATGATTCTGAAAATTCTCAAATATAATATCATAATTGCCTCTTCCTTTACCTCTCTTAAATCTTTTATTACAGTTTTCTTTATCCGAAAAGTCTTTAAACATATTAAAATTATTATAAATGCAGATGCTATCTAAATCCCCGTAACCTTCACCATTTAACTTACTCTTGAGTCCATATGGAAAAAAAAGTTTTTAAATTGCAAATATAAATATTTTCTAGATGTAATCTTCTGTTTAAATCAAAAATATTATCTTCAGAAGTGTAAATATTAATATTATGACATTGAAAGTGTAGAAGTTCATAATCAAAGGACTCGCTTTTTATAAAGGTACTCGAAGAGCCAAACAGAAAGACTTCCAGTGAATGGACTTCGTTCAAAATGTCACAGAAAATCGACAAATTTGGTCGTAATTCTGCATACTAATTTGAAGTCATCTATCTGAAAGCATTTTTGAGTTACCGTGTTCACAGACAAAGAGACGGGCAGACAAACAAACCTAATGTCAAAATTGTGTTTTGCGGACTGAGGGAGGTCTGAGACATGGAGATTCCTCAAAATCTCGAGTTCGAATTTTCAGACCATTACAATGCTTCCTCTATATTTCGTATACGAGAAAATAAAAAGGGACTCACTGTCGTATGACACATGAAACATTTTTAATTTTACCTGACGAGTTGCTCGTATTATTACAAAATATAGGGGTGTGTGTTTTTTTTGTTTGTTTGTTTTGTTTGCTAAACCTTGTTAATTGTAAAGCCAAATCTTGTGTCGACCTCGATACTTTGACAATTTCCACAAATTCAAATCCATTAATCATTCATTTCTGCAGCTGTGGAGTATTAGGTACAACGTTACGCCACGTCACAAATTGCATCCACCCTTTATCCTAAACGAGAAAGCCTAAGATGAGACAAGTTTGATTTTGAATGAAATCTTCTCATTCATTCTCCAGGCACAAGATACAAGATAATTCCGAACCTCGCAACTGCCATTTCTTCTTGTTGCTGATCTCTTTCTTGATAGCATCGACAACATCCATACCCGAAACTAAATACATTCACTAAATTACGAAACGCACCAAAATATCCCGCTGGAATATGATTTTTTCGTTGAACGAAAGTCTTTCTTTCGTTCGATATATATTTCGATATATACATATTTTCGATATATATTCAATATATAAAGATATTTTATTGAAAAACGCATTAGTGATTTGTTTTTAAATGTGATCTGTTCAGATGAAATCCGAAATCAAGATCTTGGATAATAACATTTTCTGATCTTTGTATCGATTTCAACTCCCTACTAATATCCAGGCTAATTCCTTTTCCTGCCATTTAGTTTCAAACCTGAAAGGTCTTCTATTTTAATTTTAAGATCGAGCATTTTAACTTTAATTATGAACTATACGTTCTTTTTTTCACCTTCACAAAATCTAGTTATTGTAATATTCGCCGTCTGAGATTAAATGTTCATATCAAGAACGTTTAACCTCAGGCGGAATAACATCAACAATCAGAATATTCAGCATAGACACTAATTGTTGATTTTCCTGATTCCAAAAAGTAAAAGCTAGTGAAATAACTCTTTTTTTTACGCTGCACAGTAACAGAATACGCCACTTTTTGGGCTGCATTTTCCTGATAATGGTTACAGAACAGAAGTATCTAAAAGTATTAACTTACCCATTTATCGTGATCATTGCAATCATCTTAAGCATTTTTTGAAAGTTTTAAACCCATAAAAATGCTTTTGACTTTAATTTTTCACCTTAATTTCAAGATGTTTAGTTTAGTTATATTAACGTCCCGTTTTTTAAAGCCCCACCAGGGCTATTTTGGGACGGACCTCGTAATTTTGAACCGCGGTCTGATGACGAGGATGACACTTGAGCTGGCACCCCCCCCTCTTAACTTCCACACCACACCAGTGAGCAGACTTTTGGCCCCTACGGATTTAGCATGTACCAGACCCGCTTACATGGTAATTCTTCAGTGGAATCGGATCTCGAACATGAGGCCCTCTAGTTTCGAAATGGAGACCTTACCATCAGGCTACTGCGGTCACCTTAATTTCAAGATGTCTGCACAATATCAAAAACCTGCATGTATGCAGTTTTTAGAACACATATATAAAATTTGGATAAATAAGAGTAGTTTGAGTAAGTGAAGAAGTTGAATAGATTTTAATGATTTGTTTTTCATTTTGTTTTAATGATTTTTTTTTCTTTATGCTCTTTCCTTCTATTTTATATTCACTTTTATACAGATATATAATGCTTGTAATGAAATAAATAAAGGTGTCCCAATCCTACTCAACTGTTTAGGAATCGATGGCTTTGATTCCAGGTGCAAGAATTTGGCATGAGCCTCAGCGTTATCTTTATCATCTGATTAGTGTTCGAAACAACGAGATCTCTTCCGAAATAATCCTTACTTAGTTTCAAAATGTAATATTCCTCTTACAAAATTAAATCCAATTCCAAAGTATAGGATTTTGCATGTATTGTGATTAAAGCACCACAGTTGGGGAACTTAAATACCAAATAAATTTAAAAACTCCAACGGGAATCCTTTTATTTTATTTACTCTCTCCCTCCCCCTCCCCAATCACTGCATAATCCAAAGAGCACCACCTAATCAAATGAATTTCCCTAAACAAGATATCTTAAATATTAATCTAAGAACAATAATTAAGGCAAGCGGAGATTACGGAACAAGTGTCTCGAGGAACAAGCCCTCGCACTTCTCTTTGAAACGTAAGAAACGGAATACGGGCCTCTTTAAGAAAATACGGCAAAATTGTTAATGGAGGTCTTCCCTTAAAAACATCCCCGAGGCAGAGCTCGCTTAATCCTCGTAAAGACATGACATGGAGCGAGCACGCCAATTGGAGGGTTTGAAAAATCCCTCTTCATTTGCTAATGACCAGAAGAGTGCTAATCAGGGCGAATCGGGAGGGAAAAAAATAGGACACTAAATAAAGAGGAACTATTTCGAATACTCCCATATTTGGCGACCGAATGGCGGTAAAGTGGCGCAGTTCCTAATGAGATTTCCCCTCTGCTTTCACCTTTCGGAGCTAACAATCGCTTCTGAAGCTATTTTATGTCGCCAAATTGAAACCAAATTCTATTTTAGATATAAATCCTTTTCTTCCCTTTTTAAATGCATAAAAAAAAAAAAAAAAAAAAAAAAAAACTGAAATTATTATGAATACTTTCTTTTACTCAGAGAATAGATGGTAAATTTAGCAATAAAAAGAAAGAAAGAAAAAGCAGAAAACTGTCAAATGGACTGTGCGATTGCAGAAAACATCGACCATTTATTATCTTATGGAAGGAAATGTTATAAATAAAAGCTTTAATACAGGAAAGATATATTTTCCCCCATCACGAGAAACTGACTGTGAGATCAGCATTGCATTTTATCCGACGAGTCTATCTTGACATCATTAATACTTGATTATTAAGCAGCACTTGCCCTCCATTTCGCACTTTTCTGCCTCTCTGCAATTGCCTTGGTCTTAATGAGATCAAAGGTCACCCGCATTCTTTCCCCTGTGGGTCGCGCAATATGACACACTGAATACTATGGGTCATTTTCCTACCTCGTGACCAATATTCCATAATTTTCTACTTTTTCCATTATTTCCTTTTTATACTTTTGCGCTATATATATATATATATATTATAACTCATAGTATTTCAGCAGCAGAAAAAAATCTAGCAGTAAAAATTCAAAAAAAGAAGGCATTAAACTCTTAAAAACATAGCTGGAATGAGCATTCATTGACAGAAATGAGGATATACTGAGCAATGTTCCGATCGTTTTTCTGTTATGTGCCTTGTCAGGAAATGCCATTATAAGCTCTTTAACTTCCTGTGAGGAATTTCTATGGGTACTGGTCAATGAATTATAAATCTTTTGCTTTTTATTGGATCTGTTTGAGCTGAAATACAGGACGTATTCAGTTAGGTTTGGATTTTGCATGAGGCTAGAAGCGCGTCGGTGTCATAAGAATAATACTAGGCATTGGATAAAAAAAAAATCCCTTAAAAGTCTTGATAGCGTAGGAGATAGTGAAATGGTGAAAAAAAAATCGATAACTAATTTTTTATATTCCACTTTCTGCACGATAGATGATGACGTAATCATTCATTAAAGACCTTCGTGCAAAAATGTAGCATTGTAGGATGGATTTGATGGGAAAAGGTGTCTATGGTACATTTGGATGATACGTTACCCTGGGAGACACCCTTATGCACTCATCAGAACCTTGGTGGCATTCACGTGTTCGCATGATTTTACATAATTTCACCTGTTAGCCCAATTTACATAAATATTTATAACTGTATAATTCATTGATCGGCACGCATGTAACTTGTATCTGTAATAAAATAAAAGAATTATGTTAAAAAACATCAAGAAATAAGAAAATTAACTGAAGTTTATGATATTTATAAAATTTGCCAGAAAAGAATTAAAGTCGGGTATTTTGTACACTTAATTATTGGTAACTAAAGATCCTACATTACTTGATGATGCACTTGATATTTAACAAGGAATAAATCTGACTGTTACACAGTAGCTATTCAATCATTTTTCGAGCTTCAGTACTCACAAGAATTAGAGAAAGAAAGAGAGAAAAAAAAAATCTCGCACCCCCCCATCTCCCAGTCTTCCATTATCATTCCAATTCCCCGAGATGAGTATTATTTACAGCTTATTCCAATCGTCGGCGGAACTCGCACATTTTTACGAACTCTTCCGAACAACACAGGCTGGAGGGAATGCCGGAGCGGCAGAGGCAGCAAAAATAAATATAATGCCGAGAAAATGCAGGGAAGACGTGTGTTGGGGAGAGGGAGAAAAAAGGGCGGGAGGGTTAATGATATACAAACAAAGAATGGTAAAAGCGGGAATTAAGGTCCATAATTAAAAGACCAGTCATTGGAGCGGCGGGTTGCTCATTATCATCTGCGGATGCAATCAAACCAAAGAAAAGATTCTGGGCCGACTTGACGAGAATTCTCCTGTTTTCTTGGGGCACGTATACGCGACGACAGACTCTTCTGACGGAGGGGGGGGGGAATAATTTGTCAGCCCTGGATTAAGGGGCGCCTTTTCCCTTCCCATGCGTCTAATTCGTTCTTTGCAGTTTTTCTTTTTTAAATTACCAAATAGAAATTCATTGCTAGAGAAATTTCATAGTCACTGTTTTGGGGGATTGAATACTGTTACAGCTTTCTCTTACAACTTCACTCCGAAGTGAAATTGATTTGTAAAAATTGTTTTTTAAAAAAATAGATCTAAAATTAAATATTATTTAATGCACGTATATAAAAGGAGATTTAAGAACTTAAAAGGTGGGATTGCAAAATGTCTGATGGAATTAAACTATTTCTTCATGAGTTGTATATACACATTTCATCAGCAGCACGTTTTCCTTTCCTTACAGGTTAGGACAGCCATTATAGAAGAAAAAGTGCTATAGAAGACACACTACAGAATTAGAAATGTTTAAGCTGCCGTTAAAATATTGATTTATTAAAAAATAGTAATAATAAATAAATTATATAAATGACCAATGTTACTATTAACTGATTCAGTTATTTACAGTAGACTAAACTTTGCTCTGTTTGAAAAGATAGCTGCAAAAGAATATAGAAGTGAATCGGGAAAACAACGAATAAGTTTCCAACATACGCCACTGTTCGTTCGTCATCGGTTACATGCCACTGTGGATCTTTGTACTGCTGCCACATCGTCCGACATCTACTTCATTGAAGAATTTTTGTAAAAAAAGAGATTAAAAAAATTTTTAAATACAATTTCGGCATCATCAAAAAATGCATTCAAAATTGTTGTCAAAGTTTATTAATTACTCTAAGACTATCTAAATGCATTGAAATACACCTATCAATCAGTCTTAAAACAATATACATATATATGTAATAAATAATTCAGCGAAAAACTATCAAAATGAAGAGAATGTAATAGCACTTAGATTCTTGCATTATCTAATTTAGAAAAGAATAATATCAAAAATATGAACATACGGTTTCGAATAAAACCAGTGTAATACATTTTAAGGGTATATTCGTTTATAAAAGCCTTTTCTTTCTCCTTTTCTTCCTTTTATATATTTTTTTATATAAAAAATCCAACATGTGTTATATTATACATTTTGGCTTCTCTTATGCAGAGAGTAGATGCTCGGTCATTCTTGACGCAGAAAGGAAAAAGTGTTGCTTTTTATTTTTGAATTGAACTTCATTCCCTACAGACATTGTTCTGAAGTAATTCACTTTCAACTACTCAGTGTCAAGTATGAATTTCAGATGTTTGTTCATAAAGGTAGAGAGCTTTGTTTAATTATTGTTTGCAAATGTTTACTTTGCATTCTTAAAGGGAACATTTATTATAACGAAATCAATGTGTGCAGGAGCAAGCAAATTACCCCCTTCCCCCCGAACTTAAAAACTGATCTCTCGATTTTTGTGTGTGTGTGTGTGGGGGGGGATAATATGGACCATTGATCTTGAAAGTGATGCATTTTTTGGTGTTTCGAGAAAATTTCGAGATTTCACAAACAATCACTATTCAATTTCCTTGTTTATGCAGTTTCTTTTGCTGGCCAGTTTTAAACATTGACATTTCTTAATATATTAAAAATTAACTCATGATTAATAAAAAGTTCACATTAAATTAGTCACAAATTATCTGATCTCTCTCTCTTTGAAAATAAGGACATATCACTTTCAAAACGAACGGTGCATTTATTGATGTTTCTGTTCACAAATCTTTGAAAATTGATTTGCACTGCATTAAAAATACTTTTGAAATACAGAAATTTATTCTGAAGAAGAATGATATTACAAATCGTATTTGGACTGCCTCATATTAAACAAACAACAACAACGAAAAAAAAAAAGGCATCGAGTAATATGAGAATACTTCGATAAATGTCTTTAAAATGTAGCTCATCAATTTTTGGTGTTCATACTTCTTGATCGACAGAGTTTTAGAAAGGCTTCAGCAACGGACTATGGGTGTAGCATTGAAATTCGGTGAAAAATTAGCTTCCCAAAATCTGAAAATGTTAAACATTTACGCTCAACATGTTGTCATATAAAGTTATTAATAGTGTAATACAAAACCAGTAAATGATACATTGTATCAATTTGCTTTTTTCTCTTACGTGCTTCGAACAGAATAATTGCCACTAGAGCTTTCATTTTTACAATAGTAAAAGCCTTTTGATGGTAAACAGCATATACTATAGAATTTCAACCATTCAATGAGTATTCATTTGAACCTTTATTTATGCAAATCGACTTTAGGAGGAAAAAAGAGAAATTCGGAATAGGGGTTAATGGCCTTGACATGTCCCAAGGAGCAGTTAAAAAAGACACTTGTTCTCATTCTGTTATACGTGTGTGATATTAAAACCTAAACAAGTATTAATGGATCTTCACATAAAATTTAATTCTTTTAGTAAATTTAACAGTATTTAATTTTTTTTCATGGCTTATATTTGTTAAATTTCATGAATTAAAGTTAGGCATTTTTTTTCTCTGTGCCCGACGTATTTTTTAACATAGTATTTTAACTTTACAGAATCATCCGAATGACTGGATTCTCATTTAAACTGTAATTCTACTGTATTCGTTGTTGGTTCAACGTTAATAACATTTTAATTAAAAAAATTATTTTACCACTTGCTTTTGGCTACCAGCTGGTTCAAATATTGGCTAATGATTATTGCTAATTCCAATTATAGGTTATAGGACGTTGGTAATTTTCAATTCCACTTAAATCGCTTAGGCTTACTTTCATGTAAATGAGTTTTACATGAAACATTTAAAACAGATTCACCAAAATTATCAAGCATTAAAGCAGTGCTACTTTCATTGTCTGACTGATGCACTGTTCATTGTGTGCATATCTTACTGATGCTCTGTTCATTCATCCATATTCATAATTTCGCAAGACTTTTCACTTTTTTATTCATTTTGAAAATTGCACAAATATAAAAAAAGAATCCTTTTTATCATTCAACGACGGTAGAAAATCAAACACTTATACATTTTATGACATAAATTTTTAAACATTTTATGTAACCTATTGTTAGACATTAAACATTAAAATATATTTTAAAAATTGTCAAAATTCAGAAAGAATTTGCACAAGTTAATTGGTATCGTTAAAAAAGACAATTTTTTAAATTTTAAATTCGATGAAAAATTTCATTTCGTGCAATAATATTTTCGAAAATTTTCATAGAAAAACGTCAAAATTCAGCTTAATTTTTAGTTAAAATTTCAAAAACCTTGTTCCGAGGAATGCATTCTCACCCTGCAAAGTGCCAAATTAAGTAGCTGCAGGTCTGGCTTATAGACTACCAATATACACATTCATCTTTATTGTTTGTAGAGGTTTCTATTTCATTGATATTTAACAACAAATAATTATACAACTTACTGAGAGGGATTTTATAATTCATTTAAAAAGTTGTATAATCTTGATTCTAGTAACTTCCCAAACCGGCCCTAAACACATTTAAAATTTCATTATTAGGGATATTAGAAAGTAATGATTTTCAGGTTTCACTGTTTGTATAATTTGACATTTTGATAATCTAAAGACATTAATGTTTTTAAAAAATCGACATTCAAGATTTCGATTCATCAAGATTTGGTTTATTTTCATGTTGTTTAAAATGATTTGACTTACTAAACGTCCTTAAAAAAAAATTGAATTACTCTATCCAATTTCACTTTCGTTCCTTTTTCAGATTTCGTCCTCGATGAGAATGCACTATTTTAATATTTTCAGTACGAAATGAACTGTTAATCAATCAATTCAATTCAATTTAACTTCAAACGTGTCTTTTACTGATTGTAAAAATTGATTTCAACATTGCATAAAATTAATAATAATAAATTTTAAGATAAAAAATAAAAATTGGAAAATAATTCAAATTAAAAAAAATTAGCATGTTTTAAATACCGTAATTATTAATTTTTTTAGTATGTTTTTGGTGCAATTTTTCCGCCTACTCTGAACTTAACATTCGAGGGTGAACAAACAAACGTTGGCATTTAATAGACAGATTAAAATTCTTCAAAAAAAATTAAATTCGTGTTTTGAAGGTAAAAGAACTAAATAGAGAGGAGAAATATAGTATTTTTTTTTCAAACAGTCAGAAGCTTGCGAAAGTGCCTCAAATTGATCAGAAGAGTTAATATGCAGGAAGAACGCCAGAGTGAGAACAAAAACAGATGCTTGGGCTCCCTACTTTTAGTACGTTAGTAAAAGTAGGAACCGACCTGAAAATATCAGCGTTGAAGACAGAAAAAAAAACAACTTTTGAGAAGCTTTTTTTGTTTGTTTGAAAGAGAATTGAAATTTTGCAAATGAACTTCGAATCAAATAGATTGGATTAGAGCGTTGAAAATGGGGGGGGGGGGTTTAAGATTTCCAAAAATGCTGCATTAGATTTGTAACTCTACAAAGTATGACTTCGAAGTGGTTGATCTTCTTTGTCACTCCATGAAAGAACATAACGCATTGTGTCACAGGCTGATCTATAGAAGTTCTCATTCCGTCAGTAGAAATCATAAAATGCTAAATAAATAAGTTCTTTTATCCTTCTTTTTCCTGCAAGCTAAATATGAATAAAAGCAATCTCCCATAGACACAAATATATGGGATGTTCGTTAAAAGAAGTTCATTCCTTACATGAAATTTCTTACATTACTTGCTGTACATTGTTGGAAGTCCGAGGCTTTAATGAAGAAAGGGTCGTTCGTGGTACCATGCTTACTCCCGTAGATAGGATTACAGAGTGAATTCAAAATTATTTTCAATGTAAATAATTCTTGACTTTGACTAACTTTCTGAATATCTCTGAACTGCGTACATGAAGGGGACAGCAATACCAGCAAATAAAAGAATACGTGAGTATAATTTCAGAACACATTACCTTTTAATGGAAGGCCCACACATTTAATCATCTCTCCCCAAAAAAATGATTCATCAAATCTCAAGAATGATTCAATAGTGGTATTTGTAATAAATAGACACCGTCGAAATATTTTGAGTAGCGAGCCTTTTTGCCTTTACAGGCAAATTGCATTCATATGAAACAACTAATATAGCTAATGCGAGAAAATGTTTGGAGACTGTAGGAGAGAAGATTGAACAACTCCGCAGGTAAAGGAGGCTTGGAGCAACAGTGTTAAAAACACCTATGGTCAGAAATTCAATAAGTCAGTAACCAAGATGTGAAAAAAACAAAGCATTTGTTAGCTTTTTTTTTCCCTTCGCCATAGGGGATTTTTTTTTTTTTTTACTTTCCATACCCTGAATGAATCGGGTCTATCAAAGATTGTCATAGAAAGAAAGCGTATGGTAAGTGTTTTCTCAAAATGATTTCAAATTTCGTGTTATAAGTTTGAGAATTGTTGCCATGATGATAGAAGGCTCCAATAGTAAAAATGACGACTTTGTGAATTCCACAGAATCAGAAGTGCTAAACTTCGCATTGAAATATTGATTTTATTATGAAATGATGAAAGTATAAAATCCGAGTGAAAAATTTATGTCTGTTCATTAATTTTGTTAGTCGCATTATAGGAGACACAGTTCTATGTAAAAAAAATGACAGAAAATTATAAATATAAATGAATTTAGGTGAAATATTGAATAAAAAATCAATTTTGTACAGATATTCAAACTTCTATACAAAAAAGGAAGACTTTTTTTAAACAAAATGAATGAACATCATAAGAATTTATTTTAAAAACAAGCTTTTATTAGTGTACCATATATCAAAACATTTTATTTTAATTATTTTACATTTTGCGACCTTAAGGTCAATCGAATGAAGTAACGGGTCATGCCAGTGTTATGGAGTCAAGATACAACTTGTAAATGATGAATCGATTGCAAAGTTCAGAAAATATCCAAAAAAAAATCTGCCGTCATCGAGAATATATAAAAGAACTAAATTTCAAAGGCATCAGAAAAGGAAAGTAAGAAGCCCTCGCAAGATACAAGCAAACAAACATGAAACAAGAGAAATGAAATAAAAGTAATATACTCTGGACTCGACGGCTTATCGAGAAGGAAATAAATAACATATTTTGGAATGAATGCCTTGACGAGGGTTATTCGTAAAAGGGGTGTGAGGTCTTCGTACTCAATCGACACCAGATATTTGTCTGATCTAAAATACGTCTAGGGTATGGTAATTTAATTTGTCTTCTCATCATAACTTCCTTAAAAACTCGACATAAATGCATTAACATTTTGTCTTCATGGTATCCAGGGCATCTACAGCTCCTTGTCCCTCTCTAGCTGCTCCGCCACTGTCTTCAATACAATATTAAACTTTTTTTTTCTGTGTTCATTTTGTATGTACAAATAAGAAGCTTTAAACTTTGCAAATTTGATAAAACCTAAAAAGCCATCACATCAAAGCTGCTTCCATCTACTTTTGACAATATTTCGGACATGAGTGCAATTTTAAATATGCCATATAGTCTTGAATGCTTGCAATCCAATATTCGAGCGACTAGGGGCTAAATATACTAATGTATAATGAGCCTCGCTGCGAATGAAAAACTATCAAAGATATTCTAAGAAAATAACTTCTATTTCCTTTCATGTTTATTTCTCGTATTAGGATCACGATAGATTATTATCTCCACACAAAATATTTATAGCACATTTGTTAAGTCATCCCTTCAAATTTTGTCTGCAGAGAGATTGTTGATATAATATAAGCATTTAATCATTCTTGCTATAGCTGCTTGGTTTAAAAATGTTTTAAAAAAACATTGGGCAAGAGGAGTGACTGAGAGCTGGAAAAACAGTGACCTCCAAGAAGGAGTGGCGGCAATTTCTGCGGCGCCCCCGACGCTCGCCGGCGGAGGAGATCAAGCGGCACACTTCGGGCTTTAATTAAATTAATTAGCAGCATCAGAGGTGGACAAAAAAAGCGCATAATTACGCTAGAATTGTTAATTACCGACGGAGCCGAGCAAAAGGCTGAAATAAAATAAAAGGAGAACCCATCGCGATATCTGGCGAGGCAGAGAGAAAAGAAAAATTTTTGAAAGATTCAGCGGGCTGAACTTAAAGAATGCTGTTCCGATGCTGAAGGGGCGGTGTCAGCCTCCACAAACAGAGCATGTTTGGGCTAGCCCTTGTACACCGCAAAATTGCCCTCCCTTCTCCGCCGTTGTTTAGTGGCTGCTGATACTTTATCATGTTGCATTCTCCTTATGTACAAGGCGGGAAATAATTAAAGCGATGTGGTCATTTTTTTTACCTCAGATTACGGTGGCAGTCGCTTGTCGCCGGGCGCAAAAAGTGAAGACTTCAAAATTTGTTTCGCTGTACATCGGAGAGCTTTTTCGATTTGCTTTGTTTTGACCCTAATGTTATTACCACGCTGCTGGCTTCGAAGTCGGATCGGCGTTGTTCGCTCCCCGATCGGGTCGTGGCTTTTGATTGAGTAATGGCGATTGCTTTTCCATGCTTTTTTTTTATTTCCACTGATCTATGTTTTTGAATAACAAGTTCTGTGATTTTTGGAGTATTTTTAGAATCGTGACCTCGTTGAAAACAGAGCATTTTCCCCCACTGTAATTAGCATGTCACTCAGAAGATAAGTCAACAAACATCGTGTCATGTTTAAATTCAAAATGTAAATTTTAACAAACTTGAGTTTGTCTCCTTGTAAATCTTTTTTTTTTTTTTTTTTATTCACAGTTTTGCCAAGATACTTTTCTACAAGCTGTAATCTTTATTTAGAAAGTGAGGGACGTAATCCAATAAAACTAAACTATACTCTTTTCCAAAAAAAAGAAAAAAAATCTCTGTAAAAAATGAGCATTTTCCCGGATTCTAGTGTGACTATTTTTTAATTGTTCCCTACTGAATGAAAAATTGTCCTCCTTCCTTCAAAAGTGTGCGTCACTTTTCAAAGCTTTGGTTTTTATTGCTTTTGTTCAAATTCATGGATTTAAAACATTTGTTGAAAATGCTGGTCATTTTTAGCATTTTATAAAGTGCATATCTTACTAGTGAACATCCATTGTCCTGTTCTGGTTGGTGTAAAAAACAGCTTCAATTAAAATCTCTTAAAAATAACGGATATTCGCAATGAATTATTGCTAACGTTATCACCACCTCTTCTTTACAGCAGTTTTAAAAATAATAGTTCGAATTTATACTCATCAACAGTATTCTATTCTTGTAGAATAACTGGGTGTTAATTTCAAAGATATCAGATAGTTTTCACAAGCCTTAAAAAATATTCAAGTGGCAATTTTGAATAATTTTTGCAGGCATGAAAGTATAAACTCCTGCCAATGTTTTTACAAGGAGGCTATATAATTTTTTTGTTTGTTTTCTGTGTTTATGTCTTAGCGTTAGTGCTCCTGCAAATCACCTTTGTTCATTCATTCCAATAAGAAAGTGATTGTTAAAATTCCTCGCATGAATTCTTATACCATCCATATATATTTTGCGTGTGTACGTATCATGAACAATTCCATCCCAATAAGAGAGCTGTCGTCCTTGACTGTATTTTTCACTATCGTCGTTGTGATGTGAACCATCTGAAATAAACCATTTCAGAGTGAGGACTATCACCTCCCATTCAGAGCAAAATAAAAGAGCGTATCGCGTAAATAGAGCCCTTCTCTCATAACGAATGCGCTAAATGACATGGTACAGGAGAAGCGCACGTAATCTTCCAGCGGCTTCAAAATAAAGACAGGTATGAATGCCCGAGTGTAAAGGTGGAGGAGGTTACTTACATAAATCCCTGAGCAGGGTCACAATGTAACGTTCCACTTAGATGAGGCGGGGGGACAATGTGTTCGAAATAACAAAGCAGCTCTCTGCTTGGTGTGTGGCTGTATCTCACATCTGCCGGCACCGCAAAAATAATAATGTTATAAAAGAAGAACAAGATATAAAAAAAGAAGCACTCCCGTATTCCAGTTAGCTAAAAGAAAAATTCGTTTATAAAAGGCTACAAATTTGCTAAAAGTATAAAAGAGAGAACGTAAAAAGCGGCGAGAGATTTTTTTTCGGGGCCCGGAGTAAGTTTCTAATGAGCCGTATTGCTCCGAGAGAAGAAGGGAGAGTTCATGCAGAAGAGAGGGGAGTCGAGGGGGGGGGGCACAGCGGGCGACAAAAGGAAAGATCGGAATCATGATCCGCGACATCCTCTTCATATCCGCAATATTTGCTCCGCCTTTGGGACTCATCCGTCTGGAAAAGGATTAGCGGAATCTCTCCCTGTGTGTATGGATATATCCATACACTGCGCCGAGTGCGGGGATTTTCCTTTTTTCCGTCTCCTCGGCTCCCGCCCGTGATTTTGCGCCCGAGGTGAAGCAGTGACAGATTTTTGTGCTAGAATTATTTGCCGGTTGGTTTGACCGCGTTGTAAATCCCGTCCGCGAATACGGGCGATGAAACGCGGGGAATTCGCGATCTTTATGCGCATTATTTCTCTTCGTCCCCCTTCCCCACATATGTTCATTGCTCACCGTGGAAGGTTGCTGAACACAATAAACACGGTCATATCTAACACATTCGAAATATTCTTCCACCAACGCGAAATGAAGTTCAAAGAAGATATTTATGAGCTTCTAAATCTAAATGGATGGGGATTCTAAACGGAATCGATGAAGTATTCTATCGGTTCTTCACAACCTTAGAATTATTAGTAAAAAAATAAATAAATAAATAACATCTTAACTTAAAGTATTTTATTAACGCATTTTTTTTTTGTAATTTCTTTTTTAATATTTTTGTTTGTTTTGTTTCATATTTAACTTACATTTACAATCTTTAAGAATTTTTCATGGTACTGATGGTAAAATGGTACTGATTACTTTGGGAAACTCATAAAGTTCTGCATTAGAAAGAGAAGGCGAAATTTATACAAAATTATTCCAAATAAAAAAGCACTTGAAAATCAATTGTAAATCGTAAACTTGCAAAGTTATCTTTACATATTGATAAGATAAATGATGCGAAAAAATTAGGAAATCAAAGCGAAACACAGGAATAAAAAGTAGTTTTGATTGAATGCATATGAAATAATTTAAATTAATAACTGAACTATTATGATTCATTCAAAAATAAAAATTATTCAGTTTCTAATGAAAACTGATCTCGGGAAAAGGATTGCTGTCGATTGAGATCTCCGCTTTGAAATCTTCCCTCTTCATGTTTCTTTTTCAGATCTCTGTGGTTTATTTAGATCCATTGAGCGGAGGGAAGATGAAAGATCTGAGTGAAGGAAAAAGATAACAGTTTTACATGCATTAGTATTATCATATGCATCAGTTATAAAATTTTAAATATAATGTTTACTTCATTCTTTTATTTTACTTAACTTAATTCATATTCGCAAAGACAGAATTTTGCAAACGCTTTCCAATTTTACATGCGTATGTTCTCAATGATAGAGGCTAGTTCAATATTTTCAGCTCCTGTTTATCAATTAATCGAATGGTTTAATAAAATGTTGATTCCATACGTATGCTATCATCTAGCAGCGAATTTGAGAAAAATGAAATTCATGATTGTATAACATTTGAAATAATGAATACTAAATTAAAGACTTAAAAAGTAAACAAGTAAAATAAAAAAGAATTCTACATTTAAGTACATTAATAAAAATATGCTTTTAAAAACTTGTTTCTATTAATAACTTTCCAAACGCAAGCTTACTTTGGGAGAGCAAACCCGTATCAGACTTTTCGAAATTCCACGGGAGTAAAACCACACACAATGAGATAGTCAGGTGGCTGGTTCCCTTATCTATTTGGATCTCAATACTAACACTGTGATGTTGGTATTGACCTGAAGTAACGCAGGACTTGAAGAAACTTTTTCAACCACCCGGAAAATTTAGTATCACATTTTTACTCTTTACTGAAACACAAATATCTTTATGCCAGAATAAAGTGATCCCTCCCACTGAAGTCCTTTTCAATGAACAAACAACATTTCATGCAACTATTTTGTATTTTTTGGGGGGAGGAGGAATTATTGCAATGGCATTTTACTCTGTTATTGGCATTTTATCTGATTAGGCATTCCTCTTACTAGAAATATTTTCAATACCTAATAAGTGATAATGGAAGGTCCATCAAGTATTCCACCCTTTTATTTCATTTCATAAAACAGGCTAAAAGCTCATAGCAATGCAGCAAACTGTGGTTGTGAAATTCATTTCAAATGTGCTTTCAAAATAAAGCATTGTTATGTTGATTGTATCGGTAGAAGTGTTTATGCATGTTTAGAGAAGATATTAAAAAACTGACAGATTAGGAAAACTATAAAATATATGTCTTCGTATACTTTGGAGGAAAAAATAATGCAGTGCTTTGATAAATAACATCAAATAATTTTCGATTGGAATTAAATTTTCATAAATACTTGCAAGAAAGTATTAAAAAAAAAGAATTAAAATTCAGAATTTTCAAAATATTTAGTTTCGATTAGAGAAAATTCTTATTCTTTATTCCTAAGGTATAAGCATAAAAAGAATAATAAGAATAATCATAATAATTCGAACCTCATAAAATAAAAGCCTTTCTTTTTACTAACTGAATTGCGTATTGGAAATACTATGTCTATCTTTTTTTTAGACCGGACAAGGAAAACTGGTGCATTAGAAGCTGTAAGTACTGACTTTGGAAAAATATTTTTACATATTGAAATGAATCAGTGCCAGTGCTTAATGTGAACATATCCCTGAAAAGGTTTCATGTCCAGTACAACAATGTCTCACATTCCAGTCCAAAATTCATTCTAATATTTGGTTTATAAAAATCTGAGTAAAAAAAAAAAAAAAAAAAAAAAAGAATTCTGAACTACCTTGAGAAGAAAGGAAACGATTTCTCGATTCATCGATGTCAAAAACCAAACAGATGCATTTGTTGATGAGCAGTGATTATGAGCTAATTACCTTGAAAGGCATATTAGGCTTTTAAATTAGAAGCCTTTTCTACTTATTTGGGAAAAAATTGAGATTACTGCAAGCTAACTATCACAGGGACAATCATTGGGTTTAATGATAAAAGTCATCAAATGAAATGAAAAAAAAAAGTAGAGATGAAATAGGAAATACTGTGATCAGGTTCTTTAAAAATTCCATATTTGCAACCGAAATTATCGCACATTTCGCGTTTATTTAACTTTTTTAAATTGCTACCAAGAGGTACTACTTGGCATAAATAGACCACTTCCTACAATTATATTTAATCAATGAATACTGCAACCGATGAATGCTTTCTTGTTTTTGCGCATTATACTACTGATATCTTTTACCGTAATTGAACATGGGAAAAAAGAGACTCAGGCGATATAAAGCGCAAATATCATGTTTCTATCCTTTTTTAAAACGACTTCATAGATAGAAGTAGAAACTAAACTAATGATAATTATATTGTCCAACAACTGATTTATTCAAACATTACTGATGGGAAAACTCTCGCAAAAAGTTTCATTAAGAATGATGGAATCAACTTTAAAAGATAAAAAGCCTAACTTCCCGAATTATTTAAATTCGGAAGTATGAAGATGAGAATCCAGATTAGTTTTTTAGCAATTCAAAAGATTCGGAGTTTCCAATGGCTCACATTTAGGGAGTCCTTCGATAATAAGAGCAGATTTTGAGAGGTAGTATTGATTTAAAACATTGGCTTCTATTACATTCCTTGCTAGAAACAAAGCTCTATTGATAAATGCTTTTGTCTGTTGATAGTAAAAAGTGGCCGAAACATCAACTAGCAAGTCTGAACCAACCTTTCTTCTTTCAAATTCTGCGCCTGAAAACAAAATGAAATGAAGTTACAATGCGAAATAAGTTTTGCAGGACCGCATGAAAAGCGAAAGTGGCTTCCTCATCACCAACATAATATTTGATGCTGCTTCTATATCTTGAGAGTAAATTGTTATTTTCATAATTCTGTGACTATATTTTTTGTTTTTCTTTACTATATCTTTTTCTTTAAAAACAAACCCTTCGAGATTTTATAAGTAATTAAATATCACAAACTAGAAGCGAAAATGATGTGTGCATCTACAGAACAGATATAGTAATTATTTTATCCGCGAAAACAGCAAAACAATAATGAATGGATTAAAAAAATATATATATAACATTTTGAACTTCCTTTTCTCCAGGCTCCTCCCTCATCGAGCTGCCTGCGGCATCTTCGCGTATGATTGTTGCGTCATGTTATGGTACGATAAGCACGCGCTTGAGAGACCCTTCTTATTGGATCATTCTACAGATATGATTTTATGACGCGCTCATAACAGTGGCCAATGAGAGGAGACTGCATTGTTTAAGGAGGATTAAAATAGAATGGCTGCGTTTGCAGTGGCCGCACTGGATTGGCATTATTTTGGAAAGGAAAAGAAGACTAAGCGATGCTTTGTATCTTCCAGGATATCAAGGTGTTTTTTTTTGTTTTTTTTTTTGTACATATATATCTTTGAGACTCTTTTTAACAAATTGGTTATCCAACAATAGGGTGATATACAGGGTGTTGCCAACTTTTTTAGTAGGTATAGCACCTATTTGTGGTATACCTACCTAAAGGTCATGTGATCAGATAGGAAGGAGTACGTGAAAATAATGTTTATAATGTGACAACATAAAACATGCAAGATTTTAGTTTCAGAAAAATTGTTGTGAAATTTTGATTTCCGAAGTTCGTGAGAAAAGAGAAAAAGAAAATTTTCAAATTCCAAAACTTACGAGGTAGCAGAAGTGGACATTTATTACCATTATTTTAAAAAGATGGAAAATTAGTTAATCAAAAATAATTTTAACAAATAAGTAAGTTCCAATTGTTTAATTCTTAAATTAACTTAAGTCCTTAACATTATTCATAAAATCTTTTTTGCACAAAGAGATGGCTAAAGATGAGGAAAGCGTTTCAATGACATAGACGCAAAAATACATAAAATAAAAACTCTAATTATAGAGTATGGGGTGGGGGATAAGAGTCGGTAACTTATGTACTAGAATTCTAAGGGAAACAAATAGCTTTTTTTTAAAAAGAAAATCTTAAAATGTTTTGCAAATATCTTCCTTGGGTGTACAAATGGAAAAATAGCCGGGTTGATTCCTCTTCTCATCCGTTTTATTATAATTGGCATTTGTTCAAATCAATCGAAAACTTTCGAAAAATAATTCGAATGCGGAATTATAAAAATAATTTTTAATAAACTCTAAAGATACAGGAAAATTCCTGCAAAAAGACTACATTTTATAATTGTTAATGATACTGATAACGACATACAAATGAAAATACCTTTTATTTATAACTAATCTAAAAAGCGTTTTTCGGTCGAAAAATCCCTGGGAGATGAAGCAAAATAGGATTCATATTCTAAAAGAGATTCGTCGTCCCATTTGTCCCTTCATTTCGCATGACAGCGATGAGCGGTGCAGAAGATCGGAAAGAAGTCATTTGACCGCGACTCAGAACGACGAGGTCCGATCCGAAATAGCTTTTGTGTTGCTTTCAAACGGGACACTCATTTAATGAAACTAAATCAATTTGATCTAATATTTATAAAATAAAACTATTCTCAATGCTAATCTGAGTCATTCAAATCCCTCATTAGAAGGCACTCTTAAGGAATACTACTAAAATTCCTTTTATTCTACCCTCGATAGACTTTTAGTATAAATAATGACAGTAATTGCATTGAGCACCATCTCCAACTTCGTCACTTCCTTACATTTAGAAAGAAAGCAATTTTTTTTTTTTAATTCTTCAGTCAGGCTTTTCTTCAAATCCGATCCGTTCGAACTAGCCTCATTATAGGTGATCCATTGTAGATTAAGAACAACCTCATAGGGTTATAAAAACTGTAATTTTCATGCATTTGGAGAAATGTATCGCATGATAGAAAGAACTATTAAAGAACACGATAGTGTCCCGTCCAGGAAATAATCTTATTATTTTAAACTAACAACTGACACTTTTCAAGAATCGATCATGTGACCTACATTCATAATACTTTTCACTTGTGAAGGCTGTTTATTAACAATAATTTGATGCTGATTGACGCCGAGTGCAGAAGAAAACAAAACAAAACAAAACAAAAAAAACTGACCACGAATAAGAAGAAAAGGCGATACTGAAAGAGAAAAAGAAACAAGAATTTATGAAGATGGAGGAAATAGCATCTCAAATCATCAGTGGTTGGTTTCTGAATAAATATGCACATTTTGAACTGTAAGGTTGGAAGTACCAGAATGAAGAGCTTTTATTAGGCCATCTGAGGCATAGATGGAGTTGATTGTGACAGATTTGAGCTTAATTTAGTTTATTTATATTAATGTTCCAATTTAAAGCCGCACTAGGGTTATTTTGGGATGGAAATCGTAGTTTTGAACAGCGGACAGATGACGAGGGCGACACCTGAGCTGCCCCCTCTCCAAGTTTCCACACCACACTAGCAGAAGAACGTTTGGCCCCGACAGATATACCGTGTACAAGACCCGCTTACACGACGGTTCTTCGGTGAAATCAGGTCTCGAACCTGAAATCCTCCGGTTCCGAGGTCTTACTACCAGGCCACTGCGGCCCCTGTGACAGATTTGATGAGCATCAGTTCGACTAAATAACAAAATTTATATTGATTGTTTAATAATAATTAACGATTGTCGAGACTTAGAGAAAATTTATGTTACCAAATCATACCGTTGAGTATACTTTTTCAGGTAACGTAAATAAATGTCATAGAAAAATTTGTTGGATTGGAGATTGACGATTCTATTTGAAAAATGGGGGCTCTATTTTTTTACGACCAAGTTGAACTATCAGTTTTTATTTATTTTAAAGTAAGATTTTAAGTCTTATACATTTACATCTCATAACGTTCAACCATTTCTATTTTTATAAACATTTATTTCCCGATTCTTCCTGTTTAAATTGGATATTGGATGATTATAAATTATTCCAAATTGAAGTTATTAAATATTTATAATAATTTATATGCCATATCCCATGAAATACAATACGTTTTTCATAGAAAAACCATATTTCAGGAAGGTAAAATAATTTCTGTAGCAATAAGCAGTAGTTTTCCATTATTACAAACATATTCTCTTTAAATCAGTTCGTTGCTGTAATCAAAAGTCAAAATATTTCTTCCAAAATATTTTCTTGGAAAATTGGGAAGGTACCGGAGCAATTGTGAACGCTTCCATAACTATGATTAATAAATTAATTTTGAAAAAAGGCATTATTTAATGAGTCCTAGAGAATATTTTTATGCATTCACACAAATTGATTTTCCTAACAATAAAAAAAAAAATTTTCAAATCGCAGGAAAACACAACTTCTACAAAATTTCTTCTCAATCAGCCTACTGGCCCTATTTGTTTAACAAAAGACGTAATGCAGGGGCATATGTCTGAAGAAAGTCACTCAAACTCCTTCCAGCAACTTTAGCAGTACGACTTAAAGAGCGTAATCGTATATTAAAAATGATGCAAAAACTTTTTTTCATACTTTTATTGAGACTTCATAGTCTTTTAGGTTACGATTCTCTCAATAGTTTATTCATAATCCGACCATTGTCTGATTAGAAGCAATAAAAACATTCTTAACAACATTTACGACTGAACTTATACAAGAAGAAAATTATTTTATTTTAATTATTTCTGCTTTTTTTTCTGTCTTTCACTTCTAATTATTTCTTATAAATATTATGGAATTACAATATATTTTCCTCCATTTTTCTAATAGTGTGCTATACAGCCTGAGTAAAAACTTTAAGGCCAGTAAAAAATTTTGAGAAAATGTAAAATGAAATAAAAGGGATTCAAATAATATTAATTATCAAAGTTCATTGATAAGAAATAAATGCCATAAACATAATTTGTAAATACATAATTATGAGAAACATGTGGTTATTTACAAAGTTAGTATTTCTGCCTGAGTAAAAACTTTAAGGCCACCAGTCATTTTTTAAAAATAAATATAATATAATCGTGTAATTACCATTGCAACTACTAGCTTGTGACAACGCTGCAATTTTCATATTTGTCATACGTTTCTTCGAAGTATTGGTTATCTTTGTGAAGATGGGGAAGGGTAAGAAGTTAACTGATCGTGAAAGAGGACAGATCGAAGCTTTGTCTTCAACAGGAATGAGTAGTCGTGCTATTGCGATAAAGATAGGAAGATCAAAGACTGTAGTCAACAATTTTTTTAAAATTGAAAGACAATTATGGTAAAAAGAATACTGGGGGAAGACCTAAAGCTTTGTCCTCACGTGATGAAAGAAGAGTTTGCCAACTTGCATCTACTGGAAAGTACTCAACCAGGAAACTGATTCCGACGACAGGTTTAAAAGTTTGTCAAAAAACGATTTATAACAGAATTAGAAGGTCTGGAAGGTTCACTTATACAGCAAAATTGACTAAGCCTCAGTTACTGCAGAGACACAAAATAGAGCGTTTGAACTTTGACCAGAAAGTCATGCCCTGGGACAACCAATGGTTAGAAATTATTTTTTCTAACGAAAAAAAATGTAATTTGGATGGACCAGATGGCTGGAATTTCTATTGGCATGATATAAGAAATGAAAAAGAAATATTCTCCAAGCGCCAATTAGGTGGAGGGTCTGTCATGACTTGGGCTGTTTTGCTTACAATGGTGTGGGCTCAATTGCATTCGTTAGAGGTAGAATGAATTCACAAGGATACCAAAATGTCCTAACAAATCATCTTTTGCCAAATGCTGAATGTCTTGCTGGAGAAAATTGGAAATATCAGCAAGACAATGAATCGATCGATTCGAGTAACAGCACAAAAAATTGGTTCCAAGTCAACAATGTTGAAACTGTAAAATGGCCAGCTAGATGACCTGACATCAACCCAATCGAGAACCTTTGGGGTGACTTAGCAAGAAAAGTTTATGCAAATTGGAGACATTTTACATCAACAACAGAGCTGAAATCTACTATCGAAGTTGAATGGTATAAAACCGACCCCACCCTTTGTCAAAAACTCGTTTCATCCATGAAAACAGGAATATTTGAAGTAATTCGAAGAAATGGCTCTTACACAACCTTCTAAGAATTTGTAATTTTTTTCTTATATGTTATTTTCTCTGTTGGCCTTAAAGTTTTTACTCAGGCTCAAATATTCATCTGTGTGTTCTGTAATATTTTCTAATAGTAAAATATTTGCAAATTAATTTTTCTACTTTTTTTACTTTTATTTAAGCTCAATAATTATCAATCAAATGGTATTTTAATTCCTCAGTTTATATGTTTCCATTTTCTCAAAAATTTTTACTGGCCTTAAAGTTTTTACTCAGGCTGTATGTACGGAATCAAAATTTAATAAAATTAATCGAAGGGCTCATAACTTAATATTAAAATAATGTATTACCATCGAGAATACACAGCACAACAAATTTTTAAAACTGCAGCAGACAAAGGTTTAAATAAAAAACTAGGTTACAAAATTTAATATTTACAAACTAGAGGTATATCAAGTAAAACTAAGCTCGTAATAATTTTTTAAAGTTAAAAATGAATTTTTGTACACTTTTTATTATAGATATTTTTAACAATTATTTATTAAGATTAAGACATACATATATATTAAAAAAACTAGCATGAATGGCATCTCTGAATTTTTCTCTCATACTATCTAATAAAGTCGTCATTCCCACATAGAAATGTGGACAAAACCAAGAATGCCACGAGTGCTCAGATTTTTATTTCCATTAGCTAAAATTTAGCGTTTCGCGATATAGTAAAGAAAACAGGTACTTCTGCACTTGTATATTAACCGCATGCCATTAATGACGGTACGGCGCAGACTATTTAAGAGAGATATTTAGCGATTTTTTAAAATGAATCGCTGACATGTAATGAATATGCAAGTAGAAAACACACACACACATATATACATATTGACATAATATTGACACGGAAATACAGACCGGCAAATGCCAATCTTGGTTCAAAATTTCCCAATATTCTTCCCTTTACTTGTTAAAACTCTGAATCAAACTTTATATTTTGTAGTTTTATCCTATCGTACAAAAACACTTCCTCTGAATGGAATATACAAACTTAGATTTAAGACCCAATACGAAATTGAATCCGCCTAGCTCAAAGCAAGCTCCAGTGTGTGAGTCATCTTGTTCAAAAATGTGTTTTTCGCACTCGGGCACAAGTGGAGGTTCGTCAAAATCCACAGTCATACGAGAGAGCACCATGAAAGCATTTGGCTTTCATTTGAGGGTCTAGTGAGGAGGCGAGGAAAAATGAAAATTACATCGACTCGATCTGCTGCAAAGATTCAAAACGTTGACAGCCGAGATGTCAGATCTGCCTACCGCACACTTATATGAATCTGCTTGAGAGGGCACCAGGTAGCAGTGGGGGGGGGGGGCAAAGGATTCGATCCCTTCCGCCCCTCTGGAGACAATGACAAACCCCAGTCACAGTTAGTCTGGAGCATCACGCGTCGCTGGATGATGGGATTGGAACAGATATTCGTTCTGTATACCAGCTGCTCTCGACGACATTTTTGTACGTTCTGCACCCCCCCCCCGATTGGTTCATTGAATATTCAGAAACGGTACGGTGTGGGGACATCATTTCGTTTGATGCCTTCACCTTCTTGTTTATTACAAAATAGTTTTACAGGATGTTTGTTTTTCACAGGAACTGGATGGTTATGAGTGAAGATACTGTTGCAAACCAGACGCGTTGTAACGGAGAGCAACGGCACATGCAGATGCCCTTGGTACTAGTTTTCTATTTTCTCCCTTGGAACTACATTTCTATTTTTATGCAAGTTTGTTAGTTAATATTTATTTTCCCTTTTTTCTAGTTTGTGCATTTTCATTTTCTTACTTTTCTACAAATTGTATATTGTAAAAGAAGAAAACCTTTAGGCAGACAGCAGCCATTTTGATGAAATTCATTTTAAGAAAAGAGGTGTGGCTTCTCTCAATTGATTTATTATTGTTTTTCGCAGTTGGATGCTAAATGAATGTGATTTTTACTTATTTTCCTATTTAATTCTTAAAGATTCATTTACACTAGAGTAAGTACTTTCAGTATAAGCCTAAAGTAATAATGAGCCTCAATCACCCATTAACACCTCTTTCGGGCAAGATGATTGCCTTTTTTTTTTTTTTTTTTTTGTAGGGAGGAGGGAGCGGCGGAGGTATGTTGGTGTGGTAAGTACCTATCCTACCTCATTCTCGATAAGCTGTACTTTTGGGGAATGTGTAATGCCCTTCACCTCATTTCAAAAAAGTATCAACCTGATTGTAAAAAAATAGGAAAGAATTTCATTGAAAAAGGCTTGTCAACTGACGCAAAACTCTTTTCATCCCACAAACTTCATTTGAAAAGCAGATTTAAAAAAATGAACAGATGAAATTGAAATTCATTTTCGAATTTTATTTCAACAGTACTGTCAAGAAGATATTAATGAATCAATTATAAGTTAAGGGAAGCAACAATTTTAGAGTATATGACCAAATTCAACATGCTCCAATGCAACAGAAGAAAGAATGTCATCGGAAATGAGAAATTCAGCGGAAAAGACAACCCTACCGTTGCTGGCACCCCTCCCCGGGTGGTCACAGCCACTATTTCTAATTTCCTTCTATTGTAAAAAAAGAAAAAAAAGAAGAAAAAAAATAACGCCGGAGAAAGAAATGGAGGGGAAAAAAAAAGAGAGATAAAGTGAAAAAAAAAAAAAAAGCAACTTGAAGACGTGAAGACCACATTTTTTTTTTTTTATTTCATTTATTTATTTCATGTACTCTTCCCTTCCTCACATTCCACCCCCACACCCCTCAGCAGTGACTGAGAGAATGGAGTCTCATTAATATTTCATGACAATCAGCCGCTTGATTGGACAGACGGACACGCGGACGAAAGATTCTCCAGTCACTAGAATAAACGGGTGTAGGGCAGGAGGGGGGGGGGGACATAGAGAAAAAATAGGTTAGGAAAATTAAAAAGGCAATAGAAAAAGAAATGGGGGAGAGGGGCGAAAAGACAAGAGAAAAGGGAGGGAATCGACGGGGAAAAGAAAGAGCGGAGACCAGCAGTTTCCTTTCGGTCACTTTGCTACCAGCCAGGAAGAATGAGATAGACTCGTCGAATGCAGAGCCATCTGTTGATGACCAGAGAAAACATTTAAAAAAAGTCCCCACTACTTAATTTGTGTGTTTGTTGATAGCACAGCTAGTGATCCAATTTATTGGTTGCGTGATTGGTAGTATGATCACGTTTCTGGAATCCTCGAACCCAGAAGTTATAATGACATAGACACAAAGACACTGTGCGAAAATAAATGTTTTAATAATATCAATGCCGAGCGGAGCAACAAAAAAAATTACTCTCTACAACGTTTTATAATTTAGAGAATTACCTTTCCTTTACTAATTATTGACAGGGAGAAGTTTAAATTTCTCAAGACTCCACCCTTACAACTACTAGAACTCCAAATTGCCTAATTACATTATTAAGAGTAATGAAGACAAATGGTGCTCAGAGTATGATTTTCTTATCTCATCATATTTCTGCACTCGATCATAAAAGTGAATAAAATTTGGAGTTCTTATGACTAGACCTTCCCTCAAAAAAAAAAAAAAAATCGTTACATTATTGCCTTTTACGTCAAATTAAATTTTGAACCCCGAGAAAAGAGAGGCCCACTACAGCTGTTACATACTTTTAATCTAACTGATGATACGTTCATTTTGCAACTGTCGGCATTTGGTTGATTAAAAATTATAATAAATGAATCAAAATCAGAATGTTTTGTACACATGTTGTAATTTTTTTCGATTATGAAAGCTCATACTACGGAATAAAAGAAATCGGCAGATTTTAAACAGAAACCAGACATGTATTTTCCTATTTTCAAAAGATATGAAAGCGAGATTCGTGACTTTCTTACTCAACCGTTGTCGTTGCTCTTCTTGTCCTCGCGAGGAATGAATGCGCCTCGTGACTGAAAAGAACAATTCATTGAGATGGACCAGTCAATTTCACGATTCTTTGAAGAAGGAAACGTTTTATGTGCGGTACTCTGAACACAGAAATTTGAATATTCGTGGAATATACGTTTTTGCTCAAGGTAAAAATTTTATGCCGAAATATTGCACTTATATTTGAAAGTACGAGAAGGTTTCGGGCAAATCAGTCTCTTGAGTTTATTTTTAAAAGCAGCTAGGATGGTTATAATCGTTATTTGCCTATTCATCGCTTAAAATTTGGCGGATATCACCTTCATTTGTGATATCTTGTTCAAGCATCTTGACTCTAGAATAGCGAGATCTTCAGTGTATGATTCGCTGGTTTGTGAAAAAAGGGACAGCTAATGCGTTTTAATTTTGGAAAGATTTTCTTTGTATTTGTTTTCAAGGAGAAGCCAACTTTTTATCACTATTGAGATGAATCAAATTAATTTCAACTCTTAGGTAGTTATTTAATAAGTGCAGCAATCAATAAAACAAAAATTTATCTGCATTGCTTTATAATACGTAAATAATTTTCAAGAAAAGGAACGAAATGCTGAAAATTTTATATCTTGTTAGCTTTTTCCCGATAAAATTTATAAAAAGAATCTGGCTGAAATATTGATCGAAGGATGATTTTTATGAGTTTTGAGATGAATGAGCTAATTTAAGAATTAAATTTAAAAAATTATAATAAATATAAAAATTATAAATATATATATATAAAATATAAAAATTATAATTTAGAATTTAGTGCTAATTATTGCCGAGATAAAATAAATACAGCTTATAAAAATTAACTTTGCAGATAAAAAAAAACTGTTTTTCGTTGTTTAAAT
This sequence comes from Argiope bruennichi, assembly GCF_947563725.1. Taxonomy (NCBI): domain Eukaryota; kingdom Metazoa; phylum Arthropoda; class Arachnida; order Araneae; family Araneidae; genus Argiope; species Argiope bruennichi. The sequence goes on along the minus strand of NC_079153.1, from coordinate 140,911,687 downwards.
TGAAAAGAATACAGACTACTATGGTGTCCGATTAGTAACTGGAAGATAGCTTGTTCAAGATCCTATTCCACCATAAATCCGTTGTTTATGCAGTTTGGTTGACTTAATCCATAACCGCGGACTGAAAATTTGGCGAGAAGATGACGGCTGGAGAATTATCCTAATCATTTGATCTCGATTCTCCATTACATGATCTCTCCCAACATTGTGCAACTTAATTACGGTTATCCAATAAAATTAAACCTTGCCGAATATGCTCTGATTTTATCTACTAAGGTTTTATGAACAACAAAATGAGGGAATATTTCACTAGAAGGTTTTAAAAAAAACTGTCCTGCTTACAGCGATCTATTTTCTGCTATATATACTGTAAAAGGCATTAAACTTATTGAAATTTTGAATAAGGCAACGGAATGTTGAAAACTTTACAGAAATTAGAAACTATTTAAATGATCCATGACATTTTCCCTCTTCATTTATTTGTAAAGGATGTCTCAAAATTAACATCAGATTTAATTCGTCATCATTCGTGCAGTAAAGTGTTGGCAACCCTACTAAAAAAACATTTGACAGCTGGTAATTTAGAGTTAGTAAAAATGGAGCTTTTCATTGTTGAGCAATATTTCAAAAATAATGAAAATCTGGCGACCACAATTCGAAAAGTTGAAAATTGGCCCCTTAGATCTTGTGATTTAACACCATTGGATTTCTTTTTATGGGAACCTTTTTATTTAACATCATTGGATTTCTTTTCACTGAACTCGATAACCGAAACATTCACCGAACTAGGCAGGCACATTTGCTGTGAGATCTCTATCTCATTTCTAAGGAAATTCTCTTCTAGAAATCTACCTTTCCTCTCGAACTCATGCATATATGTGAACTCAAAAATACAACTAAAATGGATGATTGAAATTTGGCGTACGGTTATAGTGGCTGAATTGTAGACTTCACTCTTGAATTTTAAAAAAAAAGACCACTTGTTAGAATCAGGATATCCTATATAAGGTCTTTGCATCAAAATTGTTGATCTATATCTGTTGTCTGCAAAATTCATACTCAATGTTCAGCATTTGTATCCGATTTTGTTTCCAATAGAACGAATTTTAATAAAAAAAACATACCACAATATGAAATTATACATTATATGAAAATAAAGGAGTTCATTCAATCCATTTTAAAGACTTTCTCTTCCTTACAAGTTCGCAGTTACACATTTTAAAGACTTCATTCAACTCAATGCAATGTCATTAAAAAAATTATATTTTATAATTTAATAGGCTGTAAAATATCAGTTTAAACATTATAAAGATGATGCATTAAACAGAAAGTTCCATTTTGAGTATATCACATAAATTTGGATTAGTGAATAACTTTAACATTTTAGCTTTGTCATAACGAAAATTGTTGTATAATATTCCCTTCCTTCGGCCTAATAACTAAGACTTGTAGTAATAAGTGGTTTAGTCCGAACTGCCTTTAAATGATGCTGAGCACAAGTGCCGCGAGCTTTACTTCCTTTAGTACGATTTGGTGGAACGCAATCTAGAAATCAACGTCAAAAGTAGGGCCGTATCGAGAAGGTTGTGAAATGGTCCTCCGCCAGATGACAGGTAGAGAAAAAACCAACGCGCCGCGGCCGCAAATATAACCATTTAAAAAAAAGTTTAAGAATTAGACTAGTACAACCTTCTGTATATATAAAAGAGCACAAGAATAAGCCTTCTGTGGTGGTTACGATAATTATCAAATGTGGCGGAACGGCCAGTTTGTCCAATAACAAATGAATTTCTTTACATAGGAGACAAAATATCCCCATGCATTGTTTTTGCAATACATTATTTTTCATCAATATAGCTAATTAAAGAGTTATTTTGTATGGATGCATCATTTTTATTAAACTTATTTGCTACATTTCTGTAATAAAAAATTGTAGGAAAGTCGTTTCTGTCCAGAGAGGGGTCAAAAGGGAGGGGAGGGGGATGAAAATGTAACATAAATGCAGCACTTTGTGAGGAGGTGAATGGCCAAGGACTCGAGATGACGGCATGGCACTGGTTAAAAGTTATAGTGATGAATCGATTGACATTACGGAGTTTACAAGAGAAAATACTGCGACTTTACAGAAAATGTCAAATATCGCACGAAAAATCCTTAACCCTTCATTTCTTTCTTTGTGACCCTTCTTTATTCAACTTCTGATTGTCCGTCAAATTGTTTTGCCAGTTGTAATTTAATTCCAGTATACCGGGTGCGGCAGAAAATCTTACAAACTTCAAAAAATCATAATAAAAAAAGAAACGCTCGAAAAAAAATTGCTTTTTGCGGGAATATGTTCAGAGAGCCTTTGGATTTATTTATTTCCATTAAAAAAAATGTATTTAGAAAATAACCGATAGATGGCGCTCACACGTCATACCGAGACGGTTTATGCAAATCAGGAAAACAGAGCACAGTAACATTATAGTACATTTTATTTTAAAGCAAAAGATGCTCAACATGACGGCCACCACAAGGTATTAAGCAAGTGAAGCTTGTAAGATGTCGGCATCGATGCCACAACGACCAATTGAATGGCATCTTTCAGTTCCATCAAAGTGGCAGGAGAGCTCCGGTAGACACGAGATTTTAGGTATTCCCACAACCAAAAGTCCGCTGGAGCAAGATCTGGCGATCGTGAGGGCCATTCATTCTTATCACTCTGTCCTCAGTGTCCTCTTCCATCACTCTGTCCTCAGTGAATGTGTCTAGGAGGAACGTCTTAAAGGAACTAGAAACGTGGGGCGGGGCACCATCCTACATGAAGGTGACGGAAGATAATGCACGCCTTTGCTGCAAATCAGGCATAACGTGGTCACGCAAAAGCCTAAGATAGCGTTCTGCAGTGACGGAACAGGTTTTCCAAACGGATACAGGACAACGCTTTTCAAAAAAGAAAGGGCCTAGAATGAAGGACGCAATCAAACCGCACGGAACAGTCATATATGGAGAATGTAGTGGTTTGGCCGTGTACGCACGAGGATTTGATACGTCAGATACTTGTTTTGCGTATTGGCGCCATCATGAAATGAAAAGTGGTATTCATCTGTCCACATAATGTTCAGTAACCATTCTGGGTCACGTTCCATTTGTGCGAGCACCCATGTTGCAATGGCTTGTCTTTTCTCGCAATATGCTGGCAACAACTGGTGAAATGCCTCTATCTTGTACGGATGCAGTTTGAAGATTTCGGGCAGAATGCGTCGGAGCGACCTTTCCGGAATTCCTGTTATTTTACCTGCTTCACGTGCACTAAAACTCCCCGTTGAAGTCTCGACTGCCACATTTCTCATGACCCTTTGGATAACAGAGACGCAGTCAGAGCTGAAGGATGGTCTGCCACTTCGTGGATGATCCTCTAATCTTCCCGTTTCCTCAAAACGGCGAACTGAATTCAATATCCCATTCAATGAAATTGGGTTTTTCTTCGCCTTAATTCCTTTCACCGTCCGTAACTGTCGCAATGCTTTAGTCGCGGATTCACCGTTCTTATAGAATAGTTTAACCACTAATGCTCGATCCGGTAGCGATAGCATGCTACTGGCGTCGAATGACAAATCCATTTCCAGCCTTGTGTTTTATAGCTATGCTGATTTGAATAAACCGTCTCGGTATGACGTGTGAGCGCCAGCTATCGGTCATTTCTAAATACATTTTTAATGGAAATAACAAAATCCAAAGGCTCTCTGAACACATTTCGGCAAACCGCACTTTTTTTCGAGTATTACTTTTTTTATTGTGATTTTTTGAAGTTTGCACGAATTTATGCCGCACCCGGTACTTGCACTATGTGTATAGATTTCGCACACATGACAAATACTGATGGTATAAAATTTCCTGCTCTCCAATTATTAAATATCCAGCAACTTTACTCTCTGATGCTATCCGTTTGTGAAGAGGAAAAGTCAGAATATGTATCATTATTACTCTCCTAAATAGAAGAAAGAACTTATTTCTCTCCTTGTCATTATGTTCAGATGTGTTCATATATCAGGTAGATATTTTAAAATTTTACCAATTAACCGTAAAAGATTTCCAAAAAATAGATGCTTTCTCCCAAACCTTCGTTCCAGATCATAAACAACTTATTCGATTGATCGTTTCATGAATAATCCGAATGAAGTCCTTCTGTTTTTCAGCAAACAAAAACAAGTTCTGCTAAACATACGCGCTGTTAAAGAAAGAAGGTGATACACCCGCGGCTTCGCGCGGAATTATCGGTTGTATATGCTAGAAAGAATGAACAGAACGAATTCATCTTAACGTTTCACAGTTTTCGATTCCCATTTTCAACCTCTTTGAGAGATTTTAGGATCCGCAAATTTGATTAATACGTGATTAATTTTTGTCATTATACTTCCGGATTATCGACAATTTTAGTCTCACCGTTAAGTAAATATGAAGTAATCTACTTTTAAATATCCAACCTGTCATTCTTCAATGGCAAAAGTTTGAAGTTTCTAATTTGGAACTGGCAATTTTTAAAGACTGCCATTAAGTTATATTAATTGCTATTGCGAAAATAAAACGAACTGAAAATTGAAACCATTAAGAACTTAATGGTAGATTTTTTTTTTTTGTATGAATTTATTTTTAAAAAGCTGATTTAAGAGATAAAGACAAATTTTATGGAAATGAAGTGATTTGAAAGTGATGAAAATCAAGTGAAGGCTTGATTTTCCATTTGTAGACATAGCAAAAATCATTTTAGCTTGATGATATCTTCCAAAAGTATAGTATATAAACGGGGGAGTAAATAAAAAGGGTGAAATCATTTCCCCCCATTTATTACTATTATTATTTTGTTTAGATTAGTGTAGAAAAATTTTATTAGAGTAGTTCATCTTTTCCCCAAGAATAATGTTGCCAAATTTTGTTCGAATCTTTCAAGAGGGGCGAAATAGTACAAGGAACAAGGAAACAGACATTCAATGACACTTTAATAAATATAAATAATCATGTATTCAACCCTTTTCCTTTGTTGCCTGCCCGTCTCAAAGAAAACATCCTTTCGCAAACTTAATTGTGAAATAACTTTTTACTACCGATATATGAAGACTGAAAACAGTTGCTTAGTTGTATTTCAGTCATTAGAAATAGCGATTTCGGAAAACTAGTTAACCTGAAAATAAATTAAATGAACCAAAATTCCTTTTTATTCCGATAGAAAGAAATGATATACAGAAACAAAATAGGATTTCACTCCAACTGGAGACTTTAAAAACTTTTTTTAATCCACCTGGGAGCTTGACTTCGCTATCTCTTTCAATTTAAAAAGAATCTTTTTCTTCCTTTATCTCATTATGAATTTTACCAGTTTTTGTCGAGTAAGTAAAAATGTACAGTTCCATGACATTGTTTTCGGATCGTATAAAATTGCGAGTCCGTTTTACAGTCACGCAATTTTGCTTGTTTCAGAAATGAACCTTCCCAAATAGTTTATTTCGTCTGCCCTTTAATGTCCCAAATTTTGCAGCCCTCCCCAGTCTCTGTGGTTACTTTCATCGCATACAAAATTAGCGCTGTTTTATTCCTCTTTACTCAACCCCTGGCGGGGGAGACAGGGACCGAAATGACATCCCCTCCTCCCTCCGCAAGGGGATGTCGGCAAGAGCAGGTGGCATTTTTGGTTACTGGAAAGACGAGGCAATGGATGCTCTAGCACCAGAGAGGTAACTGATTGCTTTGATTGACCCCTCGACCCCCGCCAACTGTCAACCCACCCCCTATCGAAGAGAGAGACTCGCAGCAGTCGCTGTTTTTATTTGCAAATGCGAGAGGCATCGTGAAAAATGGCGTCGCAGACAGTTTGGCCCTTTTCATTTGTTTATTGAATTCCACTTTTTCTTTTTCTTTCTCTCTCTCTCTTTTTCTTCCGAGAAAGTGTTCTTTCTGTCCTCGCCATACACTGCAACCTAGAAAAGATGACGTTGGGAGTTTTCGATATATTTTGTGGGCTTTATTTGAGTGTTTCCATATAGATGAATATATACCAATGAAAGATGAGAATTTCTAAGATTGGAATCATGATTATTACGGATTACCTAGGTAATAATAAAGGCAGCGAAGAGTTAATTATAAAGCATGGACAATGCCCTGTCTATGAGTAAAGACTTGTTTCAGATTGATCTTTTCAAATGGATTAAAATACAGATTTTTGAAATTGATTTTCATTCCATACAAATAAATAAAAAAATAAAGTAAAATAATAATAACAAAAAAAAAGACAAGGAATCAACAAAAGTTGAAATTTTTTTTCTCATATAAAGGAGAAAAAAAAAAAAATGGACAAAAAAAAATACCTCCCTGATTGGCATTGTATCTTACTCCAAGTAAAGAAAGTATTGGTACGAAACATATCGAAAAATTAATTATATTTCTCTAAATTAAGGAATAAAAGGAAATAGTAATGAAACTGACATCAACAGAAATATCGTTTGTCGTAAGTAGAATGCAAAATCCATGTTGATAGTTTTAAACCAAGGTTATAATAGTAGGAAAAAAGAAACTGCGATAAAATTATGAGATAGATTAACCTTGATTTCGAAAGGAATAATAATACTGGAAATCAATCCTATTAAAATGTTTATTTAAAAAAATGACAAGAAAACTAATTATTTGATAACATCTAAACGATCATTTTTGGATTATGTTAAGAATACTTTTATTGGAGAATACATCCATAACGTTCTCTTAAATCAAACTGCATTTTCCATTCCTTCATTTGTCATCGAACAAAATATATTGGGATATTATGTAGCTGTTTTAAAAGTACCAAATGTCATCTTAGAACTAGTGGTTGGAAGATAAAGAAAAAAAAAAAAAAAAAAAAAAAAAAAATCTGGAATACCCTAAAATTTCAAGCATTACTTATATTACTTTACTGATACGTCCCGTTTCGAAATGAAACACTGGTTATTTTGCTAGAGACATTCTAATGACGGGCCACAATCAGAAGCAACAGTCGGGGGTTCCATATTTGAAATTTCCGCGATACACCAACTTAAAAATGTCTTTCACAGTGGATTTATATCTGATCCACTAAATTCTCATGAAATCGTCGTCATCAGGGTTGTATGCAATTGTACTTGAATCAATTATTGCGACATATTAGAAAAATAAATTTTATTTACATTTAAACTTAAGAGATCAAACAATGGATTTTGGCTACAAGCTTCACAGAGGCGAGTGCGCAAGGGCTCTGAAGAAAAAGGAGAGATACCCGGGTGATGGGCAGCGCGTCACACATAGCCTCGACGGAGCTTGTCGTTTACAGATTCATGTTGATATATGATTTAGGATAGACATTCACTACAATATCCCAAGGCCGTAACCCAGATTAGGTATAACGCCACCAGCACTAGAATGCCTATCAGTGTACCGTGGATGAAATAATATGACAGTGAAGACAGTTAGGCTTAGATCTACCCAATTTTGCACAAGTTACTTTCTGCAATAAAATGTAAGAACGGTAACCCCAAATCGTTTTAATACATATTTAATGCCCTCTTCCAATTCGAAAATCTCTTCACTAAAGTGAAGAGATTTTTGAATTTGAAGATGAATTTGATTGAAACTAAAGTTCCAATTTAATTTGTTTTGCTTTTTATAATAAACTAATCGACTTTGACGAACAGCTCGTTCATCCAGATGATTGATATTTAAAATGATTAGTACAAGATAGTTATGTCACAGAGATTACCCACCCTATCAAGGTGAAGTCTATTTTGACGCTTGATAAACGCTTTATTATTTCTTAATTGCTTTTATATCTTGCTTCTCTGAATAAAATGCCACCAATGCTCAGACCACTCTGATATTTTGCAGCTCCAGTAATGAGTAAAACATTGAATCCAATGCAGGGGTAAAAGGATTCAGTGAAGCAGTTTGAAACAGAGAGCTGTTTGTGTGACATTTTATTGCATCCATTGAATAATGAAGAGCAACTTTTGTGCCAGTGACGTCAGTGTTCTATATGCATAAAGGTTTCAAAGTAATTTTAAATAAAGTCTGCAATTGTATAATTGACGAGTCGCCACTCATGACCAGCTGGTTCGCGGAGAATATCGGTTATATTTCATTTCAGATAAATCGGTAAGCTATAACTTGGTGTTTCTGATTGTCAGATATGAAAGATCATTATCAGACTTCAAATGGTCAGATATGAAAGCAGTGTTATCTTAATGGTGTGACTTAAGTTCATTTTATTATATATATGAATCTTTCTAATTCGGACCAGTCGTATAATGTCACAGCTCTTTTAGAGACAAAAATATCCCAGTTCATATATCTTCTAAAATTCGGGTTATTGTAACTTCACCTTTTGATTCCTTTTAACTAAACAGATATGAGTCAAAATTCTTCTTTTTCAGTTTTCAACAATGAAAATAAAATCACAAGAATAAATATTTGATAAAACATTCAAAACGGTTTGAATTTCAGGGCAGCAATGCAATCTATTATTGAATAAGGGGAAAAAATATCAAAATTCCGGAAAAATCGACAGGACTATTAAATGAGTAGTTTTAAAAGATTAGTATTATTATCTCTCGAAAAGTGTGGGAAGAGCTAGGCTAAAACGGATGATGCATCTGAAATAAAAGATTTTCATATGAAATAAAAATTGGCAAAATGGGTACAGTGATTGCGATTGAAAGACTCTGTCATGATATTCTCAAACAGAAAATGCAATGTGATGTAGTGTGTTTTGATTTCTCTCAAAAATAGGAGTTTGTGATGCAGGAGCGATCATGGAAAATTTTTCTAGGAAAGTAATAAAACAAAAATGATGAAATCGGACCAGTGCTAGGGTTTGGAAACTTGCTCTTTGGTTTTTCTTATTATTTGAGCTGTACAGAGTCTCTCTTATATAGCAATGATAAAGTGTGAAAAATGGATTTGATATAGTTGGAATACTGGCATATTTAAACGCAGTAGCTAAAACAAGGGACAACATTGTTGTGATAAAAACATATAATTGGGAAAAACATTGTAAGAAATAGTGTCATTACAAACGAATTATTTTATTCGTGCAAAAATATTTTTTTATGTATCGTTTACTCCGAAGTTATTGAGGAAAGAAATCAACACAGGAAAAAATGTAATCAAAAACTTTTTTTAAAAACCTGTATTATTTAAGAAGTAACTTCATACCAAATTTAGAAGTTTTAAATCACCGCTAAGTACTTTCGAGTTTATTCAACGATTTTTGCATCCTGTGTGTCTTAATTTGAAGACGGTATCCAGCCTTAAACACTACCACTATTAAATCGCACATAACTCGATTGAAGAATCAGCTGGTTGCAGCTAGTTATTCAATAAGTTTCTAAATTTTATTGTATTATTCCTTAACTTGACACCTTTGAAGACCCACTCATTTTTCTAGAATATAGGTTGCCTGATTTTAATGAAATAACTTACGCACATCTGGATTTCAGTTTCCTAAACTAAGTACTAATTTTAGCAAAGATTGAATTCGTACTCTTTATTCAAATCTTACTCTTTTCATTATATCTGAGTGAAAAAAAAATCATTTTAGTGCGATGAGCCAGCGTCATGCAATTTCCTACTGTAAATATCACTTATGAATACGAATCGACCTCTTAATGCTTCCGACAATAGTTTCAGATGAAATGCAATGAATTGTTAAAATATCAAGAAGTGCAGTGTGAATTGAAATCTCTAAAAGCAAACAGGACCCTCTTTGAGCAATGGAACTGGGTTTATACTATACAATTTTTTCATAATCCACCAGATAACTTTTTGAGGTTTTGCAACTTGATTCGATTTTTTAATAAAATGACTAAGTTACGATAAATTAGTAAAACGTCAAATTAAAAAAAGCTATGATATATTTTTAAACATAAAATTACTATATAAGAAAAAGCATCAGCCCTAATGAGTTGTAATTTTTTTGTATCATAGTCCTTTTTCTGAAAAAAAATTAAAAATAGAGAAAATGAAATCGTTTACTTTTCACAGTTTAAAAACTATTATTATTACTTTCTTGTTTTGCTTCCTGTACATAATATTGAAAATTTGCACATTTGAAAATAAATTCAAAACGAATTTAAGAAACAAAGAAAATTCACCCATTCACTACAGATGATATAAAAATGTTTTTGAGTACGAAACCCAACCTGGATAAGAATGATACGTTAAAAAATTTTTTGACTTCCATTTGAATGATCTGGCAAAACTTGTTAAATTCGAATCATTCCAATGAGCAGTGACCTGGTTCGTGTGCAGTCAAATAACATATTTGACAAATAACAATCAAAATTGTATAAATGATTTTTTGTTTCTAAATCTCATGGACGTTTAATTGATAATTAAAAAACGTATTTCCTAGTAGCGAAAATCATCCGTCGACGTCCAATTTTCGAAGCCTCTTCTGAGCATGATACCATTCACAGCAAGAACTACTTCAATTAATCCTTTCTACGAACTCTGTACAGCACCTAAAATATTTCAATAAGGATCGTTGCAAAATTTATCACAAGCTCGTTGCGCTTTCATTTTCGAAGCATAAAAATTCTCGAAATTCGCGATATATTCCACTAATCACAATGTGGCCTTCTGAAAAAAGTATAGGTGGGAGCGCAAAGTTATCATTATGTCATTATAATAGGCTTTATTAACTTCGTAACGAACTATTAATGCTCTGATTTAAAACCTTTCTTTTCTTTAACATCTTATTTTTATGGATTTTTTTTTTCTTTTTTAGTCTGGCGAATTATTTATGACTAGATTGTATGAAAAGTGTAAAGTACGGATGTTTGCTGAACGGTAGGATAGTCTTATAGATCAACAAAAGACCGGTTTTGTTTTAATCACGAAAAACCAAGGCGTCCCCTGGATCTCTGTTTTGAAATTTGATTACTAGTGAGATCTTTGCTGAAAATAACTCAAGACAATTTTTCATTTTTTTTTTTTTTTTTTTTTGCCTTGCAGTGAAGTGGCATGCCTTTCAGAATTTTGGACCATCTCATCTCCGTCGTCATGGAAAAAAGACCCAGGCATACTTTATGTTGCCGCGTTTTTCAGATTTTTGATGACAGTAGATTTCGTAGAATTTATTGGAATTTTGGAAAATAAAGTTTTAAAACCGTGCAAATAAATAAATAAAATAAAATAAGTAATTAAAAAAATAAAAAAATTACTCGAAAAAATATTTATATGAAGAGTAATTAACATTTAAATATCCTTCAAAAACAATGTTCTATAGAAAAATTTCTCTAAATGGAAGTTAAATATATGAATGATTATTGCATATGCATGTTTGGAATTTCTTTTTTGATTCTTTTTCACATTTTAGTTATTAGATACTTTGTCAAATATTAATTGGTAAACATTTTTTTTCTTTCCTTTTTGGGAATTTGCATGTTATTTAGCGAATTCTAGCCTTTTAACTTTGTTCAAATCATTTTAAGCATAATTGTTTTGTATTTTCTAATCAAAAACATGAGCTGATGTTTTTGATTCCAATACATAAGCTGATGCGTTGTGAACAATTTCGTATCACGCAATTCATGGAAATAATGCCAAAAAATTCACCATGCTAATAAGAATGAAAGTGAAAACACTCCTTTCAAATTAATATACAAACAGAGAATTTTTACATAATGATATTAACTGCGGTGGAATCATTGAATGAAAGATTTAAGGAGATAGGCTCTGCTGCTGTAATTCCACTACAGTAGCAGAGACCATAGTTACAATTCATGTTAAGAAACATTTATTAAAATTAAAAAACTTGCAGTTATCTAAAATGAATGCATCTGAAAAACATTATTATTATTATTATCTTTATTTTGAATGGGCTCAAAAATAATGTTTGTATGCTCCAAAACGTTTGAGAAAAAGTCCTAAAATTTCATTTCAGTTTTAATTCATTAAATGTTAGTTAAAATTTTGGAAAATCTTTTCTTTAGGAGCCCGAAATCACTAACAAAATGTAAATGTGTCCGTTAACGAAATTCATAATCCAGCGGATGTGCTCCTTGACAATTTCTCGCATACTCCTACTTCTGCATAAAATTGTGGACCTTGGATAAGACAGCGAATCACTTGCATGAGAGGGATAAACGACAGTTACGAAATAGAGACGTTTGGAGGGAATCTGGCCTTTTGACTTTATCTATCGAGATAATATGTATTTTGAACGTTGACACCAATATTTGGCATAAAACTACAGCAATCGTTAGAAGATAGTATACAGAATTTTATCGATTTAAATGATTGCACTTACCTGCATGCGACCATCAAACGTTTGACTGATTCAGCTCAACATTTCATATCCATATAATAGAAGTTTTTATTTACCTGATTCTTTGCTATTTTCAATGATCGAGTTCACTTGTACTCGAACAGCCTGACAAAGAGAATTCCTGAGAATGGATTCCGTTCAAAATAGGATATAAATTGGGTCATCATTCCAAATGCAAAATGTCAGCCCTCTACTTCAAAGCATTTTCGAGACACTGTGTTCTTAATTAGACAGACACGATGCCTAAACTACGATTTTGGGACTCGGGAAGGTAAAGAAAATGAATTCCAAATTTTGAATTCGAATTTTTTGAGGATTACAGAACTTCCTCTGTACTTCTTATGTGAGAAAGCAAAAATCAAAGCGAATGTTGTTAATACTTCAACCACAGTTCAAAATTTGAATTCGAATTTTTTGAGGATTACAGAACTTCCTCTGTACTTCTTATGTGAGAAAGCAAAAATCAAAGCGAATGTTGTTAATACTTCAACCACAGTTCAAAATTTGAATTCGAATTTTTTGAGGATTACAGAACTTCCTCTGTACTTCTTATGTGAGAAAGCAAAAATCAAAGCGAATGTTGTTAATACTTCAACCACAGTTCAAAATTTGAATTCGAATTTTTTGAGGATTACAGAACTTCCTCTGTACTTCTTATGTGAGAAAGCAAAAATCAAAGCGAATGTTGTTAATACTTCAACCACAGTTCAAAATTTGAATTCGAATTTTTTGAGGATTACAGAACTTCCTCTGTACTTCTTATGTGAGAAAGCAAAAATCAAAGCGAATGTTGTTAATACTTCAACCACAGTTCAAAATTTGAATTCGAATTTTTTGAGGATTACAGAACTTCCTCTGTACTTCTTATGTGAGAAAGCAAAAATCAAAGCGAATGTTGTTAATACTTCAACCACAGTTCAAAATTTGAATTCGAATTTTTTGAGGATTACAGAACTTCCTCTGTACTTCTTATGTGAGAAAGCAAAAATCAAAGCGAATGTTGTTAATACTTCAACCACAGTTCAAAATTTGAATTCGAATTTTTTGAGGATTACAGAACTTCCTCTGTACTTCTTATGTGAGAAAGCAAAAATCAAAGCGAATGTTGTTAATACTTCAACCACAGTTCAAAATTTGAATTCGAATTTTTTGAGGATTACAGAACTTCCTCTGTACTTCTTATGTGAGAAAGCAAAAATCAAAGCGAATGTTGTTAATACTTCAACCACAGTTCAAAATTTGAATTCGAATTTTTTGAGGATTACAGAACTTCCTCTGTACTTCTTATGTGAGAAAGCAAAAATCAAAGCGAATGTTGTTAATACTTCAACCACAGTTCAAAATTTGAATTCGAATTTTTTGAGGATTACAGAACTTCCTCTGTACTTCTTATGTGAGAAAGCAAAAATCAAAGCGAATGTTGTTAATACTTCAACCACAGTTCAAAATTTGAATTCGAATTTTTTGAGGATTACAGAACTTCCTCTGTACTTCTTATGTGAGAAAGCAAAAATCAAAGCGAATGTTGTTAATACTTCAACCACAGTTCAAAATTTGAATTCGAATTTTTTGAGGATTACAGAACTTCCTCTGTACTTCTTATGTGAGAAAGCAAAAATCAAAGCGAATGTTGTTAATACTTCAACCACAGTTCAAAATTCTTCCAGCCAATTTGCCCCAATGGCGTGAGTATTATTTTTCGGAAAGTTGGTAGAGAAAAAGTATCAAGAAAAGATAAAAATATCAAGCATTTCTGAAGCTCTATTCTTTTCCTTTCCTAGCTTTTCAATATCGTTTGACTTGGTGAGTTCTGAATATTAGCATTACAAACGCCGTTACTGATTTAAAAACAAGACTTTTGTGATTAAAATGTGTCCAGTTATTTGTCGATTTTAGCGTGATAGCATTTGTACTACCGATTTGACAAAACCGATGTTGAGAACCAGAATCGCTAATACATAGCACAACCGCATACCATATTTCAGATTTCTAGCTCAAATCTATCAATGCAAAGACTTTCAGCCAAAGTGATCATAGATAAAGCTACAGACAGACATAGTTAAAAAACAAGCAAACAAAATAACTGTCTTTTTGGATTCATGTAGATCTAAATCGCAAAGGTTCGTCAAACTTCCGAATATATTAAATTGTATATGCGAAAAGGGAAAAGCAACTCTTTGCAAGCATGAAATGTGGTCTGGCGAGGGGCGCCTGTCTGTATATTTGTGAATATCGGAACGTGATCAATCGGAAACGTCTCGGGAAAAGGAAATTTGGTGTGCGGTCTTTTCATCAGCATTGTAGAGCTGTTATCAAATCTTGCACCCGATCAGCGAAATAGAAGGCACCAACTTGTTTTCCTACAATGTGTGAAGCAACACAAAACGTAACAAATGGAGGAAGTAGATTAGAAAGCGATGGGAGAACACTTTCATTGGCTGACACCATTTCCCAAATGAATGAAAGTACATCTATGTGTATTATCATAAAATATTCAAAAGTATTTATTCTGTCATAAAATTATTTGTACAAAGTAAAAAAAAAAAAAAAAAAAAAATACAGAGCCTATTGCTTCTTAATAGTTAAATAATTAGAATAAGGAGGTAGTATGAAAACAGAAAAATTTGCTTTTTTTTCATCCTTAGCATTATTTGACTTTACTCTTTCGCTGAATTTTGTCTAATTTTTGTACAAATTTTGTACTCTGAATGTTGTCAAATTTTTGATCTGTTAATTTTTAAACTCATCTATTGAAGTCTTCTGATTGGCTATGTTGTTTGATTAAGCCATATATCTACTACTGAATTTTTAAGCTCAGAAGCTGAAACAATAAACTTTATTTTGTTCCCTCTATATATTATGATTTTTAACGATCTAACAGTTATTTGTGGATTCGGACTAAAATAGGGCAGCAGTAACTGGACTTTTTCTATTTTCCAGTAAGAATGAAAAGACTAAATATTTATGTTCCGATTAATTGTATACAATTAAAAATAAAATGTAAAAAACATATTTTTCAATGTTGCAACGATCCATCTTGCTCCAAATTGAGTTAAAAGGGAAATAGAGCATGCATTTTAAAGAACACGCCTGGCACAATGGGTTCAGGTAATCTAATTTGTGCGTGCTCAATTATCGTTATTAACGAAAACAAAAAAACTTCGTAGTCCGCGAAGGGTTTGTAGTGAATAAGGACACCGGTCATTTCATTCTTATGTAAAACGGTTTTTAAATTTTTTTTAGAACTAAGCTAAAATAGTAAAATTTACTTCTGGTCATCTTTATTATTATTATTTTTTGGTAAAAATTTCTGACTTAATCGAATTTAAATATTTGGTTGCTATGAATTATTATTTACTGGTAATGCTCCTTAATCACAAAATTATTTCCTTTATTCGTTAATAATTAATGTTTTTAAGAGTGCATACGTTTCAAAAAGTGTATTTTTGGGCAGATGGGGAGCATCCCAAAATGTATTTCTTCAGTCATCTATCCGTAAGATAAGTCTGGCAATATATCTTGAGTTGAAGATTCCATTTTTCGCCTCAGAGCCATCTCTTCGCCAATTTCTTGTCGAATGTCTTCGATCCGCTTCCCCGAAACAACGCACATCCACCCGCTTTTGATTGGACAGCCACAGAAGAAATTACTGCAGCCACAATTCCTGACATTCCACTTGACCGGACGTACATGAGGTTGCCCCGTTCCCTTTCCTATTGGTCACTCTCTGACGAATGACTACATTCGAAATAAACCGGCTCGTTCCATCCATCTATTACCCCCCCCCCCCCCTCCATCCCCATCCAGTTACCCGACCTCCACAACATCCAGCAAAGGATGTTGCCACGCAGAATCAAAGAAATAATAATAATAAAAAATTCCCCTTTGCGAGAGAAAGACCAGAAAGCGAATCTCTTTTTTTCCTTCGTCTATTGGTCAAACCAATATGAGCGCGAGAGTTGGCTTTTTTATTGGCAATTATCCTTTATAGGGTCGCAAACAATGGACTAAGTAAAATAAGGAGGCAGAGGGCGCCCGGGAGAAAGAGGAACTAGATTAGAAAAAGACCGAGTAAATTCTGTCCTGGACAGTAAATACTCTGATCAGGTGGGGGTGGGGGGAGCAGCAGCAGTATAACCGTGACCGGGAAATTGCTTGACCAGGCAAACTTCTCCTGCGTGCTGCGGGGTCAAGTGGCGTAGGAATTAGCGTTGGAGAGGCAGCATTTCCCCATGTTATGCTTTGCAATGAGAAGGCGATATTGACCGCGCAGAGATAAAAAGGTGCTGGACACCGTGCTGTCTAATGCCCATCCCTCCCCGCCTTAAGCCGTTGTTTCTCTGGGGAGCAGTTTAGTCTCAAAAGAGAAAGAGGATGGACCCACACTGGTTCAGAGACATTGCAGTCACGTACGAATATTTGATTAAATTTCATTTCAAATGAAATTTATCATTCAATTATTTCATTATTGAAACAAGTTTCCAAATTCTCGGAATTGTTCTAAAATCACTCTTTCTTCATTACGCAACAATCTCATCAAATTTCTTTGGCAGAATTGAAGCATTTGAGTTGCTTGAACAGAACACATATGCTCTCCTTTCCTGCTCTGAAGACGCTAAATTATTATATATCCAGTTCCACAGAAACACGCTTCTACCAGATTCCCTACTCAGATTTCATAAATCAGATATTTCTTTTACTAATGTTTAATCAATATAGATAAAAGCAGTATCTTAAGTTGCAAATATTATGATTAAATGAAATAAATTAAGCGCTTCATTGAGGGTCACTCTAGGTAGCTTTAGTGTCACGTATAGAAAGAAATTAAAAGTAAAGAGAATGGTAAAAATATAACAAAATATTTTAACTCATTCTATAATTATTGATATATTTCATATAATGAAACATATATTTAAAAAATTTTTTAATATAGATCCAGTTTTCGATATTAAATATTAATTTACAAAAAGGAATGAATTAAATTACTAATTGAATATTAAACCCTAAAGGAAATTCGATAATCAATTCGAAACTGTGAAAACTAAAATAGGACATTCTTTCTCTTAAAAGGAAATTAATAAAAAATCGTCCACTGATCATTAGTTTGACACTTGTTTTAAAAATGTAAATGTATTGCAGCGCATAAACATGAGGATTTGAGATTGAGGTTTGCTAAGTTTGCACTTGAAAGATGTTAAAGAAAATAATTAAAAAAAAAAAAAAAAAAAAAAAAAACTTCAGATTACTTTAAGTATGCAATTAGCACATTAACAATTTATTCATATAGAAAGTCTTCATGCCAGTTATGAGTTGGATAAATATTCGAAACCGAATTTATACAAATCGAAGCCAAAAGACCTTGAGCCCACGCCTACTATCAGACTTATAATCCCCTTTTATGACACCCAAACCGGTTTATCTTTTGCAAATTAATCCGATCGAAAGTATTACACAGCAATCATTAAATATTTTCCTCTCACTAAATTCTTTGAAATTATTTGTATTTGAAGAGCTAGTATAGGTTTAGTTAATCACAGTTCAATGGTACATATTTTTTAATTGTTTTAAGTCATGCTTTGTGTGCACAAAATATATAATTAGAAAGTCCTGTAGTCATAAAAAAATGACATCGAGATACTCTAAGAATCGTCACATTTAAGATCTATTTTTGGTGTCCATTTTATTATTATTATTATTATTTCAGATCCGTTTTTGGTGTCTTTTTTTTTTAATATACTTCTCAGTGCGACAGTTTAACAAATAAATGAAAAGCTAAATGAGCGAGATTTGGCCAGCAGTATTTACACCATAAATTTCTCTCAACTTTTGGATGAAATGGATCAAAGGGAGGTCTGCCTCTCTGTCTAGGTGAGCAGGAATAGAATCTAAAAATCGATAGATGAAATTTGGTATAGACTTTAACTGCTAAAATTATAGATGTGCAACAATGATTATAATAAATTCATCATTGGATGAACTATCTGTAGCTTTTCATTCCTACGTATATTAATGTTAACAAGCTACAAGTGAAGACATAAATAATCACTAAATGGTCTGAATAATGACTAATATAACATTTCAACCAAATGGTCTTCGGAAAGAGGTGTTAGTCTAAAACGCATATTCAATTCATACAAACAAAATTGAGCATAATATCCTCTCTTTTGGATGAAACTGGAGGAGAAAGCTGCTTTGAAAATGGTACACCCAACTGAAACAAGGCACGGCTCACTTCTTGAAATAACGGGTTCCATTAAAATGTTGTTCATCGAAAAATGAAGTGGATGGAGCCACCGGAGATCGGCGTGTGCCAGCTTCTCACGGGAGTGATCCCGTTTCTGTGAAAGGAGCGGGAAAGCTGGCCTGAGGGCACCACCTCTGATATCTAAAATAAACTCCCATGCCAGAATTGAGATTGACCGGCCCTTTCAATTGCTTGTTTTGCCATTGCTTTTTAAACTCCCCCGTGGTCCTTGTGGGAGGGTACGAATTGTTTGGTTAAGATGAGCGTCTCAAAACAGAGCGTGGTATTAAAGAACTCTTGATTCGGTTTCGGGCCATTACGGGCCGGCTCTCCTCGCCGTAAGAAATGATTCCCTGTTTGTTCTGTTCCCTCTCCGCTACGCTTTAAATTTATTTTTAGATAAAAGCATTCCGAGATCAATTTTTACTTATTTACTTATTTCTCTTCTGTTTTGTTTTTAACTGGAGGAGGGTTGATGAAACAGAAGTTTGGGAGGAAGTGAAATGTTCTCGGCGTTCTGAAGTTAAAACGCATTCAACTTTATCGAGTTTAGATTCGAATTTTCGAAATTGAAAATGTTTCCACTAATGTAGTTTGGTTTATAAAACTAGAAGGAAAGCAAAGGCGCGCCCTGAATTTCAATTTAGACTTTCGAAACATTTCAGATTGCTGAATGCTTCTATAAATAGCGGGAGAGCAACACAACCATGGTTTTGTTTCCCCCTTGTGATATTATTATTTTTGAAGTAATACAAACATTTCACAAAGTAGTTATGCTTGATAAAGCCTCGGTGATGCTAAAATTTATTTTGATTTATTCGCAAAAAAACAAAAAAAACAAAAAAAACAAAAAAAAAAAAATAGAAGGGGAAAAAAATCCCCTAATAATTGCAATGTGAAGTATTTAGCCTGAATAATGTGAGCTATTTACACCAGCAATGGAGGCGGGAGAAAATGAGTCATAAAGAAGACCATGTCTGTGATTGCAAAATAAGGCTTAGTCATTTCTTTTAATTATGGATCATACAGTGTAAAGTTCATATTATAATACAAAGTTTCTTAAAATGATTATCCTGAAATATATTTCTCTTTTTCCGTCTCACGTTAACATTTAGAATATAAATTTGATGCAATGGGCGGAAAAAGTTTCATGCGAACATAAATTATACACACAACAAATAATAAGAGTGGAATAATAAATTACTAATAATTAATTATGTATTCGGTAATAATAATAAGACCGAAATAATATATACGAAACATTATGCATCTCGGGCAAAGAAGGAAACATGAAATAAATGTAAAAAAATTGTAGACTTCATTATAATAAAATATAAATGTTAGATATTTCAATCACTGTAGTAATCTGTTACATATGTTAACTGTGATTTAAAAACTTTCGAGTTTAAGAATTTTCAAATTTATTAAAATATAAATTTTTATATGAATTAAATTCCTTTCTCAATCTATTTACCAATGTACTTATAGGCACTGCATTTTTTTATTGGCATAAAAAAACAGTTAAGTTTCAAATAATGCAATAGTTGCGTGAATTTCAGCTCTGAGGTTTTCAGTCTCTGAGACATCTGCATCTTGCAAGGGATATTTTAACGGCTTTCATATCACCCCACACTCTGTGCTCTCCAGCACTTGTAGTTGACGTTCAGCTTGTTGAGGTGATTTTGTCAGTTTTTAGTGGTCATCGAAAACTGTTTCATTAAAATCCATTTTTTTTTTTTTTTTTTTTTTTTGGCTGAACGCATTGTTTGTGGTTTTCATAGTTTTGAAATTTATCGAAGCAGCTGAATTTTTGGTCCATCTTTTAAATATAATGTTTTCACATAAATATAAATGTTGGATATTACAGTGATACGCTTCATGTGATAGTAAATCCCGCTATATGAAGCAAGCAGCATTCCTTTATGCATGTGCGTTCAAACATGTCTATCATTTGTAACGATGCTTATTATTGATAAGATACTATTCCTTATAAAACTATTGATTTCGCTATTTACACAAAGACCACAGGTCAGTGAATACATTTTCATTTTTTAAATAAACAAAACAAAAAAAATCAAAAATCAAGAAAATGATAAATTTATTTTGCGCTTAATCTGAGATTATTAATAATGCTGTAAGAAAACTAACCACAATTGTCCCATAACGCTATTCTAGCAGTATGCACCCAAACAACTTTGGCAGCTCACTTCATTGACATGATTGAAGAAAAACGTTGGGTCAACTGCAATACAAATGAACTCAATAGAAACAACCGGAAAATTACCTACCATCTAACAAGGTCAAATGAATTTCACTGGCTTCTTTTAAACATGCGTTTTTTTTTTTTTTTTTTTTTTTAAATTCTTATTGGTTGGAAAGACAGAAATATTGAGAGTAAGGAGCCAACACATAACCTTTTAAAAAATCAAATTGCTTACTGCAAATTTCACTTTTGATGAATGTCTCTGGTTTCTCATAGCGAATTTGAAACTTCCATTAAATTATCTCAGAAGATTACTTAGCAACAACCAACCACTTGAGCGATTTATGAGGAAGTAACTTTTCAGATCAAGTGGTCAAGAGCGCTCCTGGTGGCAAACTCGAATTTTAATTTCGAATAAGAAGAAAAATCTCCTGACTGATCTCCAAAAGAAAATTAAAATCAAAATTTAATCAAAAATTAAATTCCTGAAACTGTTTTTGGACATAAACTTGCAGGAGCTCAGACTCACGGATTATTTACAGAGGTCTTGGAGTAGCTACAAACTGTTCCAAAATATCTGACGATAGAATCAAATATGTGACATTTAATATCTAAGTGCAAGTCGTCTTTGGCTGCACTGCGACATCTCATCCTTTTTCCTCCCGCAAAATGCACAGTTGGTTCTTAAACTGAATCGGCACAATGCTCACGATGAGAGTTACGTGGGAATTAATTTGCAACAACGAGATACTATTTTATTATTTTTCAGACGCTGGCCTGGATGTAAGATGGAGAATGAAAACTTTCAGAAAAGATGCTTTTTATCATTTTGTATAGTGCAAATACTTGATGAAAGTCGGTATTTGAAATGAGTTTTGTAAGGGTACTGCAAAAAATTTTTTTAAGTTAAAGTTATTTTTGTCAAAATTAAAGCAAAGGACAAAGATGTCATAATAAATAATAGTAAAATAATGAATAAAATATTTCTAAATAAACTAAAAATTAAATTAGAAATTTGTGAAAGAAATTCACTTTATTTTCTTTTTTTAGCAAATGAAGCACTGGTTTTATAAATTAAGTACTCTTGCCAACTTGATCCGTCAACGGAAATGTTCTCCTCTAGATTTTCTGGCATGGATAGGTAGTGCTGCTCGTTTAAAATTGAGCTTCGTTACACAGCGACGAGAATTTAACATTTGGATCTCTTTCCCTAAATTAGTTACGTTTAATGCGTGACACAAGCTTACGTTTAAGATGTCAGGATTAAATGATGAAGCGTCAGTTAGCTTTCTTGTTGAGTTTTTTTTTATTTATCGGCATATAATATCAAACGTAAAATCATTTACCAAATTCCATCTTTCTAGTTCCCTGTGCTTTGAGTTATCATGTTTATAGGCAGACAGACATAATTTAAAAACTGTATTTTTAGGACCTGAAAAGAACGAGGCGTTGAGATTTATACGAGAACGATTATTTTGATGGTTAGTACACTTTTCCTTTCTGTATTTCTTACAGTATGAAATAAAATAAAATAAAAAAGCGGACAAGTAAAATTTTATCAAATTTCATCTCCTTCGTCAAGAACTTTTCAGTAGTCCGTAAAAAAAGTTTCGGGCGTCGTAAATTAGGAATTCCCATAATACATCCCTCCCCGAAAGAGAAGCGGATGATGTGTCTGAGAAACCACCAAATTTCATTCCGGCGGCATACTTTTTTGCACCTTCGCATTTTCATTTTAAGTTTCCATTATTTTCTTCCGTTGCCAGAGCGAGTTTCTCGAGTTAATTATTTTTCCAGCCCAATGGAGGCCGGGTTGCAGCGCGTGATTATTCACGACGGTGTCAGAGATCGTCTGCCCATTCATCAGTCACGTGGTTCGCGCGGCGGAAGGGGGAAAGGAGAACACTTGCACATCATAGTGCGGGAAGATCCGTTCCGTCCTGCACTCCTCCATTCTCCTTCCCCCCCTTTTTTTTTAGTTTTTATCATCCCGATGCGAACACTTTTTATTTATTTTTTTTTAATTTGGATGTTTCCGCCGCAGAGCATTGTGGGTACTTCCCATTGTGCCGTTTGGGGCTCAGCTGGACGTTTTTTTGCGATGCGAGCTTAATTTATTGTTTTCTTTGAATAATTTTAAGCAAGTAGGTAATTGATTGTCGGGATAAATTCACGGTTTGAAACTTGGTAATTAAAAAATAAATAAATAAATGAAATGGAAGATAAATAAATCTCTTATCAAAACAGTTTGATGCTGTTTCATTGCACGGGAGGGCGTGCAAGAAATGCGATTTATTACCCCCAAAACGCGTGGGCACTCACAGGTCGACATGAAGTGCTTTTTAAAAATGGAATAGCAAGCAAGCCGAAAGCATTTGTTTAAATTGTCCTTCCAGAAGTGAGGAAAGGGACTTTTTTATGTACTTCTTTAGGTGAATATCAAAGGTCACCGACAATCGCCTTTCTGCTTTTAGAAGCTGCCGGTATTGGAAAAGAAGTGGCATTCTCATGATAAGATTTTAAGAGCCGAAATCCTTGCAACGGAAGCATCTGCTTCATTGCAGCATCGTCCTACTAGAGAAGGGACTGCAGTTGACAGAACTGTTGCACATAAATCTCACATGGACGACGTGGTCCTCTTAAACAGCACAGCGAGGCGCTTAAGGTAGTATTCTGGGACAAATGAGTTCAGTATTCAGAATGTGAAGACAAAGCGAGACTTTTTGAATTAACAGAATGCATTTAGTTTAAAATGCTCCAACGTGATTTCAAAGAAATATCGATTCACCTAATCGTTATCAAAGCATAAGTCAAAGTAACAGGAAAAAAAATGTCTTGACCCTAAGAAAATTAGTTAACAAAAATAAACAAGATTTAAATATATGAAAAAATCTCAAAAGAACCTGAAGTTACTGGATTTGGGGCTTTTTTCTTTCCTCTCATTGAGTCCAAAATTGGACATATATTTACAATACTGATGACAATATATGCACCAAATTTCATTGGTCTAGATTCGTTTTCGAATGAACGCGTACACGGGCTTACAAATACACTGATCTCCAAACGTTTCATCAGACTGAGTATGCAACTTTATGCAAGTATACAATTCTCATAATAAATCCATAGGCTTAATTAATCCATCTAGTAATGTGCGTTTTTGAGAATTATATTAATATTTTATAATATTCTATAAAATATCATATATTATTCTATATGAATAATTATTTCATGTACATGTGGTTTATTAATAGACTCGATGTATTAACAGACTTTTTATTCACGAATCTTGTCTCCCATTTCGTAATAATTCCATATTTCGTAAAAAGGCCGACATTCATGTCGGTAGTTGGCTGCGTTTTTGAGTTATCGAGTTTACAGGCAGAATTAATTCCAAAATAATTATTTTCCGTCTCGGATAGATCTGAAACGGTCGAATGATCGAATGATTGAATGATTGCAGCACTTTCCATTTGAATGTTTCCTATACGAGAAAAGCAGAAAGGATCCAACAAATACCAATAAGCATACTCTATTTATAAGGCATTTTAGTATTCTAATTCATTTTACATTAACACATTTACATTTATAATTCACACGTATTTGCTTATTACATGAAATGCATTTACTAAATACTTTCTGAGTATTTTATTTGTATATATTGTAATAAGTATTGCATATATGGAATACTAAATACTCTCTCTCTCTCTCTCTCTCTCTCTATATATATATATATATATATATATATATATATATATATATATATATATATGTGGGAAGCGCTGACAGATCCCGTATCCTGTATGGCGCCATGCTGGCCATGTTGCGTCACGTCATTAATCACGTGATGCTTTCCCGCCATTATTGGCAGACGAGAGTGAGGCAGTGAGACTGCAAGACGTGTAGCTCACGCTCATGTATCTTTTATGTTCTATGTAGTAATGTTCTGTCCTTTGTACTTTAATCTTAATAAATATATTTCAAATATTAATGCTGGTCGTTGCCTTTTCCCACATTTTTGGGGGCTCGGCCTTTCTCGTGAATACCCCTAGCAAATCCCGCCAAATTGTTGAAAAGCTGTGGACGTTAGTACAATTTAAATTGATGCTAAGAATTTTGATAAGAGTGGATTTTTGCCGTGGATATTTTAATGGACGTTAGTGCACGTTTTGGATGGATAGGATTCAAGTGGAAACGTTAAAGGTTCAATTACTTCGTGTTCTTGTGCAACTGTGCTGACATATACTGGCTGCTTTAAAAAAAGGAACTTTTAAGAGTGAATAATTCGACTGCTCCCAACCAGGTAGGCGCAATTTTTTCCCCAAGTTTGTAATTTATAGTATAGTATGTTACTTTATTCCATTCTCCCTTTAAATTTTAATCCCGAGTGAATGTGCATTAGTTCTGTTTTAATTCATTACAATGTCTTTAAAACTAGGCGATATTGAATTAATCGCTAACTCCCTTAAATATGCAAAAACTAATTCCGTAAAATTGCTTAACTCTGTGTTAGGTTACAGTAATTTTGACCATTCTTCTCGAAAAAGAATGAGAAATTTTGAAAGATTTGAAAATTTAGATGTAGAAAAACATAAACAAGAATTGCTGAAGATTTTTTCTTTATCTGATTTTATCTCCGTTTCTAATTTATTACACTTAGAAGTAACTGAGACCGACAAAGATGCTATGTGTGAAAATATTTTTAAAGCCCTAACAAATTTAAATGAATTTCAGAACTCGCTAGATATTAGTTTTTTATCGGAAACAGAAGAAAAACCTTTGTCTCCTCAAAAGGTTTCTCAAACCGAAACTTCATCTATTAATAACAGCTCTATGAGTAATACGGGTAATAATTCTTCCTTCCCCATCCCCGTAACTTCAGACGAAACATTAATAAATAACAGTCAGGCATTAATTACTGGCGCCAAAAGGGAATCACTCGAAAATGATCCCTCGAATAAACAAACGATGAATGAAATAAACCTTCAGTTTTGTTTTTTATTACGCGATCTCTGTGGTAGTAGCAGAAACTTCACAGGAAATGATTCCTATTCGATTAAAAGTTTTTTTTATGATGTTGAAGAGAATTTTTCTCTTTTTCCTTCTTTAAGCGAACAACAAAAATTAATCTTTGTAAAGAGATTAGTTTCCGGCGCAGCTAAATCTTTTTTATTCTCTCAAAGAAATCTAAATTCCTATCATGCTTTTAAAAGTGCATTCATTAATGAATTTTCCGATAAAGTAACTTCGATTGAAATACATAAACAACTAGAAAGACGTAAAATGCGCTCGAATGAATCTTTTATGCAATATTTTATTGCCATGCGTGAAATTGCGAATCAGTCTGAAACCCTTATTGATGAATGTTCTGTTATTCAATACACAATAAATGGGATACAGGGTTCTCCTTCTGATAAAATTATTCTTTATGGTGCAAAATGTTATTCTGAGTTTAAAGAAAAATTACGAATTTTCGAAACTATCGTAAGTGCAATGAACGCAAATAATTCAAAGATGTCGTATTCTAGATATGCTAATGACGGCCAAAGACGTGATACAATACATAAAATCCCTGTCCAACAAAGAGAATCAAAATTGAATCTTAGTAATCCGACTAACAGTAAGACGCGTTGTTTTAACTGTAACGATTTTGGACATATCGCAAAGTCTTGCCCTAATCGTAATCGTGGTCCTAAATGTCTTTCTTGTAATCTTTTCGGACATAAATCTTCCGATTGTCACCGTACTACTCGAAATGACAGTTCTACCCCACGTGATAATGTCAACACTTTACATTTATTGCATTCTCCGTCGAATATGCATAAAGAGGTTGTTATTCTTAATAATACACTTTCCGGATTAGTCGATACTGGTAGTTTTTCGACACTTCTCAAACATTCTGCATGGATTAAACTAGGATCGCCGCCGTTGACGAATAACAAGATAACACTAACTGGATTCGGTTTTTCCCAAACTAAAATAATAGGTTCCTTTGAATCTGAAATTATTATTGACAAACAAAGTTTTCCTGTTTTTATTTCTGTGATACCTAATAATTGTACTACTTATGACCTAATAATAGGTTGCGACGTAATAAATCAGGCAAATTTGACAATTAAACCTGACGGTGTTGTATTTTCCAAAATTTCTAAATCTGATGATCCTGTTGAAACTGACAGTTTTATAATGGCTATTTCTGCCGAAACTCCCACGTTTGATATAGGTCCGAATATTTCTAAACAAACTCGCAATGAGGTTGAACAGATTTTGTTAGCCTATAAACCTAACAAAACTAAAACCACGAACATCGCACTTGATATAACGCTTACTGACGATGAGCCAATTTTCCACTCTCCTCGACGTTTACCCTTTGCCGAACGTGATATAGTAAATGCGCAGATAGACGAGTGGTTAAAAAATGGAATTATAGAACCATGTTCTTCACCCTATGCTAGTCAAGTTGTCGTAGTTCGTAAGAAAGATGGAAAACATAGAGTCTGTATAGATTATAGAAAATTAAATCGTAAATTAGTTAAAGACCATTATCCACTACCATTAATTGATGACATTTTAGATCGTCTTCAAAATGCTAAAATTTTCAGTACTCTCGATTTGCGTAACGGATTTTTTCATGTGCCGGTAAAAGAAAAAAGTCGTTGTTACACCAGTTTCGTCACAAATACAGGTCAATTTCAATTCCGTTATATGCCATTCGGTTTAAGTTCATGTCCTCCTGTCTTTATGCGATACATAAATGCCGTTTTTCGTGATCTTATTGCAAAAGGCATTGTCCTCCCGTATATGGATGACATCGTCATTCCCGCAAATAATGAATCTGAGGCTCTCGAACGCCTTAACACTGTTCTAAAAGTAGCTCGCGATTATGGACTAGATATAAACTTTAAAAAATGTCAATTTTTGCATAGTCAGATTGAATTTTTGGGTCACGTAGTAGAACACGGCAAATTGCTCCCTTCACCCTCCAAAACTAAAGCCGTTCTTAATTATCCTGAGTTAAAAAATGCAAAAGACGTACAACGTTTTCTAGGTCTTACGGGATACTTTAGAAAATTTATTCCCTCATACTCTACTATAGCAAAACCACTTAGTGATCTTCTTCGTAAGGACAGCCCCTTTCTATTTCAAGCTCAGCAAAAAATTGCGTTTTTACGCTTAAAACAGTTACTTTCTGATAAACCCGTTTTAACTATTTTTAATCAAGGCAGTCCCATTGAAATTCATACAGACGCGTCAATTGATGGCTTGGGGGCAGTCCTACTACAAAAATCCAAAGATGATAACAAATTCCATCCAGTGTATTATATGTCCAAAAAAACGTCTGACAGCGAAAGAAAATACACCAGCTATGAACTGGAGGTACTCGCCATTGTAGAAGCTCTTAAAAAATTCCGAATTTACATCCTCGGATCACACTTTAAAATTATCACTGACTGTAATGCATTCGTCAAAACGTTAAATAAAAAAGAAATGAATTCCCGCATTTCGCGATGGGCATTATACCTTCAGGATTTTGACTACGAAATAGAGCATCGAACCGGTTCAAAGATGACTCATGTCGACGCTCTTAGCCGAAGCCCATGCTGCATGATCATTCAAGACTGTGTCAATCTTCAAATTTTCAAAGCTCAACAGACAGATGAGCATATTACAGCTATAAAAGCATTACTTCAAAATGCACCTTACGAGAACTACATAGTCAAGAACAACATTTTATATAAGAACTTAGACGGAATCGATTTATTTGTCGTACCTGATGATATGCAGGCCAACATTATTAAATCCTGTCATGAACGAGGCCATTTTGCAGTAAAACGCACGCAGGAAATGTTAAACAAAGAATTCTTTATTCCGAACTTGAAAGAGAAAATTGAACGATGCATACGCAACTGTGTAACATGCATTCTAAATAACAGAAAACGTGGCAAATTAGATGGCACTTTGCATCCACTTGACAAAGACGATACTCCCTTTCATACATATCATATTGATCATTTGGGTCCTCTTCCCAGCACTTCTAAGAAATATAAGCATATTCTGGCGATCATCGATTCCTTTACGAAGTTTGTGTGGCTTTACCCGACCAAGTCCACCGACACCGCTGAAGTTCTCAATAAGCTCGAATGCCAAAGATCAGTTTTCGGTAATCCTTCAAGGATTATTACGGACAGAGGTACCGCTTTCACATCTACGTCATTCAAAGAATATTGTGAACATCAGCATATCACCCATATTGCTATTACAGCTGGACTTCCTAGATCAAACGGTCAGGTAGAAAGACTTAATTCTACTATCATATCTGTACTCTCCAAGCTATCCATAGAAAACCCTGAGAAATGGTATAGCCATGTTGCTTCCGTTCAGCAAATTATTAATTCTACATTTCAACGAAGTATCAATTCTACTCCATTCGAAATTCTGTTTGGAACTAAAATGAAATCTGAGCATGATATAAAAATCCTCGAAATCGTCAACGAAGAGATCCAGTCTGCACTTCTCCAACAGCGTGATGAGCTCCGTAAAGATGCAAAACAACAAATCCTCAAAATCCAAGAAGAAAATCGCCGTACCTACAATCTGCGTAGGAAACATGCTCAAAAATTTCAATTGAATGATCTCGTCTCAATCAAGCGCACTCAATTTGGCCCTGGTCTGAAATTGAAACAAAAATTTCTCGGACCATATAAAGTGATCAAAATTAAAGCAAACGACACATACGATGTTGAAAAGTGTGATTTCTTCGATGGACCATCAAAAACTTCAACTTGTGCAGAATATATGAAACCATGGTCCAGCAATATAGAACATATCACTTGAATTGTGTTAAAAGTAAACACTGAACACTACTTAAAGAGAAAGAGAACTACTTTCCTTCTTTTTGTGTGTGTATATTTGGACGATATAGACTTTGATTTTTTTCTCTGTTTATTTTGTGTTATTATATTTTTATATGTTCAACACTAATATTATTTTTATTTTTAGTTAGTTATTCGATATTTCCAGTGCACGCTATTGTATTGCTATATACTTATGCTGTCACGGATGGTATGACTATTTTATTTGTTTTATCTTGTGAATATTTCAATTTTACATATTATTATTTTCCTGTATTTGCTGTTTGTTTTATATATTTACTTCATTGTACTGTATACCATAAGGCGAGGTCGCCTATCCTGTCATGATGGCCGATGTGGGAAGCGCTGACAGATCCCGTATCCTGTATGGCGCCATGCTGGCCATGTTGCGTCACGTCATTAATCACGTGATGCTTTCCCGCCATTATTGGCAGACGAGAGTTAGGCAGTGAGACTGCAAGACGTGTAGCTCACGCTCATGTATCTTTTATGTTCTATGTAGTAATGTTCTGTCCTTTGTACTTTAATCTTAATAAATATATTTCAAATATTAATGCTGGTCGTTGCCTTTTCCCACACACACACATATATATATATATATATACCGGGTGTCCCATAAATTTGTAAATACTTTAAAAATTCATAAAAATTGAAGGAATGAGTATATTTTAATGCGGTTTGCGAAACTGTTATTCTCATGAAGGGAGATTTTTTTTTCATACAAAAAAAAAAAAGAAATAGTTCAAAAATTTGTTGATAGAGGGCGCTAAGCACAAGCAAAACATACAATTCTACGAGAAAAATACTTTTATTTGCATGCAAGCAATTGTTTACATGCGTATCACACCAGTACTACAGTACTTGTTCTATGTGTCCGCCATCACCACAAATAACAGTTTGGAATCGGGAGACAACACTGGTAACTGCATCATAGAGCATATCCGGATGAATGCATGAGATTTCGTGGCGAATGGTGGTATGGCGAATGGTGGTTCGCCTATGGCGGTACATCCGAGACTTAAGGTAACCCCATAGCCAAAAATCAAGGGGTGTTAAATCTGGTGAGAGTGGGGGCCATTCATGTGTAAAGTAAAGGCTGATTTTCCGTTCTTCAGTAAAAGTTCTTCTCAAAAATGCCTTCACTTCGGTGTCGATGTGAGGAGGTGCCCCGTCTTGCATGAATGTCACTGTGTCAAGGAAATCGTGTTCCAATAAGGACGGTATCACTTCCTTCTGTAACATTTCCAAGTAACTTGTTCCATTAACTGAACATGTCTTCCATCCTGTTTTTTTACAGGGCTTTTCAAAGTAAAAAGGGCCTACAATAATGGATGCAGTGAAACCACACCAAACAGTATCCCGTGGTGAATGCAGGGGCTTCTCAGTGTAAGCATGTGGATTCTCATGTGCCTATATTAACTGCTCCATGCAAACGAAAATGAGCCTCATCTGTCCACAATATTTTCAGCAGCCATCGCGGATCATCTTCAATTTTCGCCAAAGCCCAATTTGAGAATTCCAATCTCTTAGCTGTATCATTTGGTAAGAGCTGATGTAGCGATTGCAATTTGTATGGGTACAATTGCAATACACCATGAAGGATACGGTACACCGAAGTCTTTGGTATACCAGTTATTCGTGCCACTTCTCGTGCTCTACTGACTGCACTTGTAGACTGTTCCCCACATCGGGGGTACGAACTGTTGTTAAACGAGGTGCACCACTGCGTGGCCGATAACACAAACTTCCAGTTTCTTCGAAACGGCGTCCTAGGGAAACAAGTCCAGCAGGAGTGATAGGACCTGAACCTTTCTTCAATCTTTTCTGGGTCCTAAACTTTTGTAAGGCTTCAGCCGCCGATTCGTTGCTGACATAAAACAACTTTACCAATAATGCTTTATCCACCAGTGTCAACATCTTACTACAAACCTTATGCAAACCTTTAGAAATGATGTGTCAATCGCTCACTCTGCCTTTCATAAGACTTTAATTTGCATATTTCCACTGATTTGCTTGTGTGCAGCGCCCTCTATTAACAAATTTTTGAATTATTTTTTTCTGTATAAAAAAAAATCCCCCTTCATGAGAATAATAGTTTCGCAAACCGTATTCAAATATACCCAGTCCTTCAACTTTTATGAATTTTTAAAGTATTTACAAATTTATGGGACACCCGATATATGCAAACATAATATACATACAATTTATACATATCAATATATACATGCAAAAATATCGAAAACCGTTCTTAATAAAATAATAAAAAAAAAAGAAGAAGAAGAGAAAAAAGGGGAAATGACAGAAAACTTCCGAAATTCCAATCACCTCATATTTGTTCCAAAATTTCAAAGATTTTACGAAAATGGTGAATGAAAGTTGAAGCGACTGAATATGCCGCGTAATCAACTCTCTTTCTTATTATCCGAAAATCGTCGGCACGGCGGCACAAATAGCTGGCTCAGTTGAATTGACTAAAATGAAATAAATAAAATGAAAATCACTCTCTCTATGTATTTTAAAGTAATAAGAAATGGGATCAACTTAAGAGCAAGAACTCCTTTACAAGGGGTTACAAATATTTGAATCTAGTTTTTTTTTGTTTTTTTTTAAAGACATTTCATTTCCGATCACATTAATTTCTATATATATTTTTTAAATATGAATGAAGAGAAATATTCATTATTTTTCTGGGATAGTAATAGGACCTGCGAGTTCGGTTTCTGCATTATCAGCATGAACCTTCAAGCAACAATTATAAAACAATTTCCTTAACATTGTGAGAAAAATCAGATCGAATGTCTGAATTTTTAAGAATTCCTAACGGAAATAAAATCGCTGAAGTGACAAGCTAATTCACTATGAAATTTTTCGTGGACAGCACGGCATGGGTGCAAAATATCCTTATTTGACTTAAGACAGCATTTGGATGTATCGATGCTTTCTAATTCAAAATCACATAAATTAACGATTCTTTTCTGAACAGACAAAACTATCCTTTTTTGATTGAATATTAAGTCATGATTTTGAATGAAACTAAGAAGATTTATAAAGCTCTGACATCTCAAACACTAAATCTGAAATTTAGCATAAAGAGACTCCGCAGTCAAGAAGGTAGCAGCCCCGAGAAAATGAGCATTAAGGCACACATAACTTTTCTTTCACTAAATTTTCGCAAGAGTTTTTTCATAGAAAATTAAAGACTGAAAACAGGGCTTAAGAAAGTGAAGTGTTAATAAATAAATATACATACCATAAAATCCGATTAATTTTTATGTAATAATTTTGCTATATAGAGAATTCTTCTTTGTACAGAATTCCCTTAAAAACTTTACTTCACAAATAATTAAAGTGAATATGTATGTATTTGTGGAGAAAGGAAATGTAAAATCCAAGGAAAATTTTATCCTGTTTCAGAGACAACTTGCGAAAAAATGACTACACAATGTAAATTTTATATTTTGTATTAGAATTCAGATAAAGCCTTTTTAATGATGTACATTTTCTAGTCATGGATTTTTTTTTTCTTCAAAATTTTGATAAATTTAATAAGACATTTTTATGCATAGTTTGTTGCGATATTTTCAATTAAAATTTGTGGCTCCTTTTGGTGTGAAATAGTATTTTTACAGGAAATTTTATTAAAATCAATATAATAATATATGGTATCTTACTGGTTTTTTTTTTTTTGTATTTGTAAGTTTACACCTATTGCCTGCTATATATATATATGTGTGTGCGTGTGCGTGTGTGTGTGTATGTGTGTGCACAAGGTGTTCCAAAAAAAGTGGAACAAGCATTTATTTTTATAGCATTTATATTTATAGCAACCATTTCAATCAGAAGTACACTTCAGTTTCAAAGTTTCATCAAATAAAGTGCGCAAATGTATGAAAATACTTTGACTTCTATAGAGAATAAAAATAAAAAATTACAAAAGTTAAATTTTTATGCGACTTTTTTTTCGAAAAGGCGTCGATGAGAAATATTTTTCTTACATTCATCCACAAGGACACGAAGTTTCATGCTTCTATCTGTAAAAATTTTTGAGATATTAAAATGCAAATTTATTGGTTTATACTAATTTTCTACTGAGTTTTCCACTGTCATTTTCAGGTATAAAACACACAGTACAAAGGATTATAAAAAGAGTCGAATCAGAAAGCAATAAAGAATTCTTCGAAAGCTATAAAAATTGTCTTCTTTAAATTAAACTTGTGTATACGCAGTTCATTCTTGTGACATAAAGGCAACTTTTTTGAATTTGTCGGCAAAACTCTATAGAACGTGTTCTGTCAAAGACAATTCCTTCCAATGTTCAGACATAAAGTCAATCAAAATGAAGCAGTCAAGAGCCACAGGGAGAAGTGATTTTTGCATCAGTAACAAAATTTCACATTCTTATATATTCTCTGATTTTTGTTTTCATTTTCAAATTAAATTTTTTGTATAGTTATAAACTTTTGAATTTATTATTATTTTAATCGATATGTAATTTTAATGCAAAAAATACTAGTTTTAAAAACTGCATTTCTATTGAGAACAAATAATAGAAATTTGTTTGAAATTTTCATCTAAGTAATCTATGACTCTACTACACCTTATTAGTGCCAAGTCCTGTGAAAAAGTTAAGATTAAAAAAAAATCATCATTAAAATTTAAAATTGAGCCGATGAAAATGTTCCGTCTTACAAGCGATCCCGCCGGAGGATTTTTAAAACCTCTCTAGTGAATGTGCAATTGAGAGATACCATCGATTCTTATGTACCTTCCATATCAAATATATCAATATCATTCATAACTCGGCTATCCCTTAACTAACGGCCGCTAAAATTATAGTGAATTATGAAAATATTTCACTTATTTAACAAACAGAATGATCCCGAACAAGGCGTGAATATCAAATGCTTATTCAATCCGTCATGAGCCATGGTCGATTTCCAGTTGCGACGGACTGCGCAAGCACAGCATCTTCCTCAAGGTAATGTTTGAAATACACTCGGAATAAATCATCTTCTTTTCCTGAAAGTCGGGGAAGGAGTGCGGGAAGTCTTTCAGCCACTTTCCATCCTCCCCGAAAAGTTCCTCCCAAACGCCTTAACTCAATTAGGCCGGGCCCAGGCGAAGGTTACACATTAAATTTCTGCTACATAATTTCTCCTAAACGGATTAGTGCGGAGTGTAATGAAGCCAATTAGTCGGTTCCCAGTTCGGCAATTACATTTAATTGGGCCGGAGTCCTCTCGCTCTATGATACATTATTCAGCGTATGTGCGCGGCCATTGTCAAATCCATTAGGGCGACACGGGGTTACATTGTTGTCCGGTAATTAGGGGCAATTAAGAGGCAGGCCGGCCGATGATAACAGCGAGCGGAATGCCTTTTGTCGATGCGATGGCAAGCGCGGGTTATGTATTAGTTATAAGGAACACACGCGCACAATGCCATTAAAAAGCTTCTTCGCACCACCCCATGCCCACCCAGCCGCTCACAAAAGGTCCTCTCCGGGAGACAAAAGGACGAGCGGCTCATAATTCGCTCCTGCTCGGCGCTGCATTTGTTAACGATTGTTCTTCGATAAATGCATATCGGAAACTTTTACTCTCTCGTGAACATCCCGAAAGTGTATTGCAATTCGAAATGATAGCTCTAATTACAAATGTCTATAACTTCCTGGTAAACAAAGATAGGGAGAAAAAAATCAATACAATGCAGAAGGAAAATTAAAGATGTTTTCGGCTAATTGCTCTGTATGATCTGTAGTCACACTGGCAGTATTCACTACACTCTCTATAGG
Organism: Argiope bruennichi; assembly: GCF_947563725.1. Lineage (NCBI taxonomy): Eukaryota > Metazoa > Arthropoda > Arachnida > Araneae > Araneidae > Argiope > Argiope bruennichi. The sequence continues at coordinate 140,876,269 of NC_079153.1, read as the reverse complement.
GAAGCATTTGCTTTGATGATACTTTTCGTGATATAGTAGAGCTTTCGACGAGTTCAACTGTGAATGCACTTTCAAGATTTGAGAGTGAGGAAATCAATTAACGTTTTTAAATCGCAACATGTGAACCCCTTCACATAACGAGGAGCACAGACAATAATCCAATACTATCAAAAGAAATTCTTTTATCTCATGCGTCGTTTTCCCCTCAACATTTTACTGGGGAAAAAAATACATTCTTGAAATAGGCTAAACGTATGAAGTAGAAAAAGAGGGGGGGGGACTATGGATTATTATTTTTAACCAGAAATTTGTCTGTAATCAGAGGAAAAAAAAACTGACATTTTTGAAATGTATTTCTTTCATATGATATCTCAACAAATAAATGAATAAATAAAGATACATTGCCCTACATGGATGATATTTTGTATTATGTTCATACATCCAAAAGTCTACTTGTAACTAATTTCAGACCAAATCCATCCTAGACAAAAGTAAAATTCAGTCTTTTTTTATTTTTTCGTGTATGAAATATACAAGGTGAAACTATTGCAATCTTCAAAGAATTCGATCTCGAGATATTGATGAAGCTGTGCCCACCCACTGCTGAAGATATCTCCAAAACATAACAAGGGAATTTTATAACATAAAATTCAAGAAAATTATCCAAATCTGTTGGGTTGTAAAGTGAAAAGTCCAAAAAGCCCAGTAGCAAATAATAACGCTTTATTCTTCTCGGAAACACGAGCATAACCGAAGCGCATAAAAACAGCACTTGCAATAAACACCAGCACATATGTAGCAAATCGCTGTCAAACAATCAATTGCAGCAACACAAAGCACTCAGAAAACTCAACTATCCTCTCTCAACGCGGCTGCTCTTTAAGCTCAACTCAACTGTTACTGACTTCAGTTCTGCTTCTCTTTCTCTCTTCCTTTTTTAATGATTTCCTTAACAGAGAAAAAAACACTTCTAGATCAAACACCGGAAATCAAGTTTTAATGGAAATATCAACAAGATTCTCGAATATTCTGGGTACTTCATTTTAGTCACCAAATTTAATGCAATACCATTTAATTTGTTGCCAGTGCGGGGTCACTGATGCAGCAGCAAAATTGTAAAACTTTTTTCCTGAATAGGAGGCTTAACGAATAAGGAAGTAACTTTACAAATCCGTAACACAGTCAACACACTTATTATCGACAGAAGTATTTGTTTTAGAGAAGAAAATGTGAATAATTCTTTCTTAGTAAACTTTAGAGTTGAAAAATTAGCTATTATTTCCGATGTAATATTCAATGAATCACAAAGCTCAAAGAAGATATTATTTAATACTAAATACAGTTACAGAACATGAATGAAAAAAATTAAAATATAATATTCAATATTTATTATCCCAACCAATCTATATTTTCATTTTTTAAATTCCATATTCTCTTGAAGAGCTACAATTTAACTTAAACTACTTTATAAAGAAATAGAAAGAAATATTTAGAAATTTTCTATGCTTGAATTCAAGTAAAAGAGAAAGATAAACTGCTTCACAAAGACCATTTTATTCTGAAAAATAATTGGCATCACTCAAAAAATCTAACAAAATACTAAAATGAAGTAAGAATGCAGGGTTTGAAACAATTTTTGAATAGAACATGAAACTGATTTTTAGAGAAACGTATACATAGATATAAATTCAGCTTGGGCGAATTAAGAACCTTGAATAATGCATTCTAATTACTGAAACAGTCTAAGCAAATTAAAAAAAATTACGATGATAGATTAATTTTGAATAATAATATCAGTTTTCTGTTCAATTGAACTAGAGTTTTTCTATTTTTTTCCCAAGTTGGAACTTTTTTAATTCAATTTTTCTTTAAGATTTTTAAGAATAAATAAATATATAATTTAAAATTCCATTTTAAATATTTTTCATTGTGAACTATCGATAATATCGATAATACATAGTAAAGTTTAGTTAAATAGAAACTTTCTTCATTTCAAGACTGTATAGAAGATACTAATTTTAGTGCACTTTCAGATGAGTTCTTCGCAATGAATCATATAAAGTACTAGTTGGTACCCGGCGCATTGTTGCCGCAGAAGAAATAATTTTGTAAATATCGTTTGAAATTTGAAATAGCTATCTTGTTTAATTAGGTATGATAGAAAGAATGATATTTATTTTCTTGTCGACAGTAAATTTATTCATTGAAATTGAATGATATACAGGGTGTGGTATAAAAACTCGGACAAAGTTATTATATCATAGAATTGAAGTCAATTCATTTCTTTTTCATTTTTGTTTATTTCTTTTTTTCTACCACTTCAATTATAACATATTTTATAATGTATTTTTTAATTTATGCATTGGCTTTTTTACAATGCCAAGCAAAAGATATGCTATTTTAAAGTTGGGAAACGAAGAGTATAAAATAGTTCGTTTGCTCGGCAAACAGTGTCTGATGCATTCTATCATTTCAAAGAGCTTGGCAATGATAGTCAAAGTCCAGGAAGTGAACTACAACATACGGTGAACACTTTCAGTAGCCGTAGATTATCAAAAAACGAGTTCAATGAAATTTGAAAGTTTCCATGAGAGAGATCGCTCGTGAACTGGGAATAAGGGACCGATTAGAGCGACGAATGACAGAATCAGAGCTTGGACTGAAGCCTTACAGGGTCCAGAAAGTTCAGCTTCTCACTGAACGGTTCCAAAGATGCCGAAAACTTTTGAAACGGGCCGCATGTCAGCACTGAGAGAGATTGCGTTTCACTTATAAGAAGCCCTTTATCGTCCAAAAGTTCGTGACTCCTAGAACTATAGGGAGGTCTGTAGGCGAACCAAGCACTTCAGCAATTGTTGAACATCGCAAAAATTCAAAGTCGGTTATGGTGTGAGGCGGAATTTGCAAAAGCTGCAAAACATCTCTGGTTTTGGTTTATGAAGGAGTTAAAATAATTCCATTTTGGATTCTGGGACTTGCACTAAACGACATAAAAATTTGGACTCTCTAAAACAGTGGCTTCTGTGGGAATGAGATAGATTAAAGGAAGAAGACTTGCGGCCCATTGCTGAAAATTTCAATAAGGGTTTGCGCCTCTGAATCATTGGAAAAGCCGGTCACTTTGAAGCCAATTAAATTTATCTTATAAGTTATCAGTGAAAGTCTACTCTTAACATTATTTGTTATATTTTGTTCATTTATTAATTTTTAATCAAGTTATATTAAAATTTGTTTGTTCGGGTTTTTCTGCCCACCCTGTATAAAGGAGAAGTATAAACAATATATATATATATATATTTACTTTATAATTCAAGTGCTTTAGGGTAGAAAATATTTTTTTTGTTTTTTCTTCTTCAGCAAAAACAATTAAATTTCTTGGCTGTCCGACTAGTGAGAATTTAACATATAACTGGCCGTGTGAAAAACAAAAAGGATTTTCTAGGTTCAGTTCGCACTTAAAATGATTGACCTTCCGCCTTATTGGTGGTCATCGAGAATGCAAATCGAACGAGAAACTACAGACGTTTGAAATCAAAAGGCATATCAGTGGGAATAATGGGAATTCGTGGAATGAGCATTCTTGACTTCCTTGTTAAGAATATTTCCGACGATTCTTGCCGCATGTCGATCTTCTCATTCTAATGCGCATGATGGGTTAGCACATAAACGTTGATTTTTGTTTGTAAATTTTATTCTGTTTAAAATATAATGGTACTATGCCTATAACCTTCATGCAAGGGCAAGAAATAAGTTTGCAAAGTTTTATCACAACTGGATGAACTTTACGACAGCGCATAAAATACGAACAAACAAAAATTCATTTTTTATATATTAGATATCATTTTGAATGATGCAGAGCAATCCAAATGATTTCAATACTCTTTAAAAAAATGTAATCAATGGAAGTAATTCCCTAATTATTTAATTTCACCATCTTTGCAAAAATAACAAATGAAAATTGATGAAATATTTTATTTTTGAACTGAATTTGAATTATGGAATTCAATTTTATAAGAAATCAAAAATACTATTTTTAAGACAATGAATGTAAGAAATTTCGAACTTTTGATTCGAATGAATCCGATTTCATTTCCTCTTTGGAATTCAATGAACTTATATAATTGCAAAGGAAGTTGCTTCATAAGATATTTTCTCTGCAATGTTACGTAACGATAATTTTTCAAATCAAGTTTACCTTTTGATTACGAAGAGTTCTTAAAATGGGAAAGTGTGTGAGACAAATTTGTGTACCTTCCCAAGTCTTTACTTTTTGAATTCAAAGCAAATCAAACATTTTTCAATGCTTATTCTTCAATGTGCGGGGGTTTTAGAGCTCCAATATGAAGGAAAACAGACAGCTTCGCTTCTCTAAAGAATTCATATTTTCAGAAGCAGCCAATTTCACACATCAACGCCATCCAGAAGAGCCTTTTCATTAAGATTTATGTTCAGGAACTGATTATTGAAGCCAAGAACGACACTGATGCGTGAATATACTGGCACTAAATAAAAGTGTATGGGAGGAATGGAATTTCCCATTTCCAACATGCTCATCTAATTGCCTGTCTAGAATAGAATAGGCTTATTTTCCAAAATGATTCAACATCTCTAATAACTTCTGATGCGCTTGATAATCACAGAAAATCAAAACTCCTATTCCACCATCATAATTGAAATCAGAAGATTGTGGAAAAATATTTTCTTGCATGTAAAATGCAACATGCATAATGTAAAAGAGCTTATCTTGCAGAAACGATTCAATGCACTGTCTGCAATGACGAAACAAAGTTGCTCTCTAACATCAAAACGCGTTATTCTCAATAATCCAAATCGTGAACGGACATGTCGATAGTTAGTTCTATTAATATCCCTGTTTAAAACAATTCAGGAACTCTTTTAAAACTATCGTCGTAACTCTGCATCGCAAGCGGATGACGAGGGCTGAAAGTGACACCCATCTTCCCCTCCAGATTTCAGCACAGCAGTGCGATAGGATATTATGTCTTGATGGAGTGAATGCGCAACAAACCTCTTTAGATAGAATTGGGTTTCGGAGCCCTCGTGCCACGAATCCATCCCTTGTTGCTATATCACGGCCGCTCTTGGACCTCTCATATAATAATAGCCTAGAATATATGTAGCACGGAATATACGCCATATCGCCCTTTTTGAGAAATGCAATGGATCATCTAAGAATTATGAACTAATAACTCCGAAGATATGAAACAGCGTAAACAATTAATTTAATGCTGACAGTTAACAGTTACAGTTACTAAACGACTTCATTAAATTGTAAATAAACTTGAGGAATTTCTTCCTTTCATATGACTGAGATTTAGGCTTGATTTGTCATTTTATGCTACAGCGATGATCCATTTTATCATCCCAATCCTTAGGTTAACAGACCGCACATCAGTAGTGATGATGAAAAGTGCTGATTTCAACCATAAAGAAGATAATAGATACATAAAAAAAATGAAGCATCAAATACAGGTGCGCGCATTTAATATTACTACTGAAAAGTTCTAATGCATTTTTAACGTGATGTCCTTTAGCTTCAAAAGCAACAGTATTTTTGCATTCCTTCCTTACCTAATGAGCCAATTCTTTCTTTCTATAGCCAGCTCTTTAGATAAGTTTTATTAATATCCCAGCTGAAAGGACATTTTTGCAACGAGTCCAGCTGAGATCAGATGACGAGAACTACACCCTTCGGCAAACTTCTTCACCTCATGATAAAGAGGGCGCTTGACCTTAAATAAAAAATTAAAATTATTTTGAACCTAAAATCTCCTGGGCCTGAAGCCGATATTTTGGAAATAGTCTATGCGGCGCTTAACCCCAATGCTATTTTTGCATTTCTGAAAAGTCTGCTTGCTTTAGTTCTTTAAATTATTAAATGATTCATCTGATAAATATTATTTACAAATAAAATTATTTTACTTTTTTTAAAGACTTTTCTTTTATGATAGAACTAGCGCTGGCATGAACAAGTGAATGACATCAGTATGAAGGATATTTTTGGCATACTTCTAGTCAGTATATTAAGAGACTAAATGCTTCACTTTCTCTAAGATCCCCCTCTTCTTTCCGCCAGCAGTGGAGTAAGCCACTCTCCATCGACTGAGCTATGAAGCTCTTCGACAAAACATGCCCAATGCAGAAATGGCAAAACATTCTCGTTCCGCGTTGTCCGAGGAAAAGAGCAATGGCCGGCTTTCCGCTAAAAGCTATAGAATATGGCGTCAAAAGTCCATCAGCGGGAGATTGTCCTCGCTCCCGAGGGCCCTTTCGGTGCACTCTGCTCCTGTCTCCCGCCTCGTTTATCTTCATAGCACCTCTCTCTCAGGTGCCCCATCATCTTCATTACCTGGAGGAGAGGACACTCTTTTTTTTGTTTTCTCCCAGTCACACCTCTCCACTCCATACACCCCACCTTCCTTCCCTTTCTTCCGAAAGGGGAAAAAAATCTCTCTCCTAAACTGTGCGCGGACACGAAAAGACGTGTTTCTGGATGGTTGTCCACCCCTCCGTACCTCTCAAAATGACGAGAAGCAGAATAGCGTTCTCAACGTGTTCAAAGAGGAAGTTGTCAAGATGCGCGACTTCTATATTTGGATGAATCTTCACTTTCCACATCTCCTTGAGTTCGAAAAAATACATGAATTGGAAATTATGCCTATATTTCGGTCTATCTGTGAACAAGAGCCCTCGGCAAACAATCGTATCTCTAGGGGAAACTGGGTTTCCCACACACATTCTCACAAACTGCAAACTACACGAAAAAATTTAGTGAATAATATGAATGGAATTTCATTCATGGCCTTTGCACAAACAATTGTATGCTTTTATTAAATTTTAGACGAAATTCTCAATGTTAAATCTGTTTGTATGAGTATATGATGACGTGAAAAAAATAATAAAAATTAAAAGGATGAATACATCTGACTTTATCACTCAAATTATAGATATATATGCCTAAAATTTCCGATCAAATCTGTTAACAGTCTTATTCATGTGCAAAAGAAGAGGTTCAAAACGGGACAGGTTGGAAAAATGAAATTTCATACATTGCCTCTTGATTGAAAATTTTAGATTAATATTAAATATTAAAGTTTAGACGCAATCGATCATGAGAAAGAGATCCTAAGTAAGTAGTAGATTCTCTTCACAATATGACAGCGCTGGAGGGGGGGTCAAGTGAGAGTTCGATTTGGAACAGAGGCAAAACGAAATAAAACCCATTTTAAATTAAAATAAATAGTGTAATCGATTGGTTAATCCACATAATCTGTTCTTCGGGAAGCGGGGGGGGGGGAATTAAAATGAAAAAAATGCCGTGTTTCGTTGCTATTCTAACTTCATGTCATAATTTAGAACTGAAGTCGTATACTGTTGCTTTGTAACTTTTAATCATAAAATCCTTAACAAAAAATTTCACACATACAAGCAAAGGATTGACCAGATTTTATATTTTTCAGTTGACAGGTGACCGACCACTCCAGGAAAGAATGATAGAATATAGAATAGGAAGAATATAGAATATAGAATCCAGGAAATTTGGAATACTGTAAAACTGCTTTTTTGGCAGAGACTATCTTACGAGTGGAAAGAACTAGCTCGAAATCTGAGGTTTTACTGAGATAATTTTCAACATTTTCTAATACGACAATATCACGCATGCATTATATTTTCCGTACACAATTAATTGCTTCGAAAATTGCAATTTCACTGTTTCAATAAACATTTCCAAGATGCAAAATCTATATCCTTTATCATTCATAATACCGTATAAAAATTAAAAACTTTCTCATCTTTAAACATAGTTTAAATTAAAGTTATTGTCATATTCCGCGTTTGATTTGTAATGGAATTGCAGCATATTATTTTAATTTGATATCAAATGAGCATTCATCTATAATCATTATTACTGTTACCTAAAAATGTCTACTATGAAGAAAAATGACTCGTTTTTACAGCATGAGGACACATTTTTAAAATCTCCCGGAATTTTATTTACTTTCTTTAAAAATGTCACTCTAACGAACATTCGTATTACTCTAGCCATATATGTTACTCATGTGAAAGTTACATCTAAAGAATTTACAAAATTTAGGGCTGCCTAAAAATTATTAATTTTTTTTTTTTTTGGAAAGTCGTAATATATTTCCTATCTGTATATTTCATTGTTTTAAATCTGCTTAAATTACATTTATATGTTTGAAAATATCATTAGGGAATGTCTATTTTCAATTATTTATCTCCACTAGGTGTTTTCGTTTACTATCTCGGAAGATTTTCTTTTTCAAATTTATTCTCAAAAAACAAGTGTAAACATCGATGAAAACCTAATTATTACAACGACGATAATACAATGCTAACTAAACAATGTTTCCGGGTAGCTTCTGCAAAATCTTATGAACACCTCTTTATATGTAAAAATAATAAATGCAACCAATTTACAAAGAAACGCGAAAAAGAAAAGCAGAAGAAAAAATAAAAAGCGTTTTCTGTTCATTCTGACAATCATTCACCTGTAAATCCATGTTAAAAGCCGGGCGCTTTTTTAATTTTATCTATGAGCTGCAGTCGCAGAGATCTCCGCCCCCGGAAACAAATGGCATTCAGAAATAGAATGAAGGCGAAGTGGCATTCCTTATCCTGACTGCAGAAGCGAAACAAAGTGGCGGCGAGAAATCCTCTCGCCAAATCCGCACTTCCAGGGAGAATCATAAGGGGGGAGATGCGCACCTGCTGGAAGCACCTCTCTCAGGTGGAGTCAGTCATTGCTTTTTTTTTTACCCACTCAGTCTATGCGAACGCATTACATTAATTAAATAGGAAGATGCTACTGGTATTTCATGCAAATGAAAGACACTTTTTCGCTTCAAACAAATGCATCTCCGAATCGCGAAGACCCACAACATACTGCTCATAGAAATGATATCGTTTACCTAGACTGATGTCTACTTTTAGAAGCTATGGGGAGATCGTTAAGGGACGGTTCTTTGAGTTTTAAGAATGGGTCAGAATCCTAAAGTTATGGCATATTTTACTGGATGATTATTGTATGAGACAAAACCACTCTAAATACAACTCACCTCTACGATACGGAGTCATTCTTTACTGAAATGGCACATGTTTCTTTAAAAATCAGTCTGCATTCTGAGCGCAACTGATTCTGACAACCCAGCGGAATGGTTCTCCACTCCACATTTTACTATCTTAAAATAGTAAGACAGGCTTTGTTGTATTATGAAGCACACTAAAATTGAATTTATTACGCATTTTGAACCTCTTCATTCCAACAAAACACTCCAACCACAAAACAGATCGGCATTACTATAGATTAAATTTCATTTTTCCAACTTCAAAAAAAAAAAAAAAAAAAAAAAAAAAACTTCAAAATGTTGGCTTTTATATTGAACAGATCAATAATGTCAAGGAGGTGGCAGATTAGATCTCAAATTTTATAACAACGATTATTGCAATTCTAATGGTAAAAACAAATGCAAAATGTCTAGATTTTGGCGTTTTTCAATCGTCGCACTCACATTCGCAGGGATGCGTAGACAAATTCCCCGAGAAAGGATTTTTCTCAAAATTTGATAGGTTAGATATTTGTAATTCTGAGGAAAAGATCATGCCCACATTTTAACTTTTCATCTCTTTGAACTTTTGAGATACGGTATTCCCCGAAGGACTCCAAAAGCTTTTTTTTTTTCAAACTCAGTGTCGTCTGACACAAAGAGATTCCTCAAAATCCAAAGTGGAATTCTTTTGTTATTATTAGAATACATTCATTTTGAAAGAGGGTTCGAGTAGCGTTAAAATGTGTATGCACTTTCTACATCGGAGTGATGAATGGGAATCGATGATAATGAGCATGAAAAAACTTTTTTAGGAGTCATGTTTTTATCCTGCCATTGGAGCAATATAGATGTCTGATTAAAATGTCAGTGTCACTGCACTGTTTGTTGCGAAATAAATAAAAATAAATAAATAAAACAATGCAATCTGCCATTGTAAAATATTCGAAGAAGAATCACTCTTGCAAACGAAGAACGCCCTTTCACTAATAGTTATTTGAGTTGGAATAGAGAACCGAGGAAACTCCGTTTCGCTCTCCTTTTCGGAGAGCGAAAATTTGAAATCACTTCAGAACAAGCATTTCGCTGCATTGCCGAAATTTCTGTTCAAACAAGACGACTGCTAATTTCTTAAATCGCGCCAAAGAATTTTAACACTTCTTCCTAATCAGCCAGCGAGAGCTCCTTTCTAAAGCTAAGTAAATTAGAAACACAATTCAGTTATCGAAAAAACTGAATTCAGAATTTAATCATATTAAAACGAGTCTCGTAAAAGCAAAGAAATTTTGGACTGAAAGTCGCCTTGAGCCGTGATCAATATTTGCCTGTTTGCATGCCACGGGTAATTGATAGCAGCTAATTCAGTATTCTGTTTGCCAATGAAACTAATTCAATTCCCTATCATTGTTTATATTGACGAACGGTTCTGCAATTATCAAATTCGTCTTACACCGAAACCCAATTATGCTTCCTGTAGACTTAGACAGACATCTGTCGCTCTAAAACACGAGGCAGCACGATTTTTCATTCCTTTGGAGTGGCATCAGAAAATAAAGCTGGGGGTGATTTAATTCTTTTAGAGGTCATTCACGAAGTGCTTTTCTGCTCTTGCTTTCCAATTCCGTTATTAACCAATTAAATGCTTATTCTAAGGAGATAAACTAATACTTATGGTAATGAAGCCCTAAAAATTAGAGTCAAAAGCCGGAAAGGTGCTTTTCTTACACTTGCACAGATGTCCTTCAGATTCTATACAAAATAATAAAACAGTTTTATAAGTAACAATTATAGAGTTCGGACGGTTCTTTAGTTCAGGTATCCACCTCAAAATGTCAAAGAGAATCGGTTCAAATAAGTAATTTTATTTTATCAGAGGATGCACTTATGTGGTGGAACCCACCTATTCACAAAATATCCATCTCCTCCTCCTAAATCTGATGAAGATTCTCCTTTTCACAATGAAAGTGAATTCAAGTCTCTTCATGAATAGTCCGCTGATGAAAACGAAGTGAAATTTATGTGAGAATTCGTTTTTAATCAGCAAATTCATAAAATAACAGTTTATTCGTACTTAATAATTTTCATGAGAGCAAATGGAGTTTACTCGCGACCTTTGGCGACCACCTGAAGATATTGATTACATTTAATTTCAGTGAAATCATTTAGATAACTTCATGTTCATGGTTTCAAGAAATTACCAGACATTAAAGTCGTGTTATTTTAATAGCTTTGCATATGTTTTGTTCATGGTATTTTTCAATTTTTCTAATGGGGACTAATTCCATGGTGTCACAGCGCTTTTAAAAGAGTAACTATTCAATTAATCTATCTTCTAGATTTCATGATATTTTAATCTCACTTTTTTTATTCGTCTTGTAAACTATACAGAAATTAAGTGTAATACTTCTTCTTTCACTTTCAAAAATAGAAGAAAATCACACTATTAAATGTTTGATGAAAGAATAAAAACGCTTTGATTTCATTCATGATAATGAAAATATTAATCTGAAATATATTTAAAAATCTGTTTAAAAACTAATTAAAAGGAGACTAAAGAATTTTGCAGAAGCTAAATTGGTATAATTAAATTATTAATTTTAAAACGGTATAAAAAGCAATTTTATGCGGAAATATTTTTGGAAATACTTTCCGCAAAAGAACATTGAAATCTAGCTTAATTTCTAATGAATCAAAAGTTTAGAAATATCGCTTCGAGGTGCACATCGAAAGTATATTTGAACCAAATGTGATAATTCTAGGTTAAATAGTCTGACCTGTTGAGCATCAACACAAACACACAGACACACACATTTACGTATAAAGGCATGCACATATACATCAAGTGACCAAATTATCATGAATACATGGCTCGTATATTCAGATCGACCATAACTTCATCCCGTTGCTGCTAGATGGAGAAACAGGTATAAAAAAAACAGGAATGCATGACAACTGAAGCACAAATTGCATCATGTTAATTGCGAAGAAATGGGCAAAGAATATAATTTAACTGAGTTTGAACGCTGAATGATTGCTGATACTCGAAGTGCCGCAACTGGTGTCATCAAAACGGTTGCACCTGGGAAATGTTCGACAGCAGCAGCTGTTAATATTTACAGAGAGCGGATTATTAACCAGAAAACCTTGTTTCAACATAAGGATTGTGGTCATCGCAGGCTACCTAATGTGTGATTGGAAAGGAGACTTGCAGAGATTTTCCAGTCCAACAGAGCGTCAAATTGTGGAGAATCTCAACCAGGGAGCAACTGCAAATATCCCTTATGAATTGTTCGCTACACATTACACCACATATCTAATGGAAGACGCCGACCTGCTTGGAAACCTCTACTAATTACCATGAACAAGATCAGACATCTCCAGTTATCAGAGGAACTCAAGAATTGGACAGTAGATGACTGGAAAAAGATCATATGTTCGGATGAATTGCCTTTTCGCGTTTTGAACTACACTATACAGATGACCGTGTGCGAATACGGAGAGAAAAGCACTAAATCATGGCCCCAATTACATTGGCACAACATTTCAAGCTGGTGGAGGTAATATAATGATTTGGAGAATGTTTTCTTGGCACTTTGTGGGTCCTTTGATTGTTGCGGAACAATCTGAATGCCCAATGATATATAAGTTTTATCGCAAATCAAGTACATCCTGTTGTTATAATAATGGTTATCCTGCAGGGACTGAATGCTTCCAACAGGACAAGGCTCCCTGTCCCAAATCTAGCATTGTACGCAGATGTTTCGCATGACAGAGACTTTACCTGGTTTAATTGGCACAATCACCAGATCTCAATTCAATCGAGAATACATGGAATGAGATCAATTGATGCATCAGGCAACTGGACCAAGTATCATCACTTCGGAAGGAATTGGAAAATGCAGTTCATCGGATATGGTCTCAAATTATCATACCATCTAAGTAACATTTCGTACAATCCATGCAGTATGTAGGGCAATTGTATTGAAGAGGTGGTCATAATTATAGACAGACTCTCATACACACGCACGCATTTAGACAGACACAAGTTTAGTTTAGTTTAGTTAGTTTAGTTATATTAACGTCCCGTTGTAAAGCAACACTAGGGCTATTTTGGGACGGACCTCGTAACTTTGAACCACGGTCAAATGACGAGGACGACACCTGAGCTGGCACCCCCCTTAGACAGACACAAACATTCATCTTTGTTATAAGTGTAGACAGAGATAGAAATAAGAGGTTAAATAATATGAAAGATGTTGAAAGTATCCAAGTGAATTGGAATTTTAATCACATACAAAACTTTTTTTCGAATTTGTAATGAACACTTATAGTTTTTTATATGAAATTTTTTTCAACCTTACTTCTTTAAAACATGTTATTCAGCACTTCGCACTTTTACACCTTTGTTTTGATCCTTTAATAAAAAGAATAAAAGCTTTCTTCTCCGTCCTTAAATAAAAGAGAGTTTCTAAAGGCATCTATTTATTTTTTTTTGTTTTATACTTTTAGTCTTAAATTTATAATTTATTTTTATAAATGTTATGAAATCTTGAAACTTTTTTTAAAATAAACCACCAGGTATGAAATCAAGATGAAATTAAAATCAACTGATGCCTCGAGAACCAAGTTCCGCAAATATTCGAAAAGTGTGTTGTTTGTTATCATTGCAGTCAACGAGAATGCATAAATGTTGAAAATTTCTGAACTTTAGCATGTCAGGAAATGAGTAAAAATATCGACTGCAGAATATTATGTTAAGATAATATAAGGCAAATCAGATGTGAAAGTCAAAAATGCTTCGTATATTTCAATCGGCCCCTCTCACATTTTAGTGAACAGGAGAGCGAAAATGTAAGCTTTTCCACACATTTTAATGCCTGCCATCGCAATCATCCGGGTGTTAACTGTTCATAACCTGTGCAGATGATTTCATTATCGGCGTGAGGGCGTCGAAAAACGCTTGAGCCGCTCGTAAAAGGAGCGGATTATCCGTATCGGAGTACTTTGTCTGATGAGATTCCTTGACGTATGAGTGGGGATCAAGAGGACGCATTATGCTCCCAAATATTGAGGGCTTCTCTTCCTCCAAAACTGTTTTACATATTATCTAGGGTTATCGCGGAGATGGAAGACCCCCCTGGGGGGGAAGGGAAAAGGGGTGAAGATAGCGGGAAAGATGGAGGAGCAGTTCACCGCGAATCCGATGGACTGTTTTGTATTTTAAATGACCCAAAACAAAGGAATGGGGGGAAATGACGCTTTTTGAAGAAGGCTTCTCCTTCTCTGGATTTTTCTGCTCCTCGAGCGCCGGAATTTTCCTTAGATTTCCCCAGGTGCTTTATAAATTCAGATGCAGAGGGTTAAGTCTCTTCACCCCCAGCGCTTATAAATAACTTTTGCAGTTTCTAGCTTGTGGTTCGCCCTCGGAGCCACTTGTCTTGTTTCGCTTCCCTTAACAAGCACGCTCCTCCGAATTGCACAAAAGCCCCGCCTCTCAGAAATGGAGGGGAAAAAAGAAATATTGTTTGAAGCGGGTATTTACAAAAGCGAATAACTATAATTCTGGAGGCAACAGGTGACATGCACGATAATTGTCCCGATTACAAATGGTTACGACTTCCTTGTAAATGGGACAGAAATATGAAAAGGGAATGGAATACAGGAAATAGCTCAAAAAGTTAGTTTGTGGCCTTAATTGTTATTTAATGCGATTATCTCTGATTAAATGAATAATATTCATAGATCCATATACCAATTCAATTACTGTGTGACTTTCGAAACCTTTTTCAAAATCTTCACTGGTGCATGCAGTGAAGATTTTGAAAAAATCTAAAACCAAATCTAAATCCAAAAGGATCTAAAACCAAAAGGAATTTTATTTTAAGTGCCTAAAATGTGCAAATTATTATTATTATTATTATTTACATGGTGGTCATCTACTGAAATCTTTTTTCCCTCATTCATGTTTCTATACTCTTTTCTCATTCAATCATGTCTCATTCATGCAGATGTATATAGAGAAGACGAAACGCTCTTGCTAGAATCATGCGAAATGATCTGGTGGAATCTAATCATTTCCCATGACAGTTAAATGGACGACCGTGTGATCAAGAATCGAACACAACAAAATTTTAAGTATCTTTCCATATCTTATTCAAATGTGTCATATTTATTACTTATAGAAGGTAGATAAGCAATACAATTTTGAATTGAATTTCAGTTCGCATATGTAAAAAATTAACCTCTTCCGCTCATGGAAGTTATCTCCTTTTCTAATCTCCGAGAGTTTCCGAAACATATCTAGAAAGAAAGAATTGTAATGCTTCGATGCAATAATATCGATTTTTGAATTTAAGTCTGAACTATACGAAACAAACTCTCCTTACGTCAGGCTAATATAAATGTTGTTTGAAGTCTGCAAATGGAGAATGAGAATGTGGATAAGGTGAACCCCTTTAAACACAAAACAAAGGGTATAAAATAGAACAAACTTTTATTTTATACCGACATGAGGAAATTTATACTGAAAGTTGTTATCAGTATTGGCTTTTATATATGCACAGATACATATTATAGTTACAGTTAATATATGGATATGAAAAAGCCAGTTGGAATGCTGGTGGATAGCATTAACTACACTCATGTCCAAAATTAAGGTCACAAACATAAAATCTGCGAAAAATGAAAAACTATTCACTGTGTTGCCACGAAATTTGGCACAGAGGTACATTACAATGGAAGAAAGAATATAGACACATAACAACATGGAAAAGATTTTAACTGGGAACTAAGAAACAGGATATATCAAAAAATGTTACATTATGAATCAGAGATAAAGCATTTATCTCGGGAAAAGCCTGTCCAATATGGAATGTGACCACCGTGCACTGCTATACAGGCTTCACAACGAGCTTTCATTCTGTTTATAAGGGTGTCAGTAAATGCTTGGGGCAACAAAGTCCATTCTTCCAAAAGCGCGGCTTTTAACTCTTGGAGGGTATTAGGAGGGGGGTAACGCTGTGCAATGGCTCTTCCGAGACCATCCCAAACATGTTCAATTGCAATGGAATCCGGAGTCATAGAGGGCCAGTCCATACGTCGAATATCTTCTTCCTCAAGAAAATCATCAACGATCTGAGCTCTGTGTGGAAGCACGTTTTCATCCATAAACATGAAGTCTGGACCAAAAGCACCCCGGAACAACCTCACATAGGCTTCAAGGATCTCATCCCTATAGCGATATGCATTGACAGTATCCGCATCGAA
This sequence comes from Argiope bruennichi, assembly GCF_947563725.1. NCBI lineage: Eukaryota > Metazoa > Arthropoda > Arachnida > Araneae > Araneidae > Argiope > Argiope bruennichi. The sequence continues at coordinate 140,859,914 of NC_079153.1, read as the reverse complement.
GACGTGCAGTCGTCTACGACTGCCCAACATTATGCCACCCCAGATAAGAATTCCTCTGCCACCAAATTTGTCGATTTCTTTTACGTAGGAGGGATGATAGTGAGCTCCTCGCTATCTCCAGGTGAAGATTCGACGAGTGTCACTATGTGTGGTAAATCTCGACTCATCACTGGAAAGAACACGCCCTCATTCTTACTGTGCCCAAGACTGATATGTTAGACACCACAACAGCCGGGCTTTTCTGTTGGATGCAGTCAAAAGGACGCACTCAACTGGTCGCCGGGCATAAAGAGCCCTCTCTGCTAGACGCCTGTATACTTTGTGTCTGGAAATTCTTATTCCAGACGCAGCAACAAGGTCACGAGCAAGTTGAGGAGCCGTTGTCAGCCTATGCCGTCGTGCGCTTAATGCCAAATAGCGATCCTTTGCAGGCGTCTTTGCTCTGTGACGGCCTTGGCCGGTCTTCCTGGTTACAGTATCACTTGTTTGGAATTGATTCCACAACCTGGATACCACTTTCGGTGGCACTTTTAACCATCGAGCCACCTCCGCTTGAGACTGCCCAGCTTCAAGCCTACCAACGGTTCTCCATCTCAAGACATCGTCTAAATAATTATGAGAACTCGTTCTCACTGGAAACAGGTTAAATTTTTTGTTTTAATGCAATATTTACGAAGTTGCAGTCAAAAATCCCAGATGCCTAAACGGTCTAATTTCAGTAGTTCCCCAAAAACTTATGCTAAACAACATTTTTTCCCACAAAAAAAGGTTAATATCGTGTTAGCGGTCTTTCACAATATATAAAATATAATTTATTTAATTTTTACTGGTAGCCATTTAGAATTACTTCGAAAAACATTTTTGTGACCTTCATTTTGGGCATGAGTGTAGTTGAATCCTTGGATAATCACTAAGATTCGAATCCGTAGATCTCACCAGAGGGATTAATAGTTGAGTTCCATCACGTAGGAAAATATCTTTATATACGTGCTTTATCTTATAGAATGCACAGAGTTATCAGCTGAATTAGATTTAAAATAGGAATTCTAATTTCCACATCATTCTAACTGCTTGGAAGAAAAAGGGATGAGTAAGTTCGAAAGCTCCAGATGCACTCGATGACTCGTTTTCGATGTGGAAGGAGAGACATCAAAAAGGGGATATCCATCATTTGAAGACAAATTGCGGCTGATAGCATTCCATTATTCCTCGTTTCCGAGACTACTACCTTTAGGGAGGAAAACTTGAGTGGTGATCTGCGATTTCCGTCTTCAGCCGTCTATAATGAAAAATTATAAATTGGAAGGAAAAATGAAAGCACCCCCCTTGCAATGTGTCGTTTCTATAGCATATGACTAGAGTGCAAAAGTTTTCAGGAAATGATAGGATATTTTCGCTTTTCTTGTTAAATGGGGGGGGGGGGAGGGAGGGGATCCTTTTTCTGCCTCTATAATTTTATTTTACGTGCATGTTCTAAAACAATCTGTTCACCGACCTGCCCTTCAACATTTAACCAATCATTTTTTTTTTCTAAAATTTTAGATTGTGTAAAATATAAGAGGAACTCAAGAAGTCTCCCTAGAATAGTTATAGTAGTTTCCTCATACTCTCTTCAGAGTTGTAAAAGTTATTTCATGTTCGGAGTATTAAGTTAATAGCAAATGAAATATTTTGCCGTTGCTCGTGAACACGAATTTCAAATATATTATTATTTTCTTCTTTTATATAATTCTTCATTAAACGGCTTTTATTTTGATATATCCAAAAAGATTAAAATATTATTATATGTTACCAATTTTTCAAAAAACAAAAAAAAACCCCAAAAAACAATGCAGTTTTTTTCTTTGTTTTTGTATCCCAAATATTTCTAATACATTCCAGAAAGAAGTTTTTTTATTAACAAACGACACTTTTCGTCTTTTATTTGTTCGTATAGTAAGATTTTCATCATAAAATGTTATTTATTTTTACATTTATTAATATTTTGGATACTATATATTAAAATTCAACTCAATTTAACTACCCTAAACTGAGACAATCAGTAGGTTGTACATAAAAGTAAACAATTTTGTTATTAAGTTACTATTTATTTTAAATTTTATCTTAGTTTATATCGTATCTACATATACTTTTTTAATGCAAGAACAGAAATTCAAAAATCAAATGTTGTAAAATCTAAATTGGATGATTTCTCTTTCCATAGGACATGAAACGTTGTTAGAAAAAGGATGCATACGCTAAACGTAATTTGTAAAAAATATAGAAAGGGTGGAGGTCCATTATACTAAACATTTGAAATTCTTAAGAGATTAATATGAATCTAAAAGCATATAAAATTCATTTATTCTAATTCTTTTATTTTTTAAAAGAACTACTTTGAGTGAACTACTTTGAGAAAACGAATAATACAAACTGTGGTTTAACGAGATATTAGATTTTAGAAATTTATCAGAAGGAACATTATCTTAAAATACTTTCAAATTAGAAAGAAAAAACGGTACAAATAATCTCCTTTTTAATGAGAAATAGTAACTTTAAATAAGTATTTATTTGCTTAGCCAAAAATAATAACAATAACTATAATTGATTCTAGGGTGAATAATCCAAATTTAATATTTTGAAAAGTTCTTTAATATTTGATTTGATTGATTTCACTTCATAAAGCGTCCATTTAATTAACATGTTTAATTCCAATAGTGTAATAAATCATTCGAGCCGGCATCGTGACCTAGGGATAGCGAGTCTTCCTCGTGATCTGGGCGTCTCGGGTTCGAGTCCTGGTTCGGGCATGGTTGGTCTTTACCCTGTGTTCTATGTGAGAGGTGTGGAAAAACCCCTCTGTAAAAAGGGGTTGGACAAGCGAAGCGAGTGTGTAAGTGTCATCTTCGTATGAGCTAAAGTCAGACTTCTGCCTTCGGGTGCTCAGGGGTCCTTACTCTCAGAAGCCACTGCGCCTCTCTTTCCCCGATCTCTTGGAATTGGTTTGAATTGAAGTTCAATCCAAGGAAGATAAGCAACTTCACACCGCTCGATTATCAAGTTTAATAATAACTATCTTCGCATGTTTTGAACTTTTTTTTGTTATAAAATTTAAGTAATGATGTGAAAGTCTATGTACAGTATCAAAGATATATTGTATTTGAGGCTGCGTTATTGACTCTTCATTTTCTATTACTCTTCATTGTTTATTCTCCAGCAAAATACAGGTTGCTAATTATTACAAATAATTACTTATTATAACTAAATTAGCTGTTAAGCACCTTATTACCTTGATTTAAATATGAAATGAATTATTATGTGTTATTTTGAAGCTACATTTTGCTAGCCTCCCCCATCGGAGATGCCTTGCCCTAATGTCGGAAAATTTCTGATAGCGCCTCTGAGCTAAATCTTACGCCTTCATTCATTTTTGAATAGGCAATTTTCAAAATTCTTCCTGTCTTTCGAATTATTCTGTTTCTCCTTGACCGATTCCTCTCTTGATCACGTAACCGCATCAAATTGTTTCTAAGTTCGTTCTAGCAATATTGTTAAATATACTATTTATACGTATATTACCTACAAGCATTTTGTTCGTCTTGATTAAAAAATATTTTTTAAAATATAAAGGTTGCAAATAAGTTCTACTTTATATCTTTTAACGCTAATTTTGCTTATTCAGAGTTGCTGACAGCCATGAACAATAATTGAAAATGTCGGAACTTTCTAAGCATCTTGACAAAGAAATTTTAAAAAAAAGTTTAAAATAAAGCCTCCAGACAGTATACTTTCGCGAAACTCCTACATCCCTATGCTAATTTTCTCCTTTAAAATCCAATAACAGTTATAAAACTACATATTTTGGATTACTTTTGTTGATTATTCATGGAATATTTTAACTATTCTCTTATTTACGCTTCTGAACAGGGACATAAACACGTAACCAATATATAGATAAAAATTGCCCTGATTCAGTTCCAGGTTGAAGTTTCCACAGAAGAGACAGTATTGACAGCAAAGTTATTACCGTTGAGAGGATTGCAACGTTTTCCCTTTTTCCTCACATGGTAATTGGCATTCCGGCCAGATGTAACGTGGCTCGTTTCTCAACACATAGTTAAGTGTCTACGGACCACCAGATGAGGATCCTCTTCACCAATAGAGTCATTGTCTCTAGTCATTGGTTGTATCCAGATAAAGGACCACAGATGTGTTTCGTTGTTTCAAAGAGACCCATCATATCGTCAAGTGAAAAGAACGTCAAAACATTCAGATGTTAAACTTTTTTATTTCCATTATGCAGGGACTCCTCAAATCTTTGAGAAACAATCAACCACCAGCAACCGTTGTCATTAAGTGTCAGGTGGACTTAAGTCTGTGTGAGCTGTGAATTTATCATAATTTTATCGGGAGGGGTCAACTACGCAGATGAATCATAAAAAAAACATTCCCACCATCGACTGGAGACTATTGAGGAAGTATTGTTGAGCAGCGATTGAGTGATAAGGAGCTCAGGTTTACCAATGAGAAAATCAGAGGCAGAGATCTGGCAAAAATAAAAGTGGTAGTTTTGTTTGAGAAAGGGAAAAAAAGTGAAAGGAGAGAAGAGAGAAGAGCAGTGAGAGCTGTCGAAGGAGGAGTAGGAGGGACGCTGGTGTTCGAAGTTGTTCCTGATTTTGTGAGAAACTCCATGTGATTCGGGTTTCTGTGTTAGGATCCACCCTATAAAGGTTGGTGGATTTCTGGAACAGCCCCTGGAGAAGCCGTTTGAGCTAACGGCCTGCTTGCATATGTTTTGTTGTCTGTTCTCCCCTTTGATCAAGGAACTGTTATGTGAAATTTGCAAATGTTAATCTAGATTAGAACAAGTTGTTTTTGTGTACAAATATAAGGCTGTAATTAAAAGAATTGTTTTGCAACGCTGTTCTCTTATTTGAACGCTCAGGATCAAGATATTACAGGATACCTTCTTAGAGAATGATACAGGCATGGACCGATGCTGACTATTTCATAACTGTTCACAGTGACGTAGTCATTCCAATAACTGAGATGCTCAGGTTAGATAGGGAGTGATCATTTAAGGCATCCTTTTATAAATTCATTCACAAAGTTCCACATTTTTCTGGTTTGACTATTGGCAGCTTTTAATTGGGAACATTTAAATATTGGATATTTCGATATAAAGAGTGTCTTCTTCTTTACTTTCACTTTTACGTTTTCCAATCTAAATCCTAATAACCCTTACACTGTTGATGAAATGTTCGACAAATACGTTCATTATAGTTTATTGAGAAGAGATTGCATGGAAATTTTGCTCAAACCTCCAAGTGAAGGCGAAAGAAGATTCGTTATTTTTTAAAGCCCAAAAGTTTCCTAGAAAAATAATTTCGTCTTCGTTTTTATAGCTGCTCCAATGGGAGAAGGGAAACACCCGAATTCTGAAAAAATTCATTTCATTAAGAGCCCAGCGGCTATTGATTTCTGCAGATGTAAAAAACTTGGCTAAATGAGTCTCTTCCAGCCAACAAAGCCTGCCAGTAATTTTGTTTCCTTCTGTCCTCCTGGAAAGAAAGCGGTACAAATAAAAGTAATCCTAAATTCGGCCGGTCAGTTTATTTATCCTCTCCTAACCGATCGGACGGGAGCATCCGCCGGCCGGCCTTTTCAATACCGTTAAGACCATAGCTCTTGTTTTACGAGCGCTCCCTAGGGTCTCTTGTAATGGAGGGACAAGGGCTAGCTTGCAAACAAAAGAGTTGCACCTCTAATAGGTGACCTCTTAAAGGTGCTTGAGGGAGAGGGAGGGAGGCGATAGGACTCTTCATCCTTATAAAATATTTTAGTTTCATAGTGGCTCAATCAAGAGACGGAAGAATCGAAATTTCAAAGGAACTTCATGCGTTCGAAAAAAAAACACGGGATGGGCCCAAATGACAGTCGGCTGCATTTCTAGCGGCGTTATTATCTCAGTACAACGAAAAATTTCTATTCTCTTAAAAATTTGGGAAACAAATAATCTGTTGATAAATTTTAATAGATTCTAAGCGTTCTTTGAACAAATAATGAACGATTTGACGATAATGAGCGAATTTCGGAATCTCAAAATCATAGATTCACGATTCGACTTTTACGAGATCACTTGCTCAAAATTTTTGTTAAAAATTGAAGTTGGTGTGCATGGAAACCCTTTGTAGAAATTTAAAGAGGCTTAAACTGTTAGAATCACCCCCAAATTAGAGTTCGAATTCCGGCACAACGCTGTCTTCACTTAATTAAATTGCAAATGAACAGATGATGTTTTTTGACCGATGACCCCTCCCACATGTTGTTATTTCACGTACAGCAAATTTGAGAACTCTGTTCGATGGCTGCATGTGTATGTCGGGAAAAGACTGTGTTAGGTAGCTAATGCTAGTGTTTTTAAAGGAAAAAACAAGTTTAAATACAAGTAATAACATCGTCCATCCTTAGCGACACGGTGCATTGTAATTTAATTTTAGAAGAAAGAACATATAAGTAAAATTTAAAGAAATTTATTTATTCTTTATTTTTAAAAATTTTACTTATTTATTTATTTTTGTAGATGAAGCAATACAGCTTTCGATCATGGAATGATTTTTGTATTAATATTTATGTAAGTGACATCATTGTGGCATACGATCTATGCACATATGTCCATGCTTACTTGAGTACTGAAGTAATTGACAGTTCAGCACATATTTAGCTGTAAGTACAGGTTTTACTAACGCCAGATTCCACTAAATTTATCTCACATGGATTAACGTAACTGAAACCAAAATCATTGCGCCTTAAACAATAGTTAATGTATCAGCAAATCCAATGCATTCAAGCCCCACTTGCTTTATTATTAAAAGAATTTTGGCAAATTTTTAAAAAGAATTAAAAGAAAATTAAATAATTCAAGACTTGAAGAAAAATTATAATTTCAATGATAGAATGTAAAATATTGAGCTGATTTAAAATGTTTATTAAGAATATCTTGAAAAACTTTTTTTTAATTAATGAGCTTTGATTAATTTAAAATTTCTTAATATTTTAACATGTTTAATTCACTTCAAAAAAATTAAACGGTTACTTAAATTTCTTGACAGCAAAAAAATAGCCATCTGTTTTTTTAAAAAATTAATGTGCTTTGAATAATTTAAAATTTTACAATATAGCAACACATTTTAAAATTTCAAATGAAAACATTAAGCTGTTACTGAAATTTCTTTAAGGCAAAAAATGATGTAAAAATAGTGTCGGAGAAAATTTGTTGTGAACCTCCGTTACTGCAAACTTGTGTAAAACGACGCTGACGTGTTGCAGGGACAGCTAAACAAACAGGCGAGGCGTTGCGGCCGTTTCTATTTAACTCGGACAGAGGTCTGGAAAGAATGACCAATTACTGACCCCAGACACAAAAAGGCAGACTCTCGGTTGGCAGTGGTAAACTAATCAAGGCAGAAATTAAAGGGGGCGCCGCTCTTTTCGATCGGGGTGGCAATAATGCGGAAATTGTTTGACCAGGGGTGGACGCCCCTCAGTGCCTCGACAATTCTCACGTTGTGAATGCATGGAATGAATCATCGCTCCAAGTACGGTTCGGGGGGAATCTCCAGTAAAGTGAAAATGGGAAAAATCTCATTGTATCGACTCCCATTGAAACCACTGACGATTGAAATTTCATCGCTTATTTTAGTGGAAAACGAACGCTTCGTAAATTATTATGTTGCTAATTGTTTGGCAATACGATGCGATTTATAACTCATTTAACAACCTGATACACGAGTTTATTTAAATTCTTTATTAGAGGATAAATCCCACTTGAAACAATTATTATTATTTTAATGCTTACAATATGATAAGTATGAGGACATTTCAGATAATGATGTATTTTTAAGTGATATTTGCTTTTCAAATTATTTAATGCTTTATATATATATATATACATTTCGTTACCTCGGAAACGGCTCAAACGATTTTGGTCAAATTTTATATTTAGATAAGGTTTTGCTTTTTAAATTTTATATTGGTTTCCCTTCTGAAAAAACGCAATTGTACGCAAAATAAAACATTTTGTATAGCTACCTTTTCTATCTGTTCTCACGCTACAAATGTCACATAGCGCCCCCTCTGACCCGATTTCGCCATGGTAAAACTGAGTGTAAGTTCAAAAATCTAAGTAATGATAGATAATTTGTAAAATAAATACTGTAAAATAGCAGACTGTTTAGACTAACATGTTAAATTAACTGCATTCATATTTTTTATTTAAATAATCTGTTCATACGTAGGTAAGATTGAAAAACATTCATATGCAATTAGTATGTGATTCATATCTAAATATTTTCCCCGAGAAAACAAAATATTACAAAAAAAAAAAAAGAAAAAGAAAACCCTGCCGTGGTCAGCTTGGTTTCCAAGTATTAAGTACCTAATGATAGATGAAAATGTCTCCTTTATTTGGTTAAACGAGAATATTCGAATGGAGTCCATTTTACTAAAGCATGAAACATTCTCATCCGTTCATAATAATAACATCGTTTGTTGCAGGTTAAGAAGGCACTGACACAAGGATTTTGTCTAAAAATTCGCATGCTCTTTGCAGACTGCGCATTTTACACACATAAATTAATCTCTCCATTATTTATGGGTTCTAAACGCACATCCCGGTCAAGGATGATAAAAGACACGGATATCCCTCCCACTGATTGGCACGAGGAGATGTCATTTATGTGACCAAGAATAGACATAGAGAATATATTTCAATCCATTTCGCATTCTCTTTCTGTTGTTGCTTATAAGGAAGTTACAACCATTGTGCTTCCCCTAAATATTTCTTCTCGCTCCCCGCCTCTAATTCTAAAAAAAACACCGTCAATAGCTCTTCAGATACGATCTATACATGAAAATTGATATTGCAAACATTAATCTAAAGATAATTTGAAATAACTTAAGCTACGGGGAAAGTAATGGCTTGTCAAATTCTAATCGTACAGAATCTATGTTATCCAAATGACTAAAATGAAAAATAATATTGCGATAAAATAGGAATGGATAGATTCAAAAGGACTTATCAGCACAATTCTGTTTTGAGCCATAAGTATAGTTCAGCAACGAATTGTAAAACCTCCGCGTTTTTGCGCATGCGTTAGGATGGGTTTAATTTTTCAAAATAGGGGTGAAAGGAAAGATGAAAGGAGGAGATGCTTACATTTACTAGTATCTAATAGGCGAAATACAAAGTCAAAGGGAATACCGGAAATGCACTCATTGTTCTCAACCCTTAATGAGATGGAATCGTCCAAATGGGGTCGTTTCAGAATCCGTTGACGAACTATAGAAATTTGAACTGATAAAATAGTAAATATTCGTTTAGTATTCATAATATTTACATCCTCTTATTGTATTTGGAGTAAAATTTCTTTTTTCTATATTAACATTAATATGTATAAATTGAATGTTTTAATTAATATTACTTATAATGAGTAGCTGATTTTTTTAATTATTCAATGCCTACAGCTTAACTCCACTTTATACATTTTTTTTATTATTTAATAGAATTATTTGGGATTATTCTTTGATCAGTATCGTAGTATGAAGGAATAATAACGTAATGTCAATGAAATGAAATAAAACTAATTATATAACATTCAAACAAATAAAAAGTGCCGCTTCATGCTGCAAAAAGCTTTAGGAGTTTAGAAGAATAAGTCCTACGTATTAAAATGAACGGCAATTAAAAAGTAGGCGAATCATTGTTATTGATGCATGCTTGTTAATCATTGGAAACAAAATCACGATTTTATTTAAAAAGAGTTTCTGAAAAAAAATGAGTGGATCCTAAATAAAACAATGCAAGTTTTTGCATACATCTAAAAATGATTAAATAAATAAAATAGTAATTCGGCTCTGAATGTTAATAAAATTCATTGAAAAAGTGTATAGTCAGGAAATGAAGTGAGAAACGTGACGCCCAAAAATTTAGGGAAAGGTGATTTCATTTAGTCATGCTCTGTAACTCTGCAAAGGAAGGGATAAAGATTGCAGGTGAGCAGAAATAATTTTTATAGCCCAGAGTTACCCGTGTTACTCTTTTATTTCATATAAAAATAAATCCAAATGTTTTCCAAAAAAATTCAACCAAAATGCTGCTGCAAACACAAAAGTGTTTAGTTAAATCAAACATCGTCAGAACGATTTTAAAGAGATTCAAGCATAGAGCTTTATGTTTCGAGCTGAAGTGAGTGAAACAACACGTGAAGTTAAAACGTTTTATAAAAACGTAAAAGCGAAATGTTCTATTCGTGCTTCGAAACGAAAGTATTACTCTTATCATAAAGGGAATGAAAATACGATTTGCAAGATAAATTTTTTACATCAAGCAATTTTTTTTACTAAACGAAAATTTCAGCCCTCTTTTAGCTATGCATATGTCATCAGTCGCACCGATTTTAATTTTTGAGCACAGTTATTTATCTACATTTGTTTTATGTTTCTAAAAAGGAATTTTTTTAAAATTTACTTTTTTAATTGCCTGATGTTCTAGAAAAAAAATTTGTACTTCTGTAAGCTGTCAATGATAAAGATTTCTCTTTTTTATTCAATACGCTAATAATGGTGGGTATAAAAAAAAACTGGGGTGTTTTTTTTTCGATTTATTTACGGGTTTATTGTTTTTATCCTTCCACAGCGTGCAATGGATCTTCGATGAATTCTGAATGAAAGTTCAGTTCTGAAATGAAATCGTGTATGAATGGCATTTTCTGTAAAAGAATTGTCTTTAAAGACCACTCACCGTCCGAATAAAAATACCTTCGATATCCTCGTAAAAATACCACGATGGACGGCTGACACTTCTCTGAATATTCAGCGACCTCCTCCCACACAGGTGTGTTCCCCGTTTCACACTTCATTACCGGAAGAAAAAAGAAAGGTGTCCATAACCCCGCGGCAGGCATAATCGATTATTGCGGGAGCGGATCATCCTGTGATCCGTGAAAGAAGGCTCCGGGACGTGTGTTAAGACGCCAGAGCGGTCCAGATCAATAAAGGAGCCACGAGGCGGCAGCGTTTCCTCGCCGAAGGTAATTTTCATGCTAATGAGGGGGAGCTATTTTCTGGCTGGCCTCATCTATTTATGATGCATCCTTCCTCTTCCGTCATTTGAATTTCCATAGTGTCCCTTTGAAACTAAATGACTTTAAAACTATCCGCGCGTAGCTGAATTTTCTGTGCTATGCATATGCTATGGGGTGGAGTGGATCTCAGAAATCCCCCTCCTTTCTTTCTCCTCTCCTACCTGGGACTCATCTCCTCGCCGAGATTTAAAGGAGGAGAAATAATTTCTCGAAGAAGGGGGGCTGTGCCTCAAGTGAAAAGGAGGCATTCGTCAATGATTTCGATTCGTTCCGCTCATGTTGAGAGATGGGAAGCGAGTTTGCCCTCTTCAGCATTGTTGCAAAAATACTGCTCTGTTCGGATCTCCATTCAACGGGGAAAGGGTGTCTTTTCATTAGGAAATGGAACAGTTGGAAATGGGAAGACATTAAAGCAGGGCAACTACGAATATTTTTAAGATAAATATTAATATTTTATAACAGGACTGCTCAACATATTTTGACATATTATATTCTCAGTTTACTTATTTATTTTTTGTAAGATAAAATGACGAACTTTCTCACACATTTTCGAGCATTTCTCGATGCCAAATAATCCATTCATTTTTGCTTTAGAAATTCCCTTTCCTTTTGTTACAGGCAGCAGGATATTTTTTGTTCCGAAAAGTAGTAGTTTCAATAACGGATTGAATCTCTTATCAGATATCTGATTTCATCCTCACGAAGTGGTAAAACACTTTTTAAAGAAGAAACAAAATGTCTTCTCTTCTAGAAAAAAAACCCATAGCGATATATCAAATAAATCCTGACAACCGAAATCCCGACAAGCGGAAAACCTGATAGTCAAAAATCTTAGCAAGTCGATATTTTTTCAATATATTTGGCTTAATTACTATATACCATACTTTAATTAAAAATTACTTATGAATAATTAATAGTTTCAATCATAAAAGTTACGTCTATAATCAAACTGCAACCTTACAAAGGGTGAATAGTGTCGGAATATTGCTTGCAATATACTCCTTGAATATATGCAGCATGTATTTGTAATTTTTTAAAAAATTTTTAAACGCTGCTTATCATTTTTGGTGAAATTTGTTTCACAAAAGGAATACAATTGTTATGATTACAAGCTTTTCAAATAATAATTAATAATGAGTAGCATTTAGTTAAAAATGATCGTACCTTGGATCTTTAAGTAATAATTTTTGGGGATTTGAACCGCCGAGTTGAATAGCGGACCTGCTGAGCTTGCATGAAAATCCCATGTATGATTTATTTTAATACATAAATTGTTTTAATTGTCCTTCAAAATGTAAAGAAATCAAACGCAGAAAAGGATTCGATCGTGTCCCTTTATACCAAGAACATAACAAAATAGGCTTCTATCAGAAGCAGGGGCAGTTCATTTGTACATATTTTTAATTAGGAAGAAATTCAAAATCGATTTATGAAGATTTGACATACATTTGTACGTTGAAACCATTTTATATAGTAGTGCTAAATGTTAAATGACTTAAAAAGTTGTGGATTATCCGCTGTTTATTAGAATGAAATTTCTTTTACAAACTAATTTGAAATTCGAGAGCAAAACTTTAAGAAGCAATAAAGTTTACTGAACCCATTAAACTGATTCGTAATGACAAGTTCTTTCATTTGGGAGAATCTGACTCGTAAAAGGAAGAATAGATTCGTTTCTTCACAGTAAGGCTTAAAATTATTCCAACTCAGAATATTGCCTCAGTATTTGTTCCATCTTGGGAGCGTCGATTGAAGGCTTGGTATATATATAGAGAGAGAGACGGAATTTCGTTCATGACTTCATTGACTGGAGCATAGTTCGAGGTAGCACGTTGGCAAGAAATGTCTCGCGTTTTTGGAACTGTCTGCCAATGACTCTGCTGCATGTGTTTGTATGACTGCTGAGAAACGCATTTCTAGAATATTATTGAAAAAAAAAAACCCTCCTTGAAGAAACAACAACAAATAGTTTATATTCGTTCTTGTCCACTTCTTGTGGCTATCTTTCAACGAGCCTTTTGCATAAATACATTTCTAAAAAGAAATGACTTGTTGTTGCAGCATGCTCCGTTTTGTTTAGGAGCTTTGATTCCTCCTCTATGCAATGAGAAATGTTCATTCAGTTCATAGAAACATTGCTTCATTATTTCACACATTTTGAGGAATAGAAGGATGCCGAAAAGAATTCAATTCACAAAAACTATAGAACAGCTGGAGCATTCAATTTATTTCTGAATATTAAAAAAGATGCCGAAATTGGATCTGTTCAATTCATAATTCATTGATTCGAACGCCTGATTTTATTTGTTATACATTAAATGGTATTTGAATTATATCATACCCGATGCAGAAACTTTTCATAGGAAAGACCGAATGACTTGGAACAACCAAATGTAGAAAATAATCGCAGTTTGAGCAGTAGATGCTTATTTAGAAAAAAATTTTGAAAATATTTTTTGTTTCTTAATTAAAAATGAATCTAAATATTAACATTTTCCTTCAATAACTTTGGAATATAATATTACACCACTTTAAAATTCAATTTATTAACTTTTCAATAATAGCAATTTTATTTTATTTTAGTAGAATGTTTTTACCTAGTTTTTGTAAATTAAAAAAAAAATTAAGTATATTTAAAAAATACTTTTTTTTGTTTAAGTTTCCCATTTATACATATGCGAATGGCGATGATATGAAACATATTTCTTCTGCGCAAATGATCACTATATGCAATGTAGAATAAATTTTAAAAATAACATGAAGACAGACGAATCCATTTTACAAAAATATCATGCTATGAGGATTCAAATCTTCTATAAATATTTTAATATTCATTGAAAGTGGAATCGTGTGTGTACGAAAAATGTCAATGCTCAGGTAACAGAAAGGGGCCAAAATGTCTAGATTTTGCTCATATAGGTGAAAAGCGTTAAAATAATTTCGTAATAAACAAATGCGTGCCTACATTTTGTAAATAAAAGCAAGTCTTTCAAGATTGTCTAACCAAGTCAATTTGTTGATAATTTAATTTAAGTTTTTTTGTGTGCATCCATTCATTTAAAATTGTACTCAAAGAGTCTCTTTCATCTGGATGATAGCACAGTCAATAAAGACTCCAAAATATCAAAGTTCGAAAATCAATAGCATAAAACTAATTATGTTACCCCATTTATAAATCACTACTGAGAAGCATCTATCTATATATAAATCTCTAAAGTATGTGGCATAAAAATCAGCCTTATTGCTTATGGCCAAATGCCAACAGTTCAAATGTAAACAAATCATTGGTAGAACGTCTCAGAGAACTTCAGGCTGTGAAAATTTTCATCATCCACACACCTCTTCGTAGAATGCTTTTACAGCTGCACTTACTCAGCGCTTCTCTGCTAATTAATGGATCTGCAAGAACTAATTTAAGATGTTCGGAAATGGACTCACCATGTCATCGAAACTATCATTCAGTCAAAGGAAAGAAATCTAAACGAAATGAAGAATATGGTATAAAACAAATTTTAATCCTATCTCCAAATTTAATCCAACTTAGTAATTGCTAAGATATGAAATCCATTATTTTATACAATTTTATGAAAAGCAAGAAATTGATACAATAAATAATATTTTTTGATCAGTTATTTCATTAAATAACTAGGCATTCTGTGAAATAACGGATTTAAGCACACTTATTTATATATGTGCAATTTTCATACTGGAGAGAAGAGAGGGAAAAAAAGTCTTTTCAATTATCATCGCTGCTTCTCTAGCATGTGTTGGCAACTGAGCTTAGCTATATAAATCAATGATAAGTATTTATTTATTACATATTCAGGGACATGTACAGCCACTATGAATGAATTTAATGTGTTTAGGGATTCTTATGCAGAATTCTCACAGAAAAATTGAATCAAAACTATGCAAGCAACAGCTGACTTACTTTAAGGGAAATGATTTTATTGTCAGACAGAAACAGATACAATGGTTTGGAACATGGTCTGATATATTTGTAGAACAAGTTCTCTAGCATCTATGAAATCAGTGAAAGATCTAACACATAGATGAGGCATAATCAATAGCAGTTTTGCAGAATAGATCCCTGCGACTCCTTTCTACCACAAAGTATATGAAACCATTGAAAATTTTCTTGGTACATTAATATAATGAACAACATGATGAACTGTAAGAGACAAAAATACAAATAAACCTGTATGTTTTGATAGTTTACTACGTGATAAAGACAACATAGACCATTTATCGAATTCTCGGAAGCATTGCTGTCTTTGGAAGCAGAATTTATATTCGACAATTTAATAGAATGTGACCAGGTTCACGATATTGGGCTTAAAGCTATTAAGAAGATCAAAGAAAATGTTTGGTTGAGCTCAAACTTCTTGGAAAAGGTATGGTAAAAACCCAAGTATAGCAAAAATAAATTAAAGTTAGATAAAAAGAAATTATCATTCATTTCCTATAGTGTGAAAGAATCATTCATTTCTATGTTTCCAAGAAAGTATCATTCATTTCTATGTATATGCCACTAATCCTAAAAATAGAGATTGTAACTGAAATATGATTTGCCGAGATATCCGCATTCATGTTTGATAATACGTTTCTTTAAAAGGAAGCAAAATCCTGTCTACTGAAGACGTTTGAGGAAGGTGTTATGGATAAATTTCGCATGAATGAAAGCATATTTTGGACGAACGATTCCTGCTTTGCTATGTGCCATGGCCAAAAAATTGTACATATGGTGATATCCGAGGAAACTACTTAGGAAATAGATTTAATAATTACACGAAAATACATTCATTTTAACAGATATTTTAAACAGCTTATATCCAAGAATAAAGAGCAAAACATCGATCACGTGATATTGCATTTGAAAAACATACCGTTTGTATCACCGCAAAAAGAGATTTCTTAGATTGAAAAGAAACACTTAAAAACTGACGGTAGCTCTAGGAACAGAACTTCGACATTATGGACTGCTGATTATAAAAGCAAATGGAGACACAGTTATAGAAATCGTCACAATAACCATCAACTAAATGAACGCTAATTCTAACGTTATCCTTCTGCCTTCAGATACATACTTCATTGTACTATTGGCTGATTTATACCTTGAAAAGAAAAAAAATGTGCCCTATTTCGTCAACTATCTAATAGAAACAAGTAATATGAAGTGAAAAAATACAGAAGAGAGAAAAATATTGAAAAATGGGCAAAGGACTACAATTGTCTATAAAACAGGAATATAGATTAAAAGGTACAAAAGTTTTACTATTTTCTCATGTGTTGACCGGCTTTTATGCTGCTTCTTGTTTTCATGGTATAGGAAGCTTGAAAGAAATAGAAATGCTGCAATCAACAGAGATCACCGCAATTAGACTGAGAATTTACTGGATTCTACAACATCAAAAGAAGTTGAATGCCGGAAAAAAAAACTTTTTTATTGCCTTTGCATGGTCTTAAAAAGACTTTCAACTTTGTTTGAGGCCAGGTAAAACAGATTTGTGACTTTGATCAAGAAAAGTACATTAAGATATAACTTTGACCTGGAAAAGTTATCATCAACTTAAGAATTATGCTCATCAACATTGATTTCTGTTTCCACAACTTCAGCAAGGGGATGGAGAATTAAAATGATAATGGGGATGGAAAATTAAAAAGATAAAATACAATGAAAGTTTCAAAAGGACACAGAAACAAATCAATATATCCAAACCTTTTGCTCCCAAATAATCTATTGTAACAATTATTTTGCATCAATAAAAAAGATATGGCAGTAATGTAAATGCAGAAAAACATACATGGTTTTTCTCCAGTATGTGAGCAATGCAGTGGCTTGTCATACTGAAACTCACCAGTTCATTCCAAGGAAGATAATCAATCTACTCTCGAATAAATCAGTTCAAAATATAAACAGAGAAAATTGAGTTCATTATTGGAATTACTAATGTAAATACATAAACAATTGGTTGATTGAAGAGAACAAAGAATATAGAGGATAAGCAATAGTTTATTTGTGGTGGAGGGTGGTCGAAGATAATGTTAAGTGCTTATTGCGCATAATGCCTTTAAGCAGCTGCTGATTTTGCCTATCCTGGACACGGCTAGTCCATAGATGGCAGATAACAAAATAATTCTTATGGAAAAAAAATAGAAAAGAAAAGAAACTTTACGAATCAAAACTGGCATAAGCATCAGAAAACGTATTATTTAAAAATTATTTTATATTGTTTTATAGCATACTGTTATTTTCTCATGTAACCCAGTACAAACATGTAAAATTAATAATCATAATCCGATTCACCTGTTTGTTATATATATTTCATTGATAAATTATACGACCCATTATTCAGGCTGCCTCGAATTACTTCAAAGATTCGATTTCAAAATTTTATTAAATTAGATCGATTGCAATGATTCATTACTCGAGTGTCAGAAAGGAATGCACTGCAAAGATATTGAGTAATAATAATAATAATAATAAGTCGCAAAAATCACGATCATTTTTCTTCGTGTTAGAATAATGAAGTATTATGATAAATTTAAATATTTTTTATTCAAAACTATTTTTGCGAAATTTAAAGAAGACAGAAACGAATGTTGTACTTTAATGAATAAAAATATAAACTTCAGTTTATGAAAAAATTTCTAATCCTTTTGAAATTTCATTTCTATCTGGGGCTTAGTACATTTATGTAGTTGTACACAATCTTTTTGATGTTCTTTTTCGATAATAAATAACGATATATATTTTTTAAACCCTTTATTTCAAAATGTGGACAAGAGATTCGCGTACGTCTGTTAACAAATGGGATGTCATTTCCTAAGGTTTGTACAAAGGTAGAGAGTATCTTTATTAAAAAATGAGTAAAATAGTTTATTTATTTCTTTTTTACAGGCATGCGACAAATGGTTCGACAAACGAATCCTGATTTTAACTAATGTACATGTTTCAGAACTTGTTTAAAGGAAAAGAAGACACTTTTCATCTGCGTGTGCCCATACATTGAAAGTGGGATTTGAAATCTCCTTCCGCAAAAGGGGAATTGTTATCTCTAACTGCTTCCCACCCCCACGCGATTTTTTTCCCCTTCGAAGACCGTAGCGGCCAGGCGTTTCGGGGGTCCTGACCCCCGTTTCCCGATGTAATTGTACGGCAGCTAGATTCGGAGGCAAAAGCATTACACGCTACGCTGACCCCGACAAATGGAGTTTCGCTTCGAATCAATCCCCAATCAATAGCTTGCCGTTGGACCAGACACAAGACTACCAGAAATGGCGATTTATCACTTGCATTTTTTCCTCCATCAATCCCTTTTTATTCTTTCCTCGTCCAGCTAAAAAAAAAAAAAAAAACCTAATACAAGACATTCTCAAAAAGGAGCATTTTAATACAGATACGGATATGAAAGGGAGGTTGGATTGACAAAATGCGAGACTCATGATCTTGGAGGCGTTTACAACCTGAAATACTGCGATTGCATGGACACAGGCGTACTATTACAGTCTTACCTTCCTCGTCTGAACCCTTAACATTTGCCGGGAGTTCTCTGTTATTTAAACTCGCCAGTAATCGCAAACAATAGGAAAAAAGATTTCAGATTTTTACTTTAATTTTTCACCTGCGGCTCGCTGTATGGAGATTTCTGTAAATATTTAGTTTGGGTCCTATTCTTCAGTCCTAGAAAGTAAGACAGAAGAAGTGCGCTTGTGTCCATGGAATAGTAACTCCTCAAGTGAGGGCCTTTTAAAGCCATGCAATACTTGTTGTAAAGTACTAGCTGCCATTTAATAGTTAGTAACTTGTAGCTAAGTACTCATATAATACACTACAATAACATATATTGCATTTCCCATGTACTCTTATTTACACATATAATACAGACATGCTAAAGAATTCAAACATTGCAGATATTTCAACTGCCCTTGCGCGACAAAATAAATATTTATTTTAAATATTATTATCATTTTTTTTCGTATTCTTATAATACCAACAGTTTGTATTCTGTTTTGCATTTTGTAAAAATATCATGCTGTTGTTGTATGTGTTGTTAACTACAGATTTTAGTTGTTAACTACAGTTGGATTTTAGAAATATCATCTCATCCCATAAGGATATTATTAACCTGTAAACAGATTTGATCACATCTACATGCAAGCAACATTACAACATGCAAGCACCGGGCCTACATGCAAGCAACATTACAACAGACTTTCCTTTTACTGATTTTGTTCACATTTGATAAAAATTACCAACTCCGATGTAAAGATCTGTTTCCAAATTTCATCTTTCTTGCTTGTCTCCTTTTGGAGTTACCTGTTCATGGATAGACACCATTTCAAAATTGGGTTTTTCGAGGCGTTTGAGAGGTGGAAATGGATCAATGTCTCGTGGTTGGAGGATTTTGTCTTTTGCAGCGAGAGTTATCTTCCCGGTACCTTCTCGTAAACTCTCTAATGCATGAACCTGCACATTATTATTACGAAAGTGTCCATTAACGCACTATTTGGGAGCCGGGATGCGATTAATAATAATAGGGCGATGAATATGTGTTTTGGATACTTTTTGCTTGACCTATCGAAATCCAAATTTGATACAAAACTACAATTATAGTCACAAAATCTCATATCGAATTTCGTATACTTAAATTGTCACGTTTTTTTATATATCGCGTTACAATCAGGCAAAAGAATAAACCGACTGATGGTCACCCTATTGACGAAGTTAATTTTATATTTGATGCACATGTACAGTTTATATGCTAAATCTGTGCACAAAATTATATCCATCTCATTCTGAATCGTGTTTACTGATACTCTGGCAGCCAGACGGATGAACATCCACCGAATGGAGTTCGTTCAAAATTTGATAAATTCTACAAATTTAGAGAAAGATCATATACCGAATTGCATCTGTCTAGCTCAAAGTATTTTTGAGTTAATAGATATACATACGCAATTCCAAAAATGTCTGCTTTTTTTCCATCCTCTAAGAGTTTAAAACCTCCCCATTTCGAACTCTGGGAGGTCACAAACTGCAGAGATTCGTCAAAATGTAGAATTCGAATTTTTTCACGATTACACTATTTTCATCTCGCATATTTCATACATGATAAAGTAAAAAAGAGTAAAACAGCAGCCATAACAACATAATAGCAGCCGAGTTGGATGAAGAAATGGGAGGGGGCTAAGTTTTTATCACCCTATTCAACAATGCACGTATTGTAAATAGGGTGCGCCGAAATAAAATGCAAGTGATAAAAAGAGTGAACCCAAAGGAAAAGGAGACTTCTACCATAGAGGCGTTTTTCTGTTTCATGGATTATGAGGAGAAATGAAACACAAAGCTGTGAGTAATTGGCAGAAGTGGAAAAAAATAGAAGCGACAGATACAAGAAACGTCGTGCATATAAATGTACATCCAATGACGTCTTTTACCGACATCAATTACATTTCTGCACATTCACTTTGTATGGAGAAATCCGCGGAGTAACATTTCGTGTTCTATTTCCCTCAACGGAAAATTTTAATTCCCTTCACATTCTACCGATGGAATAACAACAGAAATCTCCTCTTCGTTTGGCTGCACGCACTAAGTAACACGATCCTTCTCCAAACCAAAATGACTTAATATCTGGATTTTCGGTAATGGACATTACCTGAAAACAAAGCGAAAATCATGTAATAAAAAAAATTCATATAAAGAAAAATTTAAAAAAAACTATAAGATAATTAATTTTCTAAAAAATGTATAATCCAAATAAGTAGGAGATAAATAAGCACACACTTTATATTTTGCTTTTTAGACTGTTTCGTTATAGTAAAGTACCTCGATTATGTGTTTAATAAAATGCCGGGGAAAAATTCTACAGAAGTGAAAACTTTTTTAAAAAAATCTAGTTCATTCCATTTTTAGCATCAACTATTTACTAATAAGTTTGTAACTGAACATTCCGAACCATATAATTCGAATTCAGTTTCCAATTACCAAAAATGAAAATACGCACAGCACCCATTTATCCAATGACTGTACAACAACAAAAATATCACAGAAATGTGCTTTTACTTTTTCTAAAAATGAACTTTTTACATTTAATCTTTGTAAAAGTAAAGGTTCATCGTAATTTTTAATTTCAGCTATTTGTTTATAAATAAAATCCAGGACACCCCAGGACGATTTCAATGAAAGATAAACAGGCAAAATTCGGAACATTTCCGCATAACTGAGATTTTGTATTACAGTAGCTAGTTCATACTTAAAGTGTATTCAAGCGAATATTTTCCCTTTTTTCTTTTAATAAAATCAATTAGAAAAGAAAGAAATCCTGATGATTCGAATATTTTGCTCCACTCTTTTATCTAAGTTGACATATTTCATTTATTCAAAGACACCGATTGCTCGCAGTTTTCTTAGATTTATAATTGCCACCAAACAGTAACTATAAGAAAAAATTGTACTCCCAATTCATATTATTAAAATATAAATGAAAAAGTATTGGGTTGAACGGAATACACACACACACAAACGCATGCATGCCTTTTTAGTGAATAAATAAATACTCGTTTTAAAAAATGGTTCCATTAAATTAATTTTAATTATAAATTATTAGAAATAATCATTGAGAAATCTATTGTACTATAGTTTGTAGTGATCACAACATTCAATGGTTCTTAGAAATTGACATAATCGAATATATGTCACGCATCACTTCACTTTAAAATGCTTCATTCGATTTTTTTTTAAATGTTTATGTGTAAAATACCAACGCTTCCGAAGGTGTAAAAACTTTTCATCATTCGATCCAGGGACTGATTTCACGAGCAGGTGTAAAAAGAATGGAAAGAGATTAAAACAAGATAGCTCGCCTCTTTTTGGCGAGGTGGAATGGAGGTTTGGCATCTCGTTTTGCCGTCGCCAACGGACAACCCTAAAAGATGCGCGTTTTTGTGCAGACCGACTATTTAGCATTGCACGAGCCTCTAATGACTTTTAAACGATTCACTGAAGTTCTCCGTTTAGCACTCTTCGCCAGGAAGAGAGAGTGAAGAAAAAGGATTTCTTCTCTTTCGCACGGCTCACCATCACTCCCTGTTGCCAGAAATATTACTATTTCTGGGTGGCTTTTTATTCCTTTCTCCTTTTGTCATTCTTTTCGCGAGATCATGCGCAAATAACTATGAAGCTCTAACACCTATCGAATGAGTTATTAAAGATCTTGAAGCAAAGATAATTTTGACAAATCTTTTTTCCTTCATTTTTAAATGAACTCCAGAATTTGTGTATTCATTATTGTAAGTAAAAGAGAGAGGTGTATAAAACTTCTCCCTTTTTTAATTAGCAAAATTATCTCAAAGAAAATAATTCCGAATGTTTAAGATGCTCTTATTCAAATATAAAACTTCTGTAACTGAACTGTTGTATTAAAAGAAGAAATGCTAAGAAATTAAATCGGCTAAGTATAGAGAATATCATTTTGCGAGAACATGCTTCCAAAGACCTTGAACAAAGTCAGACCATAGAAATTTACTGTATTTAGTGGTACGGTTCATCACTGGTTTCATAAGGAGCTCCTTCGAGTATACTTGAAAGAAAATCGCTCGCTTTACATTCGCTGTCGAAGTTTCTTTCCATTTGAAACTTTGAAAAGCACTTGCAAAAGAAATTTCTGTCAAAGAAATTATAATTTTGTGGTTATTACGTTTCATAATACATTTCTTTTATATTCCTTTTATTCAAATGTCCCTGTATGATAAGAATAAACGACTAAAATATGGCGAATAATTCGAAATAATTTTGGACTGAACTGATAATGAACACTTATTATTTTATTTATTTTAGTTGAGCAAATCTATCGATGGTAAACATAATTAAAGTTTAAAAATGTAAATATTTATATCTCATTTGAAATGGGATGTGCCTTCCAGAGCTTCTGAGAATATGCGGAATTTTTCGAAACTACATCTCAGGGATACATCTCATGTCTTCTTGACATGAAGAATGTTGTAGAAATTTCAATAAATTATTTCGTTTTATTACTCCCTCAGTGCTATGCTATATTGCTTTCTTTCAAATCGTCCTCGCGTAAAAATAGCGAGATTTTATTTTGAACAAATGTTAGTTTATTTCGAACAAAATATAACTTTGTAGTAATAAAAATTTTTTGATCGAATCCAAATATAAGTTTATTTTCGTCAGATACAAATAAGAGTATTTCATCAATAATTTTCAATCTTTACTGTCATATAAGGCAGTTGAAAATGTATAGATAATTTTCTGAATTTTGAGCAGACATTGAATTTCTATTCAGTAACTCTCCCAGACTACGAGAAACTGATTTGTAAGCATTTCTTCCTCCTCTAGCTCACGGTGTTCAACAGCAAGCTTGTCCCGAACTCTCGTGAGTTGCTCTGCGCTTTTGTCTCAGCAGAGTTTTGGTAAAGGAAGGAAGTCGCGTTGATTTCCTAATTCAACAGAGTCAATGCTTAATTTGAAAAAACTTTCAAGAACAACTGCACGTGATGAGCACTTATGAATTAAGCTCCCCCTGGATTGGAGTATGATTTCATTTCTCACTCTTTCTTTAGAGTATTTAGGAAAATGCCACAGGTTTTCTTGCTCTTCTCCTTCATTCGACGAAACGATCTCCTGAGGGAGCCCCTTTTTTTTCAGAAAATGAAGCCTTTAATTAAAGCATAATAAGACCCGATTTATTTCAAAACTAATTGCTTTTTCTCGGAGCTACATGAATAGAAAGAACAAAATGATTTGCCGGCCTCGTGGGTATGAAATTATTTTATCATCCAATTCAAAGTCCATCATGTTCTTTCCGAGGAGATTTCAGAAAAGCAAAGGAAGGAAAAGTGAATTTTCCTTTCAGTGTGGTAGTCATATCGGAGATGGGATTTGTGGAGGATTAGTGCAAATGAAAAAGTAGGTATTTTTCCAACTCATTAACCGATATTTGCATAGCAACAGAGACAGAATTCTATTCTCTTGTTTAGAGAAAGAACGAAGGACAAACATAATCTTATATAGTAGCTTAACTGAAACATTCTGCTAATTAAGTCTTTCATCTCCCATTCTCTCGCAATCACTACAAGTAATTATAAAGATTTATCATAAAACGCTTATGACACGGAGAATAGGACCAGGAATAGCAAATAATAACAATAATAAAAATTTATGAAAACAAATTTAAAAACGTATTATAAAGTATAAAAAATACATTTTAAAAATTTAAAAACAAGAAGTTCAAATCTAATTGTAAAAACCAAAGGCATTTATAGAAGTATTCTTTAAAAATTAAAATTTAATCACATTTATAAACATTTTTTTTAATTCTCAACGAATGCACAAAAATTTTTTCTCATTGCAGTGTGGCTGAATTTCTTTGATGTTTTCCATTCAGTGCTTTAGAGTTATGATTATTTTTAACTTTCATATTTTTTAATAAAATTTTATTTTTCTCAAAAATTAAATGTTACAGTAATTATACTATACTAAGTTATTAAAAGCATGTATTTGAAAACTTTCTCATTTTGATAATTAATTTTTTATTTATTGCAATATATTTTAATATTTTTTTTTCAAATTAAAAAAAATCATTTTTCACTTGGAAACAGTATTTAATTAAATGAATCGATTAAGATATAATTGAATTCTGAAAATTTTAAAATAATGTATATTGTCGTAGAAAATATATAAATGTTCAAATTTTGAAAACTCTATCACAGTAAGCAAAGTGGTGAACATCATGTGTAAAAAAAAGCCTGCGAAAGAAAGTCTTTCTTTACTCTGTTTGTATATCAGTACAATTAGACAAACTTTTGTAGAAAAAAAAACAGGTAACCTGACATGAAAATTCGCCTAAGCTCGTCCATTTTTATTTTTTGCAGTGATCTCTTTCGAACATTTGGCTGAACCTGGACGAATTCAATTGAAATCCACATACCCACTCCTTTTCTTCACATCAGACAGCTGTTATTCGTATTTTAAAAGCCATTGCCACCCAAGTGACTCCAATTTCTACTCTGTTTCGGATCGCTTGACCAACTCTTATAACAAGGTATCTAGCCTGTTTATACAGGTGGCGATCCGCCCCAGGGTCCTCTCTTGTCCATCTCGAGGATTAGAAGGCTTCCATGTTAGTCCACCTCTTTCGGCCCCGGGGCAGTGTTTGCCCTGATCCCGGATAACTGTATTCCCAGCACTCCAAGGAAAGGGTTTGCTGCCTTCTACAAGACTGTTATTATGTTTGGATTCAGGAGGGAAGTTTCTCTTGGAGAAGAGCACCTGCCAGTCGACAAAGCCGGTCCCAGAGCCGCCCGCTTCTGGCACACGCCAAGGAAGACATTAGAGATGAAGCGTTTGTGTTAAGAACTAAGAACCAGAGAATTAGTACATGTTAATCTTTTTTAATTGAAAAGTTAAAAAAAAAATTTCTTCCATGATACTTCGTACTCCGGCAGATGGAGAGGGTCTAGTAGAATTATCGGATGTGCTATCTCACTTTGCCTATAATTGATAATGCCAATATTATTTCACGAGGGACAATGTTTAGGAGAGCAGCTGTTCGGCGGTTGCAAAGAAAGAACCTCTTAGATATATCGATCAAAGGAAAAAAAAAATTGTGAAACTGAATAATTTCATAAAATCTTTCTCTTAAGATTCATAAAACCCAACCAATCCGTTTGACTGTTCAAAATTTTATTTTCTCCCCTCATATAACATCTTTCAAGCTCTCCCTTTCTCTCTCCCTCTCCCTGTATATGTATATATACAGAGTATTAAAAATATGAAACAAGCTCTCCCTTTCTCTCTTCCTCTCCCTGTATATGTATATATACAGAGTATTAA
Source organism: Argiope bruennichi (assembly GCF_947563725.1). Classification (NCBI taxonomy): domain Eukaryota; kingdom Metazoa; phylum Arthropoda; class Arachnida; order Araneae; family Araneidae; genus Argiope; species Argiope bruennichi. The sequence goes on along the minus strand of NC_079153.1, from coordinate 140,833,931 downwards.
AAATATGAAACAAGCTCTCCCTTTCTCTCTCCCTCTCCCTGTATATGTATATATACAGAGTATTAAAAATATGAAACAAGCTCTCCCTTTCTCTCTCCCTCTCCCTGTATATGTATATATACAGAGTATTAAAAATATGAAACAAGCTCTCCCTTTCTCTCTCCCTCTCCCTGTATATGTATATATACAGAGTATTAAAAATATGAAACAAGCTCTCCCTTTCTCTCTCCCTCTCCCTGTATATGTATATATACAGAGTATTAAAAATATGAAACAAGCTCTCCCTTTCTCTCTTCCTCTCCCTGTATATGTATATATACAGAGTATTAAAAATATGAAACAAGCTCTCCCTTTCTCTCTCCCTCTCCCTGTATATGTATATATACAGAGTATTAAAAATATGAAACAAGCTCTCCCTTTCTCTCTCCCTCTCCCTGTATATGTATATATACAGAGTATTAAAAATATGAAACAAGCTCTCCCTTTCTCTCTCCCTCTCCCTGTATATGTATATATACAGAGTATTAAAAATATGAAACAAGCTCTCCCTTTCTCTCTCCCTCTCCCTGTATATGTATATATACAGAGTATTAAAAATATGAAACAAGCTCTCCCTTTCTCTCTCCCTCTCCCTGTATATGTATATATACAGAGTATTAAAAATATGAAACAAGCTCTCCCTTTCTCTCTCCCTCTCCCTGTATATGTATATATACAGAGTATTAAAAATATGAAACAAGCTCTCCCTTTCTCTCTCCCTCTCCCTGTATATGTATATATACAGAGTATTAAAAATATGAAACAAGCTCTCCCTTTCTCTCTCCCTCTCCCTGTATATGTATATATACAGAGTATTAAAAATATGAAACAAGCTCTCCCTTTCTCTCTCCCTCTCCCTGTATATGTATATATACAGAGTATTAAAAATATGAAACAAGCTCTCCCTTTCTCTCTCCCTCTCCCTGTATATGTATATATACAGAGTATTAAAAATATGAAACAAGCTCTCCCTTTCTCTCTCCCTCTCCCTGTATATGTATATATACAGAGTATTAAAAATATGAAACAAGCTCTCCCTTTCTCTCTCCCTCTCCCTGTATATGTATATATACAGAGTATTAAAAATATGAAACAAGCTCTCCCTTTCTCTCTCCCTCTCCCTGTATATGTATATATACAGAGTATTAAAAATATGAAACAAGCTCTCCCTTTCTCTCTCCCTCTCCCTGTATATGTATATATACAGAGTATTAAAAATATGAAACAAGCTCTCCCTTTCTCTCTCCCTCTCCCTGTATATGTATATATACAGAGTATTAAAAATATGAAACAAGCATTATAGTTAGACAAACGTATAAAAATGCTTCTGAATAGGGAAATAATAAAAAAGTATAAAATTAAATTTCACAGCCAAAAATGTTTTTCTTACTGTGAAATATGAAACAAGCATTATAGTTAGACAAACGTATAAAAATGCTTCTGAATAGGGAAATAATAAAAAAGTATAAAATTAAATTTCACAGCCAAAAATGTTTTTCTTACTGTGTGGATACAAGTTTCATTATTCTATCTGTAAAATTTGGAAATATAAAGTATGGACTTAGTCCATTTATCCATACCTCTGAACGAGGCTTTCGTTGTAATATGCATATTAAAATATACAGAATCAAAAAATAAATACTCACTTATTATTCTTCAAAATTTTAAAAAAGGGTTAGATTGTAAGAAGTGTTTGAAAACTTGGTCAAAATTAATACTATCAGCATCTGTACAAAATTGAATACGTTTAACAATATATTGAGAATATGTGGTCGAGTTCTACACTTGCAATTTAAAAAAGGATTTTTGAATTACAGATATACAGAATGTATATTGCCAAAGCAAATTTATTCCATCGTTCTGATATAATGCCAATGAAAACTAACTGAAAATCGATCACCAGTCAACATGTTGATGTGCAAAATGAAATCAACCAAGAATTTTTAAAAATATCCCAGTGCAGAGAAAGAAAGAAAAAAATGACGCTAGAAAAAATACTTGGCTTCTTTATAGAAAATTGCCACTAATGATAAACCTCTTGTGCAAGGAATTAATTTTCCCCGTTTAAAAGGGATATTTTTGAAGAATAATTTTTCTATCCCAATTAAAGTTACATTCCTCTGTCCGTATTGCATTTTTCAGAAAATAAGGATTTGATTTTACCTATGGTAAGACTCAAGCGAAAAAATTCTAGACGTGAAGGTGTAGTTGCCCATATAATTGCAATAATAACCTATGGACTATATGAACACTATATGAATACCAATTACAACGTTAAAATAATTTTTGCACGGTTGCTTTTGGAATGTTGAGTTCTGGTTTGACTATTCGTACTCTGGAATGAAACTAACTTGAAAAATAAATCAAAATTTTAATTATAGGGATTCCACAGTTTGTGATTATGAAACTGCTCAGTGAACACACTTCCTAAAAAGATGCCAGAAATTCGAAAAATGACGTTTATATTCTTCTTTACCTAGGCCGGTGTTACGATTCATACGGCATAAATCATTGGCATATCCAAACGTTCGTTGTTACTGAATGTCTTTTTTTTTTTTTTTTTTTTTTTTTTTTAAGCAAACGCACAAGTGTGAGCAAAAAATTCTGTTTTCTCCTCGGTATTCCAGTGCTTCTCTAAAATATCTTAAATATTCAGTTTCTCTTCCCTTCTTAATTACTTATATATATTATATATATTAATTCTTATACTTCGAATTAGGAATATAATATTCCTAAATTCCAACGATCGACCCATTAAAGTGAGCAAAATTTCTTTAATGGGTCCATCTTCTTTTCTTCAAAGAAAATTTCTTTGAAATCATGATAGCTGGATGAGATATACTACTAGACGAATATATACATATCACAGTGTTTATATATTGAATAAATCTGCATTCTTGAAATAGATATTTCATTTATATTTGTGATTAGCCCCTCTAAATTTAAAACTAAGTAACTCTGTAAATATTGTAGATAAAAAGTGTCTTCATAGACGAATGTAAGAAAACTGTTTCACTTATTGTCACTTTTCATTATGGGGTCGGTATAAAAATAAAATGTTTGCAATCTATCTCTACAGAATATTTTGTTTCCACACATTTTCCCACCTAATTTAACTAAACATTTTAACTGAAAGTATATACCTAAGTACAATGCTTAAGGAAATAAAAGTTTGCACCACTTTTTTAGGATACACTGTGTTTAAATATATATTCACATTTTGCAGTAACGGGAAAATTTTCATGGTTGGGAAGAAAGCATCAGTGACAATCCATTCGTGGGAAAGGCGTGTTTGGAAACTTTTATGAATATCTACTGGAACATGTATTTCTCTCCTCTCATCTTTCAATAGAAATATTTATATTTAAAAAGAAGAACTGGGGGAAGAAATCTCAAGATTTTTCATTACTTTATTGTTCGTATATATGTATAAGTTTAGCATTTCTTCCATTCTTGTTGGTAGTCTAGAAAGTTCTGCTCGCCCAAAATAAGCACCCGGCTACATGGTCTAGTATTTATTCCGATAAGCAAATTGGAGCACCCCCCAACCTTCCTCAACAGCTATTACATTATCTGGCCCTTGAATTTCCCATAAGGCTGGGACGATGGGACGGCCTCCCTTAATGGCCCCGCCTGCCGAATACATCGCGATAGAAAAAGAAATTAATGAAAGCTTCCCAATCCTTTCGCGAACAATTATTTCGGATTCGCAAATGAGAAAGATATCTATTCTCCTCCGGTCCTTATCTCCGGGGGTCAGGGAGGTTGGTCATGGAGATGACCAGAGGTCATTACGATAGTTACGCCTCATTGGCGGAGAACGCCGTCCACGTGACCCGCATGCATGTGTCCGCTTTCCCATGGTCTTGGGGCGGCGATGGAAAAAATGGCAAGGGCTCTTGCCCCCAAGCTCCGTTGTTTCTTTAGAGGTTGGATTCCAGAAAGAGAAGACTGGATTGGGATGAAAATGCAAAGCAATGTAAGCTTCTCTTACGATAAAGCAGAAATGTATGAATCAAGTTTATTAGACTGTATTAAAGCGAAGGACATTTTTTGCTTATATATATTCACTCCTCTATATTCTCTACGTAAAGAACACAGAATTCACCATCGTTTTTATTGCTTCATTTGATCTTCGTATTCAATGAAAATTCAAATTTTTCTATCTTTATCTATCATTTGAATCCATTTTAATGTTTTTCGAATTCATTCATCTTGCTATCAATCATTCGAATTCATTTTTAAAACTAGTTTTTTTTTAATCTGAATTGTGTTTGTTGGTTATTTATGTTCATATTATCTGTCCTCTTTTAAATGCCCATTCATCCCATTAAAAACAAGAACGAAAACGCGATCTGCATGTCATTTATACTTAATAAGTATATTCATTAATAATGAAGAGCTCTAAAATGGATAAAATAACATATTATCATTATAAGCAACTAAATATGCAAATTTTCGAAGCTTTAGTTCAAAAAGTGAAAAATCGATTCCAAATTCGCATCTCTAAGAAAATGAAACCAGTCGACTATCAAGTGAGCCACTTTTTAAAGAACCTCCAGTGATCATTCTTTGATCTTATATTGCGCAACATCTGCATTCAAAATGCTGTAAGAATGTATGCCAATTAAAATGATGTATGACTTATTTATTTATTGTGTATTACTATTAAAACTGTTAAATATAAAAAATGACTTTAAAAAATTCTTCCATTTAACTTTATTTAATTGCAATCATTTTTCCATATTAGAACATTTAGATAAACTGAATTCCCTCGGCATCGAATGGGCCCAGCTCCACTCCATTCATAATTCAGATAGAGGGAAAATGAATAAAGCATGCATGACTACATGCACGAAAAAAGTATTCGGAATATTATCCAAACATTTAAAATGATAAGATATTTTGAAAAATTACCGCATCTCCCAAAAGCTATTCACAATATTTAACAAGAATCATGAAACAAAGTTCAGATGTGTCAGACAAATTGACTTGCAAATTCTTAGACAGTTTAAAAAAGATTTCAATGAAAAAGGAAATAGCAGGTGACTCATATATCATTTATGTCCTGTGCTTTTTACCTAAGAATTGTAAATTCTTATCGTTGAGGAATATTGTATTCGACTGATGAATCTAAAAGAATTAGAAATCTCCAAATGAAAGTCCGAAAATATTTTTTTTTTTCAAAATGATATCAGTCTGTCTGTGAAGAGATCACTCAATAAACGATAAGATGGTAGAATGGAATTTTATATAATTTTTACAATCGAAGATTTCTATCAAATTTTGATAAAATTTGCACTAAGAAATGTGTTTTAAGAAATGTTTCCGCTAAGTTAATTTTCTTTCGAACACTACACATGTTATTTATATTAATGCAACGAACCTAATAAAAGTAAATGGTAAAACTAGGAAAAAATGATATAAATGAACGCAAACATTGCGAGAATAGCCCATTATACATGTCGTAATAGGATTGTCATCTATAAAGATATCATGTAAAATCTTCTTAAGTTCATTATTCATATTTCATACGAAATTTATATCCAGTTAAATAGGTTTTTAACTCTCATTTTGGTAATACGGACAATTTTGTTATAGGACATAGTGGTCTGGATTAACCCCCGCATCTTTGACTGGTTTCTAACCGGAGATTTGATTGGTAGTCGTCCCCTCCGACGCTGCCTTCGATTTCTGAGGAGGAGGAAAAAGCAGGGGGCCGAATGTCCGGCCGAAATGCCCGGTCAGGTGATGGAGTGTGGTCCCAGCGTGGCCGTGTCAGGGCCTGGCCGTTATTGATAATTGTAATTAAAGGACTTCGGGTCATTAGCCGGACCCGCCTGCCCCACACGCAATCATCATTTGTTACCCGGGAACGGCCCTTCTTATGGTATACCCTTTTCTTTGGCCAATGGAAAATCTATACCTTGATGGATGGAGGCGCCCCGATCCGGATCGCAGATATAACAAGGGCGGATCCGCTACTAATGGAATATGCCAGCTCATCCGTCGCTCTTCCTTTTCCTGCTCACCACCGTCCTGCCCTCTTCACTTTCTGGGGTAAGAAACATATAAGAAGAAAACACCGTGATTTAAAAAAATTCGGCCACAAGATGTTAATAAAACTCTTCAGACTTCTACGAGCATCTGGAACTATGCCTGCCTACCTGAGGAATTCAAAAACTAACGAGCTAGACGGATAAAATTTGGCATATCATTTTCTCACCAAAATTATTAATCTGTTTCAATTATTATTATTATTATTATTCAAATTTGTTGACTGGTTTCGGTATGCACACACGATAACTCAAAGCGTTCAATTTAGGAAAATAATTTCACTTGTGTTCTTAAAATGAGCTGCTTTAATTTTTAGACCCAGTCAATGAAAGGGAAGAATCTCTTAATTATACACGACTGTAGAAGTACGGAAAAAACGATTGATTGTCCCATTTCTTCATCGAGCTGATTGCTAGAGAGTTGAATCCCCTTCTGTTGGTAACAGCGATGTATTTCAGACATTTACAATCAGTCTCACCAAATATTGGAATATAAAACAAAATTCTTTTGAACGGTGTTTATTTTATGAAGAGCGCTTTGTCCTATTAACAGCTTTTGGCCTTGAAGACGGAGGTCCCGAGTTCGAGTGATAAGATAGGGTCGATTGAATTAAGTTGGTTAGTAGCCTTTTATGCAACCGTTAACCTTTAAAAAATGTATATTGATGAATTAAATAAATTACACATCGAAATCTACAATACGCAGTTCTTGCTAGATTAACTCCTAATAAATTGCTATGATAAGAGTGTAAACAACAGCATATTTTGAAAGGAAATGATGAAGAAAAAGGAAGTTCTTTTGATGATTTGATGAAAGGATGAAATCAGTTCTATATTATTCGATATGGTTTCAGTTCTATATAATTATGGTTTCGTATATTTACATCAAAAAGTCCTTAATTAAGTTATATATAGTTTAGTTCGGATTGTAATATTGACATAACCAAAAATCCGAGGAAACAATATTTAAATGCAAACATTCCACTTGGATTTCCAAATGAACCATTTTGAACGAAATATGGCATCCTATTAACTAATATTTTTTCATCATTAAACTGTAGGGATTATGTCAATTAAGAAGTAATTTTTTTGCAAATTGAAATGGTAGTCCAAGATTAAAATGATTATTGAAGAAATTAATTTCATTGACAAAATGTGTTGAATGTTCTTAGTACACAGACAATCCTCTTAGGGAGAGCACGAGTTTCTGCTCTATAAAGTGAATGTCAAGCTAAGGGAGAAAAATTCTTCAGGAAAACGCCTCTAAATTTATAGGCTTAATAGCGACACATTGACACGACCGGCCATCCAGGAGTGTTATCGAAATCTTACGAATAGTCATGGCTTTCATTTCAACAAACATGGGCGTATTTGAAAAACCGGAATTTGATAGAACTCAATATAAAATAATTCTTATTCATTAGAGTATCGCGAGTATATATATATATTGAAATGAAGCTTATGCAGGGCTGGATTTCCATTGGACAATTGTAGGCTATAGCTGAGAGGGAAACATTAAGAGGGAATGCAGAGAAGAAATAAATTGCAAATATATGTAACATTTTCACCATTATTTTTAAAAGACAATTCAAAACACTTTTAATAAAGCATGTAAATAGATTAAATAAGGTGAGTGGTACCTTTAAGTCTTGACAACTTGCACTATCTTCCTTAAACAGACATAAGAAGCATTTGCCATTTCCTTTTCAAATGCAATGACATATCAAAGGATTCACTTAACAGCGTGACTTTTATATATCTGTTGATAGTAGATACATCCTTAATGCTTATATTAGCAGTTTAATACACGGGTTATAAGTCTATATGGGGCAAGAAGACATTATTTTAAACTTTTAAAACGTGATATACTAATTTTTTCAATTTAAACAATTATTTTCCGCTTTTCTCCTTTAAAAACTTATTTTCTCTATTGTGCGGAAGTTTGAAATCGATTTTAAACTCTCTTCCTGATGAGCTACTCTCGATTACGAAATTTGCACCACGCAGACAAGAAGCCGAGTTAATATTGTATCGTCATTCAGTTCTGAGATATGTTTGAAATTTCACATCTTTAGCTCATCGGGAAGTTGCATATTATTAGATTAGTTTCAAATCCATTGCAACATTTTTACCAAACAAACAGACAAACAAAAAGGAGATCAATGAAATCATATTGAAAACCCCTCAATGTATAAAGAAAAATGGCTTTTCTTTATCAAAAATCTGAAGATGAAAACAAATATCGAAAAAGGGTGAGATGCAAACAGAAATGCTGCTAGTAAATAGTAATAGTTATCGTATTTATGATGAATTTTAATTTTTATGTAATGAATGCTTGATCATTTTTGTCCTTATGATATTCATTATGGCATAATATCCTCCTACATTATTCTCTTATGAATTTTGCTTTCATCTCCATATTTTACAAAAATATTCTTCCTTAATAATGTAAATGATTTATTTTATTTATTATTTTACTGTTTTTTGTTGTTGTTTCTAATGCACTCATGAAAAATAATCTCAAAGATGGCTGTGATTTCTTTTAGTCGAACATCAAGGATCAAGCTTTTATTTTTATTAAATGCCAAAACCTTTCCGCAAATCAAAGCAGTCAATTAATTTCGTGCATAAGCCTTACCAAATCAGGCGCAATTTTTTACGTATGCATTCATATCCTAAAAAATGACATAAGATTCCCCTTTGAAGAAAATAACTTTGATTAATATTCTTAATTTCTAAGAACAAATATAGATCAGCTTATTTTATTTAATATTGTATTAAAACATTAAATCATTCTTTTACTAGCATTATATTCTTAGTCTGGGAATGAATATTTCAATTCTTGTCTTTTTATAACATTCTTAATTTCTTAATTATTTTTTATTATAAATATAGAGGCCTAAACAAAATTATAAAAGGGCGCGATTCTCATTAAAAAGAAAGGAAAACTTCAGCAAATGGAATTTTCTGATTTATTATATATTTTAAGTCTTATATACAAACCCGGAATATTTTCTTATTATATCCATTATTTTTTATAAACTTACGGTCTTATATCCAATATGACTTATATTAACGTTTATAAACTGCCTGATATTCAATAAAAAAGTATTATAGTCAATTATGCACTACATTAAGTGATGTTATTTTGTATAAAAATTTCTTTTTGTATTTAATGATTCATATCCAACATATGGAATCTAAAAACTGACATTTTAATAACTAGTATTATATTGAGCTATCTATATGTAATTTACATTTAATTTAATTAATTGATCACTAATTAAATGTTCTAAAATTACTAGATATATCGACACTAGCAGAATATAAATATGCAAAATATCGCAATTTTATTCAAAAAGTGAAAGGACTGTAATGAATTTCATCTTTACTAGCGCTTTTTTTTTCCTTTTCAGAAGCAGAATTCAATTGGCAAAAGAGAAAAAGAGAAAAGAAAAGAAAAAAAAAAAAAAAAAAAAAAAAAACATCCGCTATTTGAGGCACAATTTACAAAAAGGAATTCAACAATAAGCTTAAAACGAAGCAGCAAATTTTCTCAGTAGCATGGTAATTTGGAAACTCAACCGCAAAGCTTAGAATAAAACTGCTGATTTTCAAATTCAAGGAAGCGATAGGAAATGATCATTTGATGACAGCTACTGAAGAATCAAATATTGATTGTTGAATCTAATAAAAAAATAAAGGATTTTGTAGACATATGCAAAAAATTGAAAAATCCGTCCTTGTTTTGAAGAAAAGCTATCCATCATCTAAAAAAAGCTAAACCATCATCTCTAAAGAAAAGTGGCATTGAAAGAAGAAAGTTTCTAAAAAATGATGAGATTGCAAAATCACTCATTATGCTGCGAAGACTTGACATAGCGTTAATGCTACAGTTACATCAAGTGAGCAAAACTTCGAAACCGATATTTTGGAAATTGCCGAAACTCCCTAATCATTAGCAAATTCCTTGATAGGAGTTAGAGAGCAGGTTCATTTACAAAACATTTGGTGCTATTAAAAACTGAAGAACGACGGTTGAACATCTGGAATTCAATCTCTGCTATGAATCTTTTCAACTGAACTCTCACATAGCTAATGATAACACAGAAAGTAGAATCTCTTCAGCATATGGCTGTAAAATAACTTATTTGAAAGCTGATATTTTCGTATTAACGTTTTTCCGTACTTCAGTGGAAAATTTGTGAAAAGAATGATCTTTTAGATCCGATGTGTAGAAAACTGTATCGAATACTTCCGAAATACTTTACATTGAAACATGTTATACACTAGCTGAATGAAGGACCTGAATTCAGTGAGAAGTTGAAGATGTTTCATGGAGGAAACCACGAAGAAATACTGGCAAATATTCGAAATGACATCGAAAAATCTAAGGATATTTTTTAAATGCTATATGGTTTTATTGGCAACATAGATTTGAAATGAAAGTTAAAGTAAAGATATATTTTATTTGTCTTAAGTTATTATTAAGAGAAGTATTAAATGTTTATGTGCTTAAAATAAACTATGACTCATATTTTGAAAAATATCAGTCAATCATTTCTGGTAGAATAGTAATATATATTTTTAGTCTTGATTTCAAATTTTATGCAGATTGAAACTTTTTAAGTTTGGTGATATTTTAAGAACTGAAAAGAAAAATTTAATTTGCCACTATTTTTGTAAAAATTCTAAGATTTAGTAGCATTAGGTTTTTTGTCTCCAAAATATTAGGTACGCTTCAAATTTTCTCGCTAGTCGGACTAAACGAAAAGCCCATCAATCACCAAATGCGCCATATTACATCACTGCAAAAGAAAGGACAATCAAAGACACTTTTTCTAGTTAATCACAGCGTTGTTGTTGAAATGGTCCGTCCCCTGCATCCGGCCTTCAATCATTATTTTGCAGTTCCTCTCTACTTTTATGAAGAATCCGCTTTTTATTTTTATTATTATTCTTTTTAGCGTCTCTTCGTGCGACGGACGTTCGAATTCGAACCGGTGTATCTGAAAATCATTAAGGCGAGCAGAGAAACAGGTGAAAAGCTTTGAGCAGCTGTCATCTTTCTGCGGCTCGTTCAATTATTCAGCACTCCTTTTCATCAGTATGGATAGCGAACGGATGCAATGACGCCGCATATCTGTCGCGGCCATTCAAAGGAGAGCTCGCATTTAATGGAACGCCTCATCAGGATTCGGCAGAGGGATTTTTAAAAATGGTTTCTCCGGAGAGAAAAATCTTGTTTGTCATCGTAGTCGAACGGAATGGCAGCTGTATCAAATGTTCGCTGCCTACCACGTGGCGAAAGTTTTAAATGCTTTAAGAAATAAGAATGATAGGTTTGAACTTTACAATTTTGAAATTTCCCTTTTCTATAAATTTTTGGAATCCTAAAAACTTGAACAAAATGGCTCCAAACAAATTCAGAAAATTTCAATGTATACTTTTTTTTACAACTTGATTTTAAGAATCTGCTGAAACAAGTTGTCACGAAATGAATAAATCAGTAGACTACTCTACGCAGCAGAAACAGTGTTCGATTGTAGAACAGGACATTTCCATATCGGCCATAAAAATGTTAATTAATGGTCTTTGACAACCGGTTATATTGCTGATAAGAATTACTTCCGGAAGAGTTTAAGCCTTATCTACAAGAGTGAAATTTGGCAAAATTTGACATGATTTTTTAATGCGTTTTTGAATATTTCATGACATGACTTTAAATACAATCCGAAAAATTTCAAAATTGCATTATATGTGAGATGAATTTATACAAAAATGTATGAAGAAAATCAAGAAAGAATGATATTTCATATCATAAAATATTGTACCTATGCTAAAACAATGATCGTATCTTCTATATTCTAGACTAGAAGCCTTTGGCGACCAGCCGGTTCGCCAGTATTACCGCTCGCTACAATTTTCAATTAAATATTTTAAGTAACTGGTCTCTTAAAAGATTCTCAAAGAAAACATTTTTAATCTTCAAATTTTGATAGTCATACCAAACTTGTACTGTTGTTTAGATCGTTTTGTTCAATTTACTATATATATTTTGCTAATGTGTTGTCATTTCCGGTAAAACTTCAACTTTAATTTAAAGTGGAAATGATGAAATTGCAATTAATATAAAGATATTTTTTAATAAAACCAAGCGTTTTATTTTATTTATCATCTTTATTGTTATTTATTTATTATTATTATTATTGAATATGAGTATTGCAAACAGAATCGCTCGGTGTTTAAGTCTTGCCTGAACTACAAAATATTTTTCATTATTTATGTAATATCTCAAACAATAATTCAACAAAAATTTCTCAGATTCAGCATAAAATTCATTTTTTAGTTTTGCTTTCAAAAGGATTGAAATGAAATCAATAATAATATTTTGTTCCAACCTATAAATATATTTCAAATATTATAAAGTCTAAATTTAATGCAGTAAGGTATCATACTCTGAGAAATATTCTGGACACACCAAATTTTAAATAAATGAATGAATGTTTCTATTTTCCACCATCAACTAACACTTATTTATGAAGTTTTGAATGTTAAAAATTTAGAAAAATTTAACATTTTCATAATCTCAGCCAATTAATCTTGAGAAACCTGCGTGCTGATTGGCGTATTTTCTTTGAAACGACCGATGGAAAATCTAAAATTATCCTTTTTTTATTGAATAGTGATATTCAAATTTTCATAAATCAGTCAGTTTAAGTGATTGATTTAGTTGATTGGAAATTAACTCTTTTTATTTAAAATATTAGTGTTTCAAGAACATTTTCTTAATCGTGATTTCCACAGCAGAAGCTTTATGTAAAATCAAAAATTCGTTATTTATTAGAGCATTTATTGAATCAAGTTACATAAAATATAATCATTTTCCATTTAGACCATTTTAGCAGATCTGTGTCTTACTAAAGGTTTACAAATTAGATGTGTGGCCCTGATTTGAATGGATATCCTGTTCATATTAAACAAAACTTGCCTTAAAATAAAACTGATTTATTGGATTAATAATATAGAGAGTGTAAAAGATCATAATTTTTCTTGAATTTATTTTTTAGAAAAAATAATATTTCATATTTGTTTCATTTCCTACAGACACGTGCCGAAAATTATATTTTTGCAGATTTTATTTCCAAAAAGATTTAATTTATTTTTAATTTAATCAATGTGATGGCAACACTTTGAAAAAAGCTATTTTTTCCCCATGAATGCGAAACGTGCTCATGCAGCTTAAATTTTATTTTTATTTGGACGAAAAAAATTGTTGAAAAATATAATTAAAATATTTATTTAAAAATTCATTAAAAATAGAAATTTAATTTTAAGGTTAAAACATTGGTATCATTTAAAAGATAAATTTTGATCTTTAACTTCATGTAAAAATCTTTTTTGTGCGGTAGTATTTTCGGAAGTTATAGCAGAAACCAAAATTTCGCTTATTTTTAAATAAATAAAATTCTAATTAAAAATTCGAAAAAATAAACCCCAGGTGCACATTCCCGGCCTCCAAGGTATACACGTGCCAAATTTGGTAGCTGTAGGTTGAATGGTCTGGCCTGTAGAGCGCCAACACACACATTGAGCTTTATTATAAGTACTAGCCGCCTTTGGCGACCAGCCGGTTCGCCAATCTTAATGTTCGTTAAAATTTTAATAATTAAATATTTTATGCAATTCCAACTTTAATAGATTCCTCAGCAAAATATTTTAAAACTTCAAATTTTGATAGTCATATAATTCACTCCTAATATTATAAAGGCCTTCAGTCATAACGTGATATGTATCTCTCTCATTTTCTGTTACCCCTCGTAGAATTTATGCTTTAAATTAAAGTGTAAATGATTAATCTGCAATTAATATAATAATATTTTTTACTGAAACAAAGCATTTTTTTTAATAATATGATTACTGATAATAGAGTCACTGAGCGTTTAAACTTTATGGGCACTAAAGAATATCTTTCTTAATTTATGTAATATCTCAAGAATTTGTCAACAAAATTTTCTCAGATTCATCATGAACAGATCGATTAATGAACAATGTTTCATTTTAAATGCATCAAACACTAAGAAAATAAAATGAATCGTTTAAAATAATCGGTCGAAAACAGGTTTAAAAAAACTACTTAAAAAACGATGTACTTAAAACTATAAGCATATACAAAAAAATATATAACTAACATAAATACAATTTAATTACAAAAGTACACAACTAACCTAAAAATAATTTAAATCATTCAAAACAGGTTAAAAAAAACTACTTAAAAAACGATGTACTTAAAACTATAAGCATATACAAAAAATATATAACTAACATAAATACAATTTACTTACAAAAGCATGCAACTAACCTAAAAATAATTTAAATCATCCGTTGAAAGTGGTTGTCATGACAACAATCAGAACAATGCGCATGAGTGAATTTTCTTCGCCAGTTAGGTAACGCAAATGCATGAATTTTTCTACGCCAGTTGGGGTAACGCTAGGCAGATTATACATTTTTAATTTCCTTTATTCTGTGTTATTTTAATTCAAAAGTACTTCAGAATGAATCTGAAACATGGATTAATTAACAATGTTTAATTTTAAATGCATAAAACATTAAGAAAATAAACAGAATCGTTTAAAATAATCCACCGAAAAATATTAACCCTAGCCTCATTACTGTTGGGAGAAAAAAGAAACTGAAGCCTTACTTATTTGGCGGTGGGGAAAATGGAAGATTTTTTTTGGCGGGAAAGTTAGTTTTTAATTAATAATTAAAATTCTAATTAAAATTTCAAAAAAAGGGACCCCAGGTGCACATTGCCAACCTCTAAGGTATACATGTACCAAATTTGATAGCTGTATGTCAAATGACCTGGCCTGTAGAGCGCCAACACACACACACACACACATTGAGCTTTATTATAAGTATAGATATAGATAACTAACATTTGAACTATTAAACAGTCACTTCATTGAAATATAACAACATTCATTAATCTGGAACTATTGAGTTTCAACGGTTTTTGCCATATTTCTTCCTGACTCGTTTGTTTAATTCAGTCACTTCGACCAGCAAAAATATGATATTTTAATAGGATCGTTTAAAAGAAAAAAAATGCCTTAAGCTTGAAGTGAAGTGCTTTGAAAGACTTATAAGAAGAGGAGAGTTGCTAAAGGGATAGTTTTGAAATGCCCTAACTGAAACCAAATGACGGATGTTATGCTTTTATGAGATGGCCGGTTAACACGTCTGCTATTCTTCCAAGAACAACAATACGATCACAAATTTAAATCTTTCTTTTTCTCTTTCAAGGCTCCATTTCAATGCTGTTGCATTTTTTTTCTTACTTTGTACTCTGATAGGGATAAATGATTAATGGGTTATAATTTCTCATTTGTATATGAAATATAGTAAGTACAAAGGGGGAAACATTTTCTTTACCGGTTGAACAAAGTGTGATAATATGAATAAAACATCCTCTAACATTTCAAAATAAACAATTTTCAAACAGATTATCATTACATGGATTTATTATCTAAGTAGTATTTTGATTGTAATGTATGCCACATTTTAGGCAGATATTATTTGAGTAAAATTTTAATTATCTGCTTAAAAAATAAAAATTAATTATCTTTAAAAAATAAAAATAATTTCAATAAAATAAGTTTTAAATTTCTAATTTACACTTCAAAATAAGAAGGGCATTTCGACAGTATTCTCCAGTTTCGAATGATACTCTTTCTTTTCCTCCAGATACTTTTTAATATTTGAATGAGGAATATTATTCTTTGTTGTTTTCTTGACTAATTGATCTTTATCACGATTTGTCATTCAATCAGGATCGACATATTTGAATATTTCCCCAGTCAATTCATTTGAGCACCCCTACTAGTTGGCCTGAATATACAGGGTGGCCATAAAATAACCTTCCCTGTTTGGCGGCATATGTAACTAAAATGAATGGACGAAATAAAATCACGTTTCATGGACATTGAAAGGCATGAGAAAATAAATTCTGAAAAAAAAAAAACCGTACCAAAAGTTACCGGTGGGAGAAAATTTCGTATGAATGAGGAAATTAGAATATTGAGATGGATTTTGTAAAATTCCCAGCGCGTGACAGCAGCGACCTGAATGTGAAACGGGAAGAGCAAACCACTTTTAAGCAGTTCGTGATTGACTGTTGATGTGTGCTTAATATGGGCCCTACCTTAATTCATTGTTCTTTACTGGTAAAACTGTTTTACACTAGACAGTATAATGACGTTTGCTCGCCAAACCGATATGCCCTTTGCTTACGCAAAATGCTACTTTTCTATCCGCATAAGATCAGTCGTGTGCAAGCATTGCAAATCGCAGATCATGAAAAGCGCCTCACTTCCGCTTTAAAGCTTATTGCCCGAAAAAATGTGGACACTAATTGGCCTTGGAAATTATTGTGTGTAGATAAAAATATGAGGCTCATTCTTATTTGAATTTGTCTGTCAATACTCAGAACTGCCTATGTGGGAACGTAAATATCCCACAGTGATCCAAGAAATGCTACTGCATTTCCCAAAAGTGGTCACGAGGTGCGATTTCACGGCCAATTTCATAACCGGACCATACTTTGTTGAGGATCTACAAAAGAATGAGCAAATGCTGAAAACATTTTTTATTCCTCAATTTCAGCAAAGACATTGTTTGGACTCAATCATTTTTATGCAAAATGGAGCATGGTCACATATTTATCGTTAACACAGAGTCTTTTACGGCAACATTTGGGTACTCAGAGAGTTATCAGTCAATATGGTCAGAAGGAATGACCGCCCCGTTCCCCGGGCATCATCCTATGTGACTTTTGGCTGTGGGGATACTTGAAATCCGTAGTGTGCGCTGATGGCATTCCAAACCTGCATGTCTTGAAGCACAGAATAAGATGAGCTATTATGAACATCGAAACTGACAGTTTACACTCAGCAGTAGAAAACGTCATAACCGTATGCAATATGTTGTACATAGGGAAGGTCAGCATATTGAAAATGTTGCATGGCGACCAGGGGCTCTAATGCTGATGAATATAAGATTATTTTCTATGAGTTTCTTGAATTTATTTATAATTATACTCCCAGAAAGCCGGTATTTTCCCTATCGGCAACTTTTGGTGCTAAATTTTTTTTTCTGCGTAATTTATCTTTTCATGCCTTTCACATTCGAAATATGAAATGTGGATTTCATTTCGTTCATTCGTTTTAGCTGCAGATGCCACCAAACAGCGAAAATTAATTTATACCATCCTGTACTTTCAGCGATAGATTCTTAACTTTTGGCTACATACTTATTTGAAAATTTTTTTGCACTTAAAGCATAATTAATTTTGTGGGCAAATAAAAGCATTAGATTTCAATGACGTATCAGAACGTCATGCGCCCAAATAAATGTATGACGTACTGATACGTCAAATGTAACCAAAGGGTTAATCCTTTATATGCTTTCCATACATTTATTGTGATAAATTACAGCATTAATGCGAAATCAAGATAATATAGTGTTTCAAAATTACCCAAACTTGTAACAATGCGCGAAAGATAAGGGAAGTCATACAGATAATATTCCAAAATAATAATTGATACTTTGCAAATGTTACAAAATGCAAATAAGCAGGAGTAGAATTTAAATATTAGAAAAGTTCAATAAAAATACAGAAAAATTCTTTCTTTATATTTTTTTACTCCATTTTTAGTCGATAAGTTCTTCTTAAGGGTTTCGAATTTCAATTTTAATAATAAAATAAAATAATCTATACTTATAATAAAGCTCAATGTGTGTGTGTGTGTGTGTGTGTTGGCGCTCTACAGGCCAGACCGTTTGACATACAGCTACCAAATTTGGTACATGTATACCTTGGAGGTTGGGAATGTGCACCTGGGGTTTGTTTTTTCGAATTTTTAATTGGAATTTGAATTATTAATTAAAAACTAACTTTCCCACCAAAAAAATCTTCCATTTTCCCCACCGCCAACTTTTCCGCCAAAAAAATCTTCCATTATATCCAGCGCCAAACGAGAAAGGCTTCAGTTTTTTTTTTCTCCCAACAGTAATGAGGCTAGGGTTAAAATTTTTCGGCGGATTATTTCAATCGGTTCTGTTTATTTTCTTAATGTTTGATGCATTTAAAATTGAACATTGTTAATGAATCAATCTTTCAGATTCATTCTGAAGTACTTTTGAATTAAAATAAAACAGAATAAAGGAAATTAAAAATTTCTAATCCGCATAGCGTTACCCCAACTGGCGTAGAAAAAATCACGTATTTGCGTTACGTAACCGGCGAAGAAAATTCACGCATGCGCATTCTGTTCTGATGGTTGCCATGACAACGTTATCAATGGATGATTTAAATTATTTTTGGGTTAGTTCCATGCTTTTGTAAGTAAATTGTATTTATGTTAGTTATATATTTTTTGTATATGCTTATAGTTTTAAGTACATCGTTTTTTAAGTAGTTTTTTTAAAACCTGTTTTCAACCGTTTATTTTAAACGATTCGTTTTATTTTCTTAGTGTTTGATGCATTTAAATGTAAACATTGTTAATGAATCGATCTGCTCATAATGAATCTAAGAAAATTTTGTTGACCAACTCTTGAGATATTACATAAATTTAAAAAGATATTCTTTAGTGCCCATAAAGTTTAAACGCTGAGTGACTCTATTTTCAGTAATCAGATTATAAAAAAAGGCTTTGTTTCAGTAAAAAATATTATTATATTAATTGAAGATAAATTCTTTCCACTTTAATTTAAAGCATAAATTCTACCGTTTTCAACCGTTTATTTTAAACGATTCGTTTTATTTTCTTAGTGTTTGATGCATTTAAATTTAAACATTGTTAATGAATCGATCTGCTCATAATGAATCTAAGAAAATTTTGTTGACCAACTCTTGAGATATTACATAAATTTAAAAAGATATTCTTTAGTGCCCATAAAGTTTAAATGCTGAGTGACTCTATTTTCAGTAATCAGATTATAAAAAAATGCTTTGTTTCAGTAAAAAATATTATTATATTAATTGAAGACAAATTCTTTCCACTTTAATTTAAAGCATAAATTCTGCGGGTGCTAACAGAAAATGAGAGAGATACATATTACGTTATGACTGAAGGCCTTTGTAATATTATGAATGAATTATATGATAATGAAAATTTGAAGTTTTAAAATATTTTGATGAAGAAGCTATTAAAGTAGAAATTGCATAAAATATTTAATTATTAAAATTTTAACGAACATTAAGATTGGCGAACCGGCTGGTCGCCAAAGGCGGCTAGT
This sequence comes from Argiope bruennichi, assembly GCF_947563725.1. Taxonomy (NCBI): domain Eukaryota; kingdom Metazoa; phylum Arthropoda; class Arachnida; order Araneae; family Araneidae; genus Argiope; species Argiope bruennichi. The sequence continues at coordinate 140,814,528 of NC_079153.1, read as the reverse complement.
AGTAAAATAAAGCAAAAACAGTTTTAAGAATTTAAATAATAATCTAAATCAGATCAGATAAAATACTAAAATTATCTAATCAGATAAAACAATAAAATGGACGCTTTAAATCAGTAAAGAAATTCCAAATTTTTTGTTCAAAATTACGTATGTAATTTTAAAAATTAAAGTCTCGTGCATTCAAAAATTGGACTAGGAATTTTAATTCACAAAGTAATGTTTTCTACTACGAATAAAAGTGAATGCGTGTCTATGTTTGAATCTGTCTGCCCTTTTAACAAGATAGATTGTAGGACGTAGATTTACTTAATTTAGTACAGATATATTTTGGAGGAAAAAACTGAAATAAAGAGCTACTGTTTCGAAGTTTTAATTTTATTTTTTTTAAACGAAATGAATTTTGTCTTTTTACTGATTTACGTCTTAATAATTATCTGAAATAAATATTTCAACGATCCAATTATCTTTAACTAATTATCTTAAACCCTATGGCTGCAATAATTAAGTTCAGGTACATTTTTTAGAAATTTTTTTTTAACATTTTATATTTATTTTTGCAATTTTTATTTTAGTATTATTTTGAGCATACTTTGACTATTAATGAATGATTCAGAGAAATGCTATGACTTCCAAATATTTTTGATATATTTAGACGTGTACTTTAAGAGAAATGGAAAAAAAATTCTGATTTTAAGGTAAAAGCATTTTTTTTGTGTGTGTTTAAGCATCAAAGCAGTTAAGATGCCAATACACTTTCTTGCTAAAAATTCTTGTCAACAGCTAATCCGTTTAGCAAACCAAAACTAATGACTCCTTAACTCCTTTTTTCAATGAGCTATGTGTGATATATTGTACTTTTATGATCCGTACGAAAATATCCTGTACAGAAAAGTCCTAGCATCATAGTGTTCCTCCGGAGCAAGGTGAAGAGAGAGAGGTCATCAATGAGAGATGATACTTCTCGAAGAATAATCGAACGCGGTGGCTGAAACCTTCATTTTGAAAATGGAAACTATACAGGTATGGTATATTAAAATATTTATATCTCCGGGATGATTGCTGTTGCCTATTAGCTTAGAAGACGATTCATTTACATCCTCAAGGGGATGAATCTTTCTCATTGCTTATTCCAAAGAACGCCAATATATTGAAAAAAAGTGTTCTTTCAGTCAGCACCAAATACTGTCTAGAAGGGAATGGATAAGGATTTGTCTTTAGTCCAAAAGATGTCCGTTTAAAAAGTGATGAAATTATTATTAGCAATTAGCATGGTCTATGTTTAGAAAACATTGTAGAAATTTTATTTTTGATTTCATTTTAAAGAAAGTAGTTACTTTTTAACGTAAATACTTTACATTTACGTTTTTAACAGCGCTATGACTTCATGGAACTGGTCTTCATTAGATATATTCAGAGTATATATAAGATAGCTAAAGTGACATGACTTTAATGGTTAGCAGCTTGACTGAATGCATGAAGACGATCTTGAAGACGAGCATGAAGACGATCTTAAAGATTAACTGCTCGAAATTAATCCAAACGATTTAACTGAAATTAAATCTAACCAATATCCTAGAGAATATTGATTATATTTAATTTCAGTTAACTGATATCCAAACTTTTTGCAAATAAGACAGGGTATATATGATACGTTGTACTTATTTATTTAAAAAGCATTTTTGTTAAACTTAATTTCGAAGTTAATTAGGATCATTATTTAACTAATTTTAAGAAAGGATTCATTGACGATGGATATGAATGAAGTAATGCACGGTTTTATTCGTTTTGATAATGTGTCGCGAACAAAAAATAAAATTGTTTGAGTTTTTTTTTAATTAAGCTTAGCTAAATAGTTTTTATTATTTTGATCTAATAAAGACTGAGAGGTGCGATTTTCACGACGCATCAAAAATTTAGACAAATATTTAATTGAAGCAATATAAACCTAAAAGAACATTAAATAAGACATCCAAAGATTTTTGTTAATAAATATGAGTTTCTATAGGAGGAACTAATTTTACTTAGTTTGGGGCTTAATTTATATTACACATTCTGGAGAGAATTTATTTACAGAAGCTATTTCGGACACTCTTCTTCACAAAACAAGTATGGGGACAGCAGAGACTGAACTATGATCAAAATAATGCATTCCAGAACTTTCAGTTTTTAAATTAATGTGAATCAACTTGATGGAATTTCCTTCCCCCTCCCCTCTAGATGACTGGTAAAGGTTATTCATCATGATGGTGCAACTTACATAACTTGTCCATTGTAGTAAAACCACCATCTTCTTCACGGCTGAAGAAACTCCGAGTTCTTCTGCTGGGCTGGTTGTCTTCTGAAGCAATTTACAGTGAAGAAAACTACTCGTTCCCAGGATGCCTTGCTTCTTTTGGCCAATGCAATATTGATGACGTCGGAATTCAGCGAACGGACAATTATTAGTCTTGTACTTTCTGGTTTTACTTCTTGCATACCATCTTCTTGATCTACATTTTTGGGCCGGGCATACTTCTTTCAAACAAAACTATATAAAAAGAATTTTTGAAACGATTCAAATTGATGAAATTTCTGAAGCGAGCTTATCTTTAGTTTCACCTTCTGTATTTTAAAACCTTTTTCTGCATGAATTTCTTTTGTGCGAAGCATGTTGACAACTATATATAAAGAAAAGTAGTATCCGGTCATTTTAAAATTACATATTTACATGAGAGCTCATAGAAGCTTTTCACAGTGCCTAAATTTTTGCAACAGGATAATTTCAGTTTTTATAGAAAAATTGAATAGTCAAGTAACTAAAAGAGTTGTTCTTTTTAAATATCATTTTCTAACAGGAATTTATGAATCTTTTGAAATATTGCTATTCTTATAAAAAAAAGTCTTAATATTACAAAGGAATAACATTCATTGTTCAAACTTTCGGATCTCTCTGTACAATACAGAACAGGTATAAGTGCCAGGCTAAACTTGATTTAAATATCTATCACAATTTGATACTTAAAATTACCTTGTTGATCATACCATGAATATAAAGTCCTGCAAAAGAGGTACAGTTGAAATGAAAGGGAACTCGATGAACAAGCTGGTCGCCAAAGGCTGCTTGTTTACAATAAGTCATTCCAAATTTTTCTGCTATCGAGTGTGTGATCACCCAAATCCTCTCCTCAGATCTAGACCAAAGCCACAGTCCCAATCTAATTTTGCATTTCTCTCCGTCTCTAATTCTTCTCCGATATTATGAAAGGCGGCTTCGCTCCCATATCAATGAAGAAATCCCCAGCTTTGCGAACTCCGGGCACATCCAGTGAGCCAAAATAAATCCCATCGTCTTAATGGAAGTCCAGAAATAAATAAGTGGCTGCTCAATCGATCCCCGCGAAAGGAATCCATCAGAACTCGTTATCGAGGGTCCTTTTCGGCACCTCCGGGCGTCCGATAACTCCGGCCAGAATAAAGATCTCCGTTTGTTAATCAGCCCGCTCTTTATGCTGCGTGGACTGGGGCCCTTTTTCCCTAAGTTGCTTAATTCCCATTCGGATCGTGGGCCCTATCTTCCCCCCGTCGCTTCCTCCCCGCCCAGAGAGTCGGGGGACGGTGCAGCCGCTGACAGGCAGACTTCTCAGGGCTATTCTGAAGGATAATCTTAGAATCAAAAGAAGGGGTTTTGTTGGAATAAATGGCTCGAAGGACGACGATAGGGTACTCTGGTGTCAAATACTATTGCAATCCCTAGATGTATATTTAATCGTAGATTTTAATTACATAGCCGCGTTAATGACCCTAGTAGATATCAACTTGCGCCCTCTTTTTTGCACGGAAAATGTCAAGGTGGTTTTTCAAGTGTTGACCAGCATTTGTTTTGCATCGACGTAACAACTGCTATGTTAGCTTGCAATGTTTCCTCATTCCAAATTGCTGTAAAAACATGCATAACCTCACTGATGCCTTTTCATTAAAAATGAATTTGGATTCATCGCTTTTATTTATGACATCTATTCGAGGATTAAAAAAACTATATTAATGAATATAGTACAAACTTTAAATCTTCAATGGCCACTCCTTATGAACTTTTTGAAACTGGAAAAAGCTTTCTGCTCATGTCTTATTTTTTATTCTAATAATTTTGGGTAAGGATTGATTTAAAAAAATTAAATAATAACAATAATGCAAATCATAAATTCTATGAAACTAACAAAATCAAGATTTATAATTGCTCTCGTAACAAAAATAGATAATTGATTTCAATATTTGTATTTTTACATTTTTGTCTTTATCTTTATTATTTTGCGTCTTTAAGAATAGATAAGTTGCTTTTGGTTTAATATATTTTGCGATCATTTCATGGTATTGATATGTAACTTGTGTTTATTTTTCTTTGGTCCATTCTTTTAAGCCAAAAATGGATGTTGGCCTTCAGTCTAAGACCAATCAAAATATTTCATGACGCCCCTAAGTAAAGTAAAAAAAAATATGCGCTTCTGTGAATGAGAAAGAGCGTGGAAAATGGATCTCATATGTTCGAACTGTGGAGAACTTTCTTGGTAACTGGTTCTGAAAATTATTTTAAAACATGAGCATATTCATAACTTTCTCAGACAAATCTTCTGAAAATATTTGCCGTTTTAGTAAAGACAATGTGAAATGTTAGAAGCAGAGCAGATAGAATATTCATATGATGGAATCTGCAAAAAGATTGTGCAATCAAAATTCACTGAAATGCATACAAAAAAACAAAAATCTATGATGAAGCAAAATAACTGTTCATTTTGTTTTTATTTAAAACTTATTATTTCTGATTTTTAATTAGATCACTTCGGAGGAAAGTTATGTTTTTTTTTCTTTTCTTTTCTCGGCTAAGAAATCCGGATGAAGTGAATGGAGAATAAGACGAAAGATTCTATCAGGACGTAAAGACGTTGGAGGACTAATAACAAAATGATATACTCACATGATTTCGGATCAATGTTGGAATCTGCAAAGGGATTGCGTAAACAAACTTCATTCAAAAAATGTCAAACAAAAAAAAAACGTTCTGCATGGAAAGACGGATTTTTTTTTTTTTTTTTTTTTTTTTATGCTTTCGATTGACCGCTTTTATTGGTAATTTTAAATCAAAGCGTTGTAGAATTATAGTAGTGTGCATTTCTGTGTTTTCACAAGCCAATTAAATTGTTTTACATAAGAAGGATTTTTAATTTAAGGCATTAAGCTGAATTTAATATTCTGACTTAAATAACACCGTGAGCTGATAAGGAAAACAATAAAGTCATATTTGTTCTCAGCACATTGAATAAAAATACCCTTAGTTAAAAAATTTAAACTTTTAAACATACAGGTTAAGAACTAGTATAAAAATCAACCTATAAATTATGTATATATATATATCTCTTGGTATATCAATATTTTAAATTTTTTCAAAATACATTATCGCTAGAAAAACTAATTATGTTTGAACATACATATCAGAATCAGTTGAATGCGAACTTTCATCGAAAAACTCTTCTGTACAATTATTCTTATCACTAAAATCACTTTCTGCTTCATTTAAAATTGTCTGGAGCACTGCTTCATAAAAGGATCAGTAAATTGGATGATATTTTGGGGCCCACATTTTAGAGCCATCTGCTAAGCCTTGTTTATCACTGGGACACTAACAGGGAGGTGCGATCTAAGAGATCGTGCTAAAAGAAATAACTGAATTATTTAAAAAAACATCCGTTGAAATCGGTTGAAAAAGTGCATGTGTATTGAAGGTCACAAAACAGGAAGCTACAGGGTCAATCCATTCAGTTGAGCTAAAAATAGAAAAGGGGTGATCGAAAATCCATCGCCGCTAGCGGTCTCGCAGATCGCATGTCCCCAGTTAAGGGTTAAAGTAATTTTACTACACTCTTTTCGACAGACCAATTCTTGGGAGATGCACGCATGGGGAAAAACATTTTTTTGGTGGCAGAAAACTGTTGACTCGTTGGAAGTCCGTCATCTTTGAAACCACCATTGCTCACATAAAAAAGAAAGCCGAAATTATTAAGAGGATTCAAAGCACGATTGTGTATTCCTTTCATAGTTGGACTTGCAATTACCAGAAAGATTTTCTAATACAATGAGATTTCAAAGATCTTTATGAAGCCCCAGTGGCAATTCAGTGACAGGGGGGGGGGCAGGGGAATTCTAGATATCCAAGTGCCACTCTTAGGGACAGCGTGGAGTCAAGGCGTCAGTGCTTTCGTATCATTTTTTCAAACCAAATATGACGAGAGAAAATAAATAATATCGTTCTTCGAACGTCATTCATACATGCTAAGCTATTGAGGGCGAAATAGAGTATGAGCGCTACTGTATAAACCAGTGGAAGAGTGAAAGGGCGAGCTTTGTTTTCAATTTTTCTATGTGCTAAAGAGAATTGAACAGGCATCTTTTTTTCGACGAATTTGATTCAAGCCTATAGTTTTTATATCGAAATAAATAATAAAATGTTTTTCAGCTTAATGCGTTTTTGAGTCATCGACTTTACACGCACACTTGTAAATACACAACCAACCAATCGACTGTTTTGTTCTAAAAATGGTTATAAACCTACAATACCAACAATAAAGTAATAGGCCAAATCTCATCTTCCAAGCTCTTTAAGTGTCTTATTCATCGCCATCATAGGTACACGGATACCTATGGAAGATTTCCCATCGAAGAAATCAATATATAATTATTGTAGAAAGAAATCAGACAATAATTCATCTTCCTAGCTCGTTTCATCTTTTCAGGCTAAATCTCCCCTTCCTCATTTCCCCCCCCCACACACACACGCAAAAAAAGGGGGGGGGGGAGTTTTTCACTGACAGAAGTTTTCGTTCTGAGACACGGATCCAAATTTAAAGGTCCAACTTTTTTTAAATTGTTTCAGTAGTCTCTTTTTAAAATCATGTATGAATTTTGAAATAATTAACGTGAAACATTTTCTATGTAGAGCATATTTTCTGGAAATCTTGAACTTTCAGTATAAGGATCTAATTTTAATCCTTCCGTCAATATTCAAGTCAGTAGTTGCAATTTCAAAACAAATAAATAAATAAATACATAAAAATAAATTTAAAAAAAAGACTCTTAAAGCAATAAAATAATGCTTGCATCTCATCTTCATACAATTCCTAAAATGATGAAAGAAACAAGTGATTATTTTGATGATTAAATAAATTTCATTCATTTAGATTTTTTGGGATTCCATTCCATGATCATTTGCAATGCAATAGGTATTGTTTATCACAATTTCTGATTTTTCTCTTTTTTTCATGAGACTTCTTTCGTAATAAACTTATTCACCCCAAATGAGAGCTAACCCTATTAAAAAAATTTCCATTTAGGTTAGGTTTCCATTAAGTATTTTTTTTTGTTAACTTTTTATTTTTCTATAAATTTAAAAAAGGAAAGGATAAAGAATCATCCATCACCAACCATTGATATAATTTCAATAATTTTTGTTTCATATGAAAATTTGTGGTCCTAGATTTGTCATCATATCAAACCCTAGATATTTGATTAGTGGTCACTTGCTCTCATACACCCATTTTCCACTCACTTTTGAGAAATATTTTAACTTGTAAAAAACGCCATTGCATAGTGTCCATTAATTTTGCAACTTTAAAGCGTAGCTAAGTAATAGGATTGCTATATTATAAATATACCTTCTTCTGCAAGTTATTTATCAAAGTTGATGGATATGAACCAATCTTATTAATGTGACGGCCATATTGATGGCCTCAATGCAGTCATGCTAACCAAATTCGATGCAGTACTTCTTATCAAAACAAAGAAAAATATTATTTCGAATTATTCTTGCATAATAATCGTAGAGCATTCTGATTACTTAGTTGTATTTCAAAGTGGCGAAATCGGTCCACTTGCTTGGTTAGGGGTTATGTCTTTTATGATGGGTTCAGACGAGATTTATTAATGCATATAGGATCATGAGATTTCATATGAAATATATATATAAAAAAACCCTCTTGGCAAGTTTTAAGCAAAGGGGATTCCTTATAATCTAAATGTTTTGAAATTCCTTTTAGTTCTTACACAAGAGCAATGAAATATTGGTTGTTGAAGCAACCAAAGATTGAAGTGGATGTCCGATGACGATTGAGGAGAAATTCACTCTTATGTATATCGTCATGAAAACAAATGCAATTCAGAAAAATATTTTATAAAGTGAGATAAAATCAAAAGAAACATGCTCACATTCTCGATTCTAAAATAAAGATTATCATCAAATAAATTTAAAAGAAACCAATGCCAGGAATTTTTTTAATTGATCATTTTTGCATAATATATTGTTAATAAATCTATACATTCTACCAATAAATGTTTGTGCTCCTTTTTTTTTTTTAATTAATTTTCTTCAAGTTGTTAAACTTTAATCCAAGTGCATTTAAAAAATTTCAAAGTAAAGAAAGAAAATATGTGTTAAAGTTTTTTTTTCTCCAAAATTGGTAATGTAGAACACGTTGAAAATAGCCGAAAAGCATGAAAATTACTTTTCAGTCCCTAACTTTTAAGCAATTCAGCTATCGAAAAACTTTTAATGCTAAATTTGTTTGTTTTAACGCGACACTAATTCGTCTACTTTGATTTTTTTTTTTAGTCTCAAGGAAGTTACAGTGAAGAGGAGATTTCCACGTGCGAACCCATCATTTTCTCCCTCTTTTAGTTGGATGCCCCATCTGTGAATTCACCCAAGATTTTTACTCGCCATACAACAGGCCAGTTAAAATTTAATCAAAATGGCTCTAATTATCGTGTTAAAACATCTACAAAGCACAATATGCATATTCAAGGAAACATTTGAACTGAGTAGGGATTTAGGTTCTAGTGATCATGATCGTGAAGATAAACAGAAATTTTCCCGAAGTCACGCCATGAGAATCATTGCAGTGGATTGTCTTTTTATAGGAAATATAACTAATTAGCAAAATCATCACATATTTTATTAAATGGTTGTAACAAAGGAGATTTTTAAAGATTTTCTCGCAGAGAAAGTGCGGTAAAGTAGTGTTTTTGACATTTCTTTCGAAAATGGAAAGTGGTGGGGCTCAGGTATTCAGGTATTCATAATAATATATCCAGGTGTCATTAAATTTCGTGTGAATTAAAAATTGATACAGTAACTGGGGTTGGTAAGATTGACTTATTATTTTAAATATGTATATAATCCATGAAATGTTTGCTAGTTGATTTTATAATTAATTTGATCGCCTCTTTTTTTATTTGTATAGATGTGATATTGCAAAAAATAAATAGGAATTTCCCATCTCTGCTTATTATTTGAAATAACTTCTTAGGATTTTTTAGCCATTGATGTTAAGAATAATCGAGGGCTTTAAATAAAAGAATTTCGAATTTTCCTCAATGATTACGAATTATTTTGAAGTGTCAATACACTTTTTATCATTGTTATAAATTATACTATATATGTATATAAATTCATTGATTTCTATAAATTTTTAATAAAATTATAAAATTTAAAAATATCTTAATTTAAAAGCAGTTTTTAATTCTGACTTCAAAGCAGAAAAGAAGAACTTATTTTTCATACAGGGGATTCAAAAATGGGAGCTAATCGACGAAGTCATCAGGTAAAGTGTTTGCATTTCTTTTGTAAATTAACCTCCTGTCTAAAATGAATTGCTTGCTGTAGTATTTCTCTTGTAATCTATTCGTCGATCTCACTGTGAAGGAACGTTTCTGTCTTTCACATCTGTATAACAAGCGTTAGTAGTTCAGTTGGTTATTTGCTGGTGAGTCAAAGATTGGGAATAATGAAAAGTTTATTCACTACGACTGTTTATGACATTCTCATTTACAAAGTATATAAAGAGAAAATTCTGTAAGCGTTAAAACATTCGGAATCGAGTCATTCATGAATCTCTACGTTTCAGCCCTCTCTGGATCCCCAAAACACAGTTCAGAATCATCCGTCAGTGAACTCCACAATTCAAGAAACGGACTCATGAAATTTGGCGCGGGATCTTTTCATCAAATTATACATGTATGTATATATCAGATTCTGGAAAAAAAAAAGTCATTTGAGGTAAATCCATTTGTGTCTCCCTTTTACTGCACATGAGTCGAAAATATCCCCAAAAAACAAAACAATTTTAAAATAATATATTCGTTTGATTACGAAAATAATAAATTGAAAGATCAACGAGCTGGGCAGATGTACCAAACTGTGAATCACAGCTGTGAAATTCACCCATTTTTTTATAAGAAAGTGTCATTTTAATAAAAAAAAAGAAAAGAAATAATTTCAATCAATAAATATCATGGATTGATTGATTCGAATGTGAACTTTGTCATATATCACAAACTACACTATCACTAACTACAAATTATCTAGTTTAGTTTAGGTATATTAATGTCAGTTTTTAAAGCAACACAAGTGCTATTTTGGGAAGGACCTCGTCATTTTGAACCCCGGTCAGACGACGAGGACGACACCTGAGCTGGCATCCCATCCCCAAACTTCCACACCACACCAAAAAAAACCGTGCTATGAAAGTCACACAAACCGATAAAAAAAAGTGCCAATTTTACCCATTGTCAATTTTTTTTTTATTTTTCATATAATTGGTGAATTTTACATTATATTATCTTCTATATACCTGCATATACTTTAAAAATAAATAGGATTTAAAAAGTAAAAAATAATATGTTTTTTCAAGAATATTATTTATTGTAACATGTCATTTGAGAAGAAAATGTATGTTCCGACATATTTACCTTTTTCAATGATAATATATTTTGAAAAATTTCTAAAACATATCTACATATCAAGAAAAATATCTGCAAAATATATTGACAGTTTTTCATACTAATATATTCATTAGAAAATTTAATTTGAGTGTAAATGAAATGCTATCTCTCAGACCGCACCTCCCCAGTTAAGTCATAAAATTTCACTTCCCCAGTTAAGGGTTAAATAGTGCCTTTATACTAACCCTTATTCTTATAATTTTTTTTCCTGCTGATTAATTAGATAATTTCTTCGGATTTTGAATTTTCTCTCGTACAAATTCAATTAAAAATTCATAGAACTCTTCACATTTTTGGTAAGTTGAACATAATTCTCGTATTAAATTAAATTAAAGGATGTTGTTTTAGCTTCAGCTAAAGCTTTTAAAAATTCGATGCTTAATAGTCCTACTGCTTAATAGGCGACTGCTTAATAGTCTCAATACTCCAATTAGATGGCTCCTTCTCTTTGGAAATGTGTTTTCATTTTGATTAAGCAAGCCTGTAAGTCTAATGGTTTGACCCACAGCAAATCGACACATTTTTAAAGGGCCGTTTTTAACAAGAAATAGCTTATTAATTGATTTTGAGAATATTGATTTCGAAAAAGAAATTTATTTAAATTTGCCCTTTTTTTCTGTACTTTTTGCGTGATTGTTCATTGAGGTTCATTTCCCGTTCAGCGTTATTAGGCTACTGGAACTCCTGATTACTTCCTGAACTTTCTGATTACAAATATCGGCTGTAGATCTCACGTATCAAAAGGCTCTAAATGGCCCCGTCACTGAATCTTCACTGTAAAATGAAAGCATATATTTTGCATGATTAAAGACATTTTTTTTTCTAGCTTTTCTTTGGAAAATTGCGTAAATTGGAAAACTGTGCGGATGCTTTTGATCACATAATATAGAGATTATTTATACCCAAATTTAGTAGTTCTTTTTATTATCACCAATGAAATGAAGAAAATATAAATTTAAATTTCAGGGAAACCGGTTTAAACGGTTGGCCTAATATCTTTTACTATATATTTTATATGCTTCTTTGCTTTTATTTTCTCATTTTTGACAAGTTTTGTCATTGGAATGAAAAATGTTATACATTACTTGTGTAAACCTTCAATAAAAACACTAGTTAGTTATCCCTTTATAAGTAAGAGCTTACTTTTCTCTTTTCTGAAAAACTTTGTATTGACCTGAGATCACGAATAAAATATAAAAAGAAATACTGTTTTAGATATTTTTAATTAAAATTAATAAATTTTTCAAAGTTAATTTCACTTAGAATTAATTTTATTATTTAGTTAATTAACATGAGATAGAGTTTTATTAGAGCTAATTTTACACTTTTAATGAAAAAAAAATTTATTTTGTATTGACTTTTATGGCATGCAGATGAATATTTACGTATAGCAATAAATCTAAGAATACTTAGATGATAAAAAATAAAAATAAAATGATTTAAGAGCTATCCTGATGAATAGAAAAACCCATCAAAACAATTTCATTGAAGGGTTTAATATGTCATTCAGAAACCAACTAATTAGTCTCGTATTTTCTGGAATAAATAAGTAATGGATTTTTTTATTCTTTTTTCAAAAATAGTAAACCAGACAGCTTAGATTGGAACACTTTAGATCTCATATTTAATATCCTGTAACTCACAAAAATGCTAGTAATTCAGTGTAAGTTCATGGGCATTCTGGCACTCTCCTCTCTTTCGTTTGTGGGATGCTTGTGAGGATGTAATATGGTGACAGATCTGACCAAAAATGTCATATCGGTTTACCCTGATTATTCATTTGGTGAGCCCTTACAAAGGTCTAGATGATAAATAAATTGTATTGTTGCGAAATGTCTGCATCCCCTTGCATGACGAGTTCTCTTTCAGGGCTCAATATGCGCAATACCCCTCGCTCCCCGGAGACGGGCAGAAGAGGGCGCACCAACTTTTAATAGAGCTTCTCTCCTAATTAAGTTGGCCGTTGTCTGGGGGCGGGGGCCTTAATCAGGGCTTGACCACAAACATTTCCCGAATACTTTCTCATCCCGGTCGAGAAGTTAATGAGGGTTTTTGTCCACCTTCCTCTGTCTTCTCTCGGAGTTATTTGCCTTAATCCTTTAATCATCCGTTGCGAGGCCCCCCTTCAATTTCCTGTTCGGATTTGCTTTCAAACTCTCCGCCCACCCCTTTGCTTACTCGGAAGAGTTTGCTTATCTCCTAAGAGCACGCTGCTCCAAAAAAAGGGGAGGCTTAACTCGGGGCAATATTTCCTTTCTTGGTTCTGTTCACAGAATCTTACCAGAACTTACGATCTCGACAGAGCAGGATATCTCTCCATGCCCTTGAGCCTAGAGATCCCTGAACAACAGAACGGATAGGGAGAAAAACTGAAAATGTATAAAAGAAGACTTGAGCTGAAATAAAAATGCATATGAAATTACAAGATAGGAATATAGCATCCGAAATGCTAATGAAAATGAAGAATTCTGATCTAAAGCAAAAAAGTAATGCGAAAAATATCTATGCAAAAAATTGCAACATTCTCAATTTTAGAGGGGGAAAAAAAACTTGTAAAATGGTTTTAGATTTACATTTTCAATCTACTGCACTGTGCTTTAAAAATGCAGCGGAGAGAAATTAAATTAATGTTTTGTTTGTAATTTGAAGTGTTCGGAGATTTCCTTTTTCTATTACTTGCAGTAGTTCATCGTGCTTGCATACAGCATTCCTACTATTTCCCGTGAAAAAAAAAACTACTTGCAGAGTGAGATGAATTGTTTACTCATTTTTGCATATCATTGCATATAACTCAAAATTAAAATAATAATAATAATAAATGAATACGAGCACAAAACAAAACAGAAATATTAAAGCAACTTAAAGCAAATATGCAAAAGATAAAAAAATACCAAAAACACAAAATATATATAAAAAAAACCAGTAACGCAAAAAATACATAGATAAAATAAGTATAAAATTAAGAACATTTAAATTGCTTGATTTTTTCAATCAGTTTTCAAATGCTGGCTGTTTTCATGAATAGGGAGAATCCTTTTCTTTCTATTTCCGGTCTTGAAAGGAGGTACTTAGTTTACCTTTCTCTCAAAGTCAGCTACCTGGAAGTCTGGCCTCCTTATGTGCTAAGAAAATGCAAAATACACTTGTTGCACAGTGAATGTTCTTCCAGCTGCAGTTGGATGTGTAGGCTAAATTGAATCTACGCAGATACTTGGCAAAAAGTCCTTGATTAAGACAAGAAGATGTTATCCTAATAATAGCCGAATTATTGCGATTTCATTAGAACTAGCTGTTATCCAGCTTAATTTTACTGCGAGTAGAAATCGATATTTGGAAAGGGTGTTGTCAAATTCAAAAGATAAATTCAGAGAGGAGATGAAAGTTACTATAAATGAGGTGATAAGTTACTATAAAACATAGGATAGCAGGTTATGTTTATTCGATGAAAATCACAAAAACAGACGTCGAAAAGACAATAAGCCTGGCAAAGAGAATGACCCTTTGGATGCAAAGATTAGGAACAAGTTAGTCGAGAAGAAGAATCCTTTTCGTATATAAATTGTTCATGCGTTCGAGAAAAATAAAAGCAGCTAGCAAGTATTCATTAATGAGTATTGCAGGATTATTGATGGTCGTTAAACTTCATTCGCAAACAACATGTCAAATGCTCTGACGTACAGTTGTCGGTATTGCAGTAAATCAGGAAGAACGTGCTGCAAGAAAACAAGGTACTTTTCGCCACTAAGGCGTTAGGACAGAAGATACGGTCCCAATAGATGACTCTGCCCAAATGTTAATATTAAACTTGTGTTGTACGTTCGACGAGATAGTGACGTGGGAATTTTCGAATGACCAAATATGCGCATTGTGCGTGTTGAAGATGCCTTCTCTCATAAAGCAGGCTATATCTGAGAATAAAACTTGCGCAGAAAAGTGTGCATCTTCCTGTGAAGCCTCAAGCATCCAGAGAGTGAACTCCACTCGCAGTGGGTAATCATCATCGCATAGGAGTTGGAACTGTCTTCAAGTGGAATCATCACTCATAACCTTACCTTTTGTATCGAATATCCAGTTCAGCTGCAACTGGTCGTGTGCTTGTTGATGGGGTATCGGCAAAGCGCTGAAAAACTCTGTTTTCTGTGTCAGATGTGCGCACACTGCGTTCTTGTCCTGCATTTAGCCTCGTTATTTTGAAAAATCCTGTCTTCCACAATTGTCAATCGATGTTTGCTAACGTGGTAGGGTGCGGACAACGCCTTCTCGGATATTGCACCTGGTACATTCTTCGTCCATTGTCATCCCCTCGGCGGTAAGTTAAATGTATATCCGCATTTTCGTCATTCGTGAAATCTGATATGATGTTTCGTGAATGAAGTTTACGGCCATATATTATACAATGCTCATGAATGAATACTTGCTCACTGCTTTCATTTTCCTCAAACGTACGGAAAATTTTCATACGAAAAGGTTTCCTTTTCTCTCCTAATCCTCGCATCCATACTGCCATTCTCTTCGCCAGGCTCATGGTCTTTTCGACGTCTATTTTTGCAATTTTCATCGAATAAACATAACCCACGACATTATGTTTTATAATGTTTTTTCACCACCTTAATGCCTCCTATCTCCTCTTTGAATTTATCTTTTGAATTTGACAAAACCCTCTCCAAATAACGGTACCGATGTTGTAGCGATGTTTCCTGGGACACATTTTAGTTTTGCTTCAATATCTTAAAACCTCCTCAATTTTCATTACTACATGCCTATATAAAATATAAGAGCATGAAATTTCTTACATTTTTTCAAGCTTTTATTTTTCTTCAAGTTTTAATATTTTTGCAGATAAAGATTATAAGCTACTTTTTCGTTTTCAGTCATTTACGACTTCTTGGATCATCCAATCGGCATGTTATTTACGTGAAAATTAACCTTTTAGAATGTGCTTTCACTTAAAAGAAAATCCATGATTTAAATATCATTCGTTATTTTTTATTAATTTTTTACGGTTTCCAATAATTTTCGGGCTCCCTATATTTTCGCGATTTTTATCTACTAAACGTCGTTTGGGACCCTTTGTTGTATCCTGATTCTTAATCCTCTTGATGCCTGCCATCACCTCTCTGAATGTGTCGGTCGAATTCGGCAATATCCTGTATACATCATTTGTAGGCATCATTCAGACAAAACTTTATAAAATTGGAAAATATTTAAAAATTGAGGGGGTGTCGAGGTTCAAGAAATCAAAAACAGCTTCTTAAAAAGGGGATTTTAACAAAGAGAGCGGAAAGTGCTTCGGTCTCTGCCTGAAGATAGAGTTATTGGTCTATCTTCGACAGCCAATTGAAGAATGAATAAGTGGAGTTATTATATTTAATTTCCTTCATTATCTGCTTATCTGACAATGCTAGCAGAAGAAAGAACTCTACCAATAATGAACAAGATGAACCAGAGAAAGAGAAAAGGGATGAGTCAATTCCTAAAAGTTGAGAGGTGGAAGAATTTCCGTTTAACTGCACTAACGGCTCGAATTGTCTAAGAATTTTCGAAAATGTATTTTAGAAAAAGAAACGGACATAATCATAGTTCCTTTTGACTAATAGGATAAGATTAAATAGGATGTCCACCTAATCACGATCCAAGTGTGAAGTTTTAGATCGTTACGAATAAGCATATTAATGGGAAAATAAAATAAGCATATTAATCGGACTAGTCTCCCAAAAACTTTCTTGTATACACTTTGGTAAAGGTAACGCTTTACATGACATGGGCATATAGCAGTTATGAAACATTTACCTTTGGCCTTTTTACTGAATCCATCGTGTCATTCTTGGCGAGGTTTATGGGATTCATCTCTGGCATACGAATAATCTGAAAATCAATTTTTTTCCCAACCGATTGAAACCAACTCTTCCAACTCTTCGAGTTACAAAATAAAGTCAAACCAATGTGTTTTGAGTTTCCGCGTTTAATGTTTCTGAAAGTACAGATCAGTAGACGATCCACTCCATTTTGGTTCAAAACTTGATAGGTGTCTTCAATATAGATGCTGTAAGACCCGCTCCGAACGACGAAGGTTGCAAGACCAGTCAGGAGGGGAAAGGTCACATGGTATCCGAGGGGGTGAAAACCAGGAGAGACGAACAGGAAGTGTACTAAACAGATAACGACGAGGGACGACGAGCGAAGGTGGCGTGGTTCGCCATGAACGAGATGCTTGATTCACTTTTATGTTTTACATTTTTAAACCGTTACTGTAAATATGTAAATAATATAATAACCTAGAATATGATGGGTTCCTGTATTTATTTCTATTCAATCAACATGATTGAACCGGGCGATTATTAAGATTGAACTGGATTTAAAATAATCACTCAGGCCTAGACGTTAAGTAGGCGCCAGCCGTTGTTGGAACAGCCACAAGAAATACACGTAGGATGAGTAAGAAATCTTACTGGCGTAGTCGGTAGGATCCTACCAAGGAAATGTTGGAATATCTCCTGGAGTGTTGCCTACAAAAGGTTAGAGGTGAGAGCTTATTTTTATTATTGTAAATGCTTTTCCCATTGAATTGAAAATATTTATCGTTTGTCTCAGAAACGTGCACATCAGCGCCATTTTTTTTTGTTGTGAACACATCAGTGTTAGTTTTCAGAGCACATCAGTGTTAGTTTGAGAGAACACATCAGTGTTAGTTTGAGAGAACACATCAGTGTTAAATGTGAGAACACATCAGTGTTAAATTCGTGAACACATCATTTTTAAATTTGTGAACTCATCAGAGTTAAATTTTTGAACACGTCAGTGTTAGTTTGAGAGAACACATCAGTGTTAGTTTGAGAGAACACGTCAGTGTTAAATGTGAGAACACATCAGTGTTAATTTTCTGAACACATCAACGTTAAATTTGTGAACGCTTCAGCGTTAATTTTTAAAACACGTCAGTGTTACATTTGTTCGAATATTTATCGCAACAGCGTCAAATATTGGTTAAGGAGTTTTTGTGGCAGTGCGTTTCGAGACAACGATAATATAATATTATAGAATTGTATTTTATAATTGGGAAGACCTTGTAGAAAGAAGCAGTGCTCTTAGAATAAATTAAAAGTAGTTAAAAGATAGCACATCAAGTGTATCTGTAAACCTATTCTTACACCACGTGTATTTCTGATATATCTAGTATTATATTTGCTATTATAATCATTATTGGATTATTTTATATTTAAGCAACAAGCTTAAAAAGTATAGCAAGAAATCCTGGTTAATTGAATATTGTTTTGAATGTTGAATATTAAATCTGGATTATTTTTTTAATTCATTTTTATGTTATTGTGTTTTATTTAATAAGGTAAACGAATGTTAATTATCTCTGTTTGTTTGATTGATGAGTTATGCTGTGATTTTGGTACATGATTAATCTGCAGAAATACTCGTATGAATTCATATTTTCATTAAGTGCTAAAGTTAATTGAATGTTTTGTTAAATATTATTAATTTCATTATTAGTTAAATTTGATTATTTCACCATTCTTTTTTATAACCTAGTATTTTAGTTTGAGTCTGATAGTAGCCATATAAGTATTTAAGCTATACTTCTAAGGAAACGAAAAGGAGAATTCCTTTAATGAAGCTAGAATTGCTGTTTTGTTTTCTGCTTTAACAGATCCTTTACCTTTTAACTTAATATAAGCCAGTATTTTGATTTGTGTTATTTTATTTGTATACCATTCATTTTTATGCAGAATTCTTTATTTTGTTGAATTGGAATAATGGCATTCATAGCTAAAGCTAGGAAGTGTGATCTTCAGGAATTAGCTAGTGAGTTAGGTGAAGAGATTGATGGGAATCTCACGATTGCTAATCTTAGAAAATTGATTTTAAATTCTAACGAATACGAGGAAGAGTTTGTAAAGGGTGTTTTAGAGGGTATTGTGGAGAGGAGACAAGAAAAAGAAAATTTGGAAAGACGGGAAAAAGAGAGGCAATTTGAGTTAGAGAAAATTAAGTTGCAAACTTCGATTGAAACTCAATCCCTAATGTCAGAGAATAATGAAATGAACACCAAACATAATTCTTCAGAGTTACAAAAGATACTTCAGAAATTTGATTCCAAAAATGATGATATAAGTCTTTACTTAGTCATATTTGAGCGCCAAGCTAAACGATTAAGGATTGATAAAACAGATTGGGTCACCCAATTAATGCCACTTCTTCCATCAGAGGTTGTTCAAATAATAGCAAGGGAACCTGAAGAGGAATCTAACGTTTACGAGTACGTAAAGGAATTACTCTTACGACGATTTAAATTGAGTGCAGAAACCTTTCGATTGCGGTTTGTGCAACATCAAAAGAGAATGGAAAGTTCATGGAGGGATCTGGCCTTTGAGTTGAGAAGCTTCTTGGAGGAGTGGTTGGATGGTGTTAACGTAACGGATTTCGACTCGTTGAAGGATCTGATGGTTGTAGATCAGATGAAAAGAAGAGTTGGAAATGAAGTTCGGGAACATTTTGTTGACACATGGACAAAAATCTCGTCTTCATCTAAGTTAGCCGATCTCCTCGATGATTATGACGGTGTAAGGAGAAGCTCAAAAACTGGACATATTCCTAGTAATGGCAGGACACGAGTAAACGGGAATTTTGAAAAGAGAAATCCTATTGTCCATGACAAAAATGCAATGAACACTGATTATAAAAGACCGAGTAGTCCTCGGAATTGGAAGCAAGAACGCTCCGATCGGCGTCAATGTTTCGAGTGCGGATCATCGCAACATTTAAGAGCCCAGTGCCCAAATCTAGCTAAGATGAAGAATTTCTCAAGGATTAACCGCGTGACAAGACGTTTGGTAGAAACGACAAGCGAGAAAAGTGGACCACAGAGACTTCCAGAGAATGTTGCTGAAAATCAGACTGATGAAGGTACGATTCTCACAACACAGTTAAAGGCACCAGAAAAAGAAATAACACGCATTAGCCCTTTACAGAAAATACCAGTGAAAATTGAAGACAATACATTTGAAGGTATCGTGGATACAGGTGCTGAAATCACCGTCATCAGACAGGATATAATTGATTCTTGCTCTAAACAAGGAGAGGGCAGCATAAAAATTATATCAGCCTTTGGGGAAGAAGAACTTGCCCCATTAGTTACTATCAATGTAAAAATTAATGATGGGAAGCATGGCAATGTTCCTGTTACTTGTGCAGCATCGAAGAAACTAATAAGCGACATGCTGATCTCCTCGACTACATACGAAGCATTATGTAAGAAAATAGAGGCACATACCTTATTACCCGTGATAAAGAATGTAGATTCGGAGCAACCTGTCCATGAAGAGCCAAATCAAGAAGATAATGAAGAAAGTCCATTGGAGGAGAAAATTTGTTTCTCGAAGTTACAAAAAGAAGATAACTCTCTGAAGACGGCATGGGCATTTGGCAGTTCCCAACAGAATGGTTATTCAGTTGAAGATGGCATCTTATCGCACTCTGAATGGGTATGTGGAGAAAAGGTGCAACAGGTAGTGTTGCCAGAATGTAAACGGAAGTGTGTGCTTAAGGCAGCACACGAGTTACCATTGGCAGGTCATCTGGGAGAGAGAAAGACGAAGGAAAGAATAAAGTACTCATTCTACTGGCCAGGAATAAAGAAAGATGTCAAAGAATTTTGTCAGTCTTGCAAACAGTGCCAAGTTAGGAGGGCAATTACATACAGAGATAGGATCCCAATACAGCCTATCGTCAGACCAGAAAATCCTTTTGAAGTTTGGAGCATTGATTGCATAGGTCCACTGGAGCCTCCGTCCAGGAGAGGACACAAATTCATCATTTGCGCTATTGACCTGTGTACACGTTGGGCAGAAGCTATCCCAGTAAGAAATATTACTGCGAAAACTACGTGTGACGTGCTCATGAAAATTTTTACAGCTACAGGATTTCCTGAAGTCGTTTGCACTGACCAAGGTACTAACTTTACATCGACTTTAACTAAAGAATTCCTGAAAGTGATCGGCACCGCACCAAGATTTGCTACTCCCGGGCATCCAGAAAGTATGGGTGCAGTTGAGCGATGGAATAAAACCTTAAAGGAAATGCTCAGCAAGAATATCCAGGAAAATGGAAAAGATTGGGACATACATCTGCCATATCTGTTATTCGCGTATAGGGAAGTACCACACAGTACAACAGGACTGTCACCATTTCAAATGGTCTATGGAAGATTACCCAGAGGGCCCTTGTCTCTGATGAAAGATTTCTGGACAGGAAAAAGAAGAATCCCCGTAGGTGTTTCCAGATCCATTGAGAGTTATTTAGAAAATTTGCAGGAAAATTTAGGAAAGGCTCATGGCATTGCCATGGAGAATGCCGAAAAAACCCAGGCAGAATATGCAAGAAGATATAACTTGCGAGCTCGTGAGAAGACCTTTCAAGTAGGAGAAAAGGTTCTGATTTTGGATTCAGCTTCTTCTCATAAGCTGTTAAAGAAATGGATCGGGCCAGTGAGTATTGTTGCTTTTACAAGACCCCATTCAGTACTCGTCAAGATGGAAGATGGTACGAATAAAGAGATTCATGTCAATAAAATTCGACCATACATAGCACGACTTGAGCAAGTCGGAGTGATATATGACCAAGACAATGAATTTGGAGAAATATTTCCTGCCCCAACCAATTGCAATCAGAAAAGCAAAATCAGTCGTGATATAAGAACGCAAATTTATAATCAAGGAAAGGAGTTATCATTACAACAAAAAGCTGAGCTGATTGATATCTTATCTAAGTACACAGACAGTTTCAGTAAGTTTCCAGGGAAAGCCAAGGTGCCAGGACATAACATTAAGGTAACCGATGACTGTGTCCCCAAGCGACTAGCTCCATATCGTGTCCCAATTGTTTTGCAAGGGGAAGTTGAACGCCAAGTTCAAGAACTTTTAGAAGCAGGACTCATTGAACATAGCGAGAGTGACTGGGCACATCCCGTAGTGTGCGTTGCTAAGAAAAACGGTAGTATCAGACTGTGCGTAGACTACCGTCAGCTGAATAAATATACGATTGCAGACGCATATCCAATGAAACTGGTTACTGAACTATTGTATGAAATTGGAAAAGCTAGTTTTATATCAATATTAGATCTCACCAAAGGATATTGGCAAATTCCCATGAAGCCTGAAGCGAAGCACTATACCGCTTTTATCACTCATTCTGGGCTGTACCAATGGAATGTGATGCCCTTCGGTATGAAAAATGCAGGAAGCACATTCCAAAGAAGCATGGACAAGATCCTCTCAAAGCATCGAGAGTATTGTCGTGCATATATTGATGATGTCGCCATTTTCTCCAAAAGCTGGGAAGAACATAAAAAGCACATTATGGAAGTATTTTGTACGCTTCAAGAGTCCAACCTTACCATAAATCTAGAGAAGTGTGAGTTTGGCAAAAAGGAAGTGAAGTTTCTTGGCCATATCGTCGGATCAGGAAGGCACTCCCCAGATCCCGAGAAAATTGACGCCATAAAGAAGTTATTGAGACCTACAAATAAGAAAGAAGTACGTAGTTTGCTGGGACTTGCAAATTATTACAGGGACTATATCCCAAACTTTTCTTCATTAGTATTACCACTAACAAATCTCACCAAGAAAAATGTACCTAACAAAATTCCATGGGCCAAAGAACAAGAGCAAGCATTCCAAATCTTAAAAGAAGAATTAGTCAAGATGCCTTCATTATACACCCCACAACTGGATAAACCATTCCAGTTATACACGGATGCCTCAGCAACAGCCGTTGGAGCCTGCTTAGCTCAGATAGGTGATGATGGGAAGGAAAAACCCATTGCATTTTTCAGCAAGAAATTGACTGCAACTCAAACACGGTGGGCTACTATCGAGAGAGAAGCCTACGCCGTACTAGAGGCCTTGAAGAAATACGACACATGGATATTTGGTGCTCGTGTTCAAGTTATCTCTGACCACAACCCTTTGACGTATCTCACTCAACAAACGCCTCACAGCGCAAAACTTACACGATGGTCGTTAGCCTTACAGAGATACGATGTGACAATATCATATCGAAAGGGGAGTAAACATTGCAATGCAGACTCTCTATCTAGGTTGCCATTGCAGCAGTAAGAAAGAAAGGCTTTCCAGAAATGTACAAAAACATTTGTGCATCTGCTTTGTTACTTTTATCACCAATTTTGTGCATATTTGATTTTTTTATATATATATTTGTTTGTCTTTACGTTTTGAATTTGTGTATGTGTTATTTCTTTTCTTTGGGAATTGCATATCAGTTGCTCTCCCACCTCTTTCCTGCTCCTTTCCTAGTTGTAGCGACAAATACTGCTTGGAACTATGTTTCATTTCAGGATCAACCTTTTACCGTGAGAGATGATCAGTGATAAACAACCCGTCCAGTTCTCAAGACGCAGCATTGTCTCTAAGGTGACAATGTGCTTCTCCAAGGGGGGGCGTGTAAGACCCGCTCCGAACGACGAAGGTTGCAAGACCAGTCAGGAGGGGAAAGGTCACATGGTATCCGAGGGGGTGAAAACCAGGAGAGACGAACAGGAAGTGTACTAAACAGATAACGACGAGGGACGACGAGCGAAGGTGGCGTGGTTCGCCATGAACGAGATGCTTGATTCACTTTTATGTTTTACATTTTTAAACCGTTACTGTAAATATGTAAATAATATAATAACCTAGAATATGATGGGTTCCTGTATTTATTTCTATTCAATCAACATGATTGAACCGGGCGATTATTAAGATTGAACTGGATTTAAAATAATCACTCAGGCCTAGACGTTAAGTAGGCGCCAGCCGTTGTTGGAACAGCCACAAGAAATACACGTAGGATGTGTAAGGAAATCTTACTGATGCTAAATGAGTGTACCGAATTTTAGCCATCTATCTCTTCTCATTGTTCAGTTGTCATGCTAACTTATATTCGAACAACCGAACAGACAGACTTTATCTAAATGGAGTTTGCACTCAATTCGATAGAAATCTACAGATTGGAACAAAGACCTTATACCAAATGTCATCCTTCAAGCTCAAAGTGTTTTTGAGTTACCTTTGTCACAGACAGACAGGCGGAAGGGACATGCTCCAAAAACATGTTTTTCAAATTCAGAGAAATCTAAATTATTGAGATTCCCCAAAATCTGAAGTTCGAATGAATGATGAATACAATTTTTTACTACATATTTCGTGTAGGAGAAAATAAAAATGGTATAAATGAAGTAAAGAGTTAAGTTTCGTGTAGTTCGAATCAGTAAATAGGCTTCTAAAATTTTTCGATCTTGAAGGACACTGAAATAATATTTATGCAGTAGTTCGGCCTATGAGTAAGGCATAGAGAAAATTCTTTTACATATTATTTGCTTATTATTTTAAATAAAAAAGAAAATTCTCACTTCTGAGACCAAAACTGACCGAGTTAGGAAGTCTTGAAACTCATTGTTAACTTGTACATAAAGAAAAAGACAATTGAGTCAAAAATGCAACGTAATAATTTAAAAAATTACTTTTTTATTGTTAGAACTGCAGTGATAAATAAAAACGATTATACACACAAAATTCTACTTCTATCCATTTTTAAATTGTTCAAAACTTTCTAATCGAGTGATTGTTTTTTTACTTGATGAAGGACAAATAAAATAAAACGAGTGGCTTTTGTATTCAATTGATTGGACTTTATTATTGCATTGCATCTTCTGAATAGCTCGTTTCTTCCTTTGGCGTCCCAAATTCCAAATACTCCCAAATCATCACAGCTTGAAGAGTGTTATTTGAAACCAATTTTTGCACGCGCTTCCTGACTCAGAATCATATTGCAAAATTCAATTTCAATTTTTCTGATTTTCGAGAGCTTGTTTTATTGTTAATCACGCCAATTTTGTCTGAGGTCTTTTAGGTCGTTTGTCTGAGTGCAAGAGTCACAGAGGTTCGTTTCAATGCATAGCAAGCTTACAAAGTATTATGAAGTGTTACTTTTTTAGAGGATTCCTCTTCATTCTTTCCTAACGGCGTCAAATGGCATGACATAAATGGCCCATCTGACATACAACCTCACACAGCAAACATTACCCTCTTATCTTTATACAAAATATGCATTTGTATTCAGCACTGAAATGATTCGGCAAATTTTATCGCTAGCAATATATTAGGTGGATTAAAATACATTTATATATTTTTTTAAAAAAAGCACAACCTTTATCTTTCACATTACTAAATGTATTAATATATTTAATATATTAAGGAGATTTATTCAAAAATTCCATAACGAAACGGAATGAAAAAAAAGTAAGATTTTATTGAAATATATGAAAAAATCAAGAGTCAACATTCCTTATGTTTAAATATTGAAAGAGAAAACATGTAATTAAATATTTGTGTTAAAATGAAAGGTTTGAATTTCGTTTTCCACAACGAAAAATGCTTTTATAAATTATGCATAAAAGTGTGTTTTTAAAATGGGTTAAAATTCAAGGGAAAAAAAGAACTGCTAACTGCAGGGTGTAACAAGCACTGCAGCTGGCACATGTTATTTGATTCCGAATCTATGACCACAACTAACGTCACACTCAATCTGAGTAAAAAACATTATACTATCAGAAAACTGCGTTTCATACAATGGGCTTACATACAGATTCGAATGCAAATATTGTTACCACTAAAACCTTTTTTCCTATATATATATATATATATAAAAAAAAAAAGATTAATCTATTTGGAATGGTTTTTTGGTGTTTTTTCCCTTAATGACATTCCGGCACAACCGCTTTATGTCACATTTTTCCCGATAAACGCGATCATATGAAGCAATGCCCTTCTTCCATATAAGCGTGTCACCTTATAGTTAAAGTCATCCACTTATTTTCACACTGCATTGCGTCATTTCATCAAATATCCATCCAGAGATATTTTTTCGGTCATTTACATACAATCTGTCGGTTCTATAAGTATTCTTTGTGCACGCTTTTACTGATTTTATTCAGTTTTATAATGAATAAATCTCATCAAGCCGCTAAAAATTTCAGAAATATCGCTTTTGTTTACATTTACACACATTTTTCTTCCAATTTCACCATGAATATAGCCTTGCATCCGAATAATGCTTTCTCACATCAACTTTTACTTCAGTGAATTTTTGAATCTTTAAAAATTACAAACGACTAAGGGAGAATGACGAAGGAAGGTCGAGCCATTTCGACTAACACAAACAAAACGTGAAGTCTCCTTCTATATTGCATTCCATTTTTTTTTTCTTCCTGTCAAAGAGTTGCAATCATTTGCAAGCCTTTCGAGTCATTCTGTCATTCTGTGACAGCTACTGTATCGCCCAGTTTTCTACTGAAAAGAATTTCAAATTTCTGCAAAGTGAAAACTCTCAAATTATTCAACAAAGTGCCCTTTTCCTGACTCAGAATTGGTAACAAGAAAAAAGTGATATGCTTTGCTTAATTGAATAAAAATTGTCTCCTTTCTTTTGCAAAAAGTTCATTACAAAAACAACTCCTTTAATTTGGCACATATGAGCTCCATCTCTTCCATTTTAATGTCACTTCACTTATCCTCCCCCCCCCCCTCTCCAAACCTTGAGGAGTAAAAAAAGAAGAAGAAAACAAAAGCGGCGGGAGGAAACCTTGTTATATTTGCATCTTAAAAAGCGTTAAGAGTGCTTCTGCAATATTATTCTTGACATTCCAGTTTGTTTCAAAATAAAACATGTCCTATATTTCTGCAAGTTAACGCACGCATTTTATACTAAAGGGTATGGATGCGTTTTTTTTTTTTTTTTTTTTTCACTTTCTTACTTTATCATTTTTTTCTAGTTTTCTGACATTTTTTTTTTCCTCCTTCGTCCTCACTGATTTTATTTCACCCCAAACAAGAGGCTCTAAGTAGACGTCAATTCATCTAAAAAGGCATTCTAATTGACTTACAAAAGAGAGCTTTCCAAAAGACGGAAGACAGAATTTGGAGCTCGAATTTGCGCCCGAAATAATTCACTTAAAATATAGAATTAGATTTCTTATAATGGATTAAGCATGGGAGAAGGAGAGAGGGAAGAAAAAAGTAAAAGCAAAACTTCGCTGAAAAAAAATCCAATCTCGGCGTATATGTAAACGTCCCAACTATAATTGTGAATGTTCGCAGAGGGGCAGCGAAGAAAAAAGCTTAAAAAATACTTTTTCGTAAATTTTATCTCGGTTTTTCGGAAGACATAATTATACATGACAGCAAGCTTGCTTATTGGAGGACTCACAACAAACGCTTTCGTTTCAACCTTTAAAATTTTGCCTTTTTTTTTCCCCATCTTGTTTCTTCTACTTTTTTTCTTCTTCCGTGGGTAAAGTGATGCTTTTAGACTAAAGCTGCAAAAACAGCGTTTAATGAAAGAGAAATTGCATTCTTGAGGATGTGACGTACCATTGCGCGGAATTTTATTCCTTCTTTTAAGCGAAGAATCGGTTCAATTTTTAGAAAATCGATTTATTTTTTTAACTTTTTATTTAACAGAATTAGCTTTTCATCTCTTCTCTTGATGTTCAACACTTTTCAAGTATTAGATTTGGGGTTGTTTCTGAGCTCAAAGAACGTTTTTCTTTTATTTTTAGATTTTAATTACAATAATTGTTTTCGTTAGCAAGACAATATATTACTTTCTTCACATAATTTTTCTAAAATATGCTCTAAAGACTTTACATAGAAAAAAAATTAAAAACAAAAGGGATAAAATCTTTGGCAAATTAAGCAAACTGAAAAAATCAGACTTAAAATGGACGTGAAAAATGTACCGTGTTTAATGGAAGCACACTAAAATTTATACTAATCGTCATCTATTAAAGGCAATTTAAAAATAACACCACTTTAAATGTTTAAATTTAAATCTTATGAAATAAAAAAATATAATTCTACACTAGATTATTGGTTGTGGGGAGGAGCGGGTTTTTGTAAGTGTGAAAAAATAATCGGAATGAGAAGGGAGCCTGAGCAGAGGATATTCAAACTTCCATGAAAGTTGACGAGCAGCACCCTTCCCAATCCATGGTTGATATCATGAAATTGTATTGTATACGTTGAACATCTTTAAGACTCCGGTGGCATTTTTTCTTTCGGAGATACGAAGCTATATTCCGTGAAGGAATTGCTAAACTTCTGAACATCTATAAGAAACGCTAAGCTTTCTTGTGATAAAACATATTGTGATTTTGAAAATTTAATTTAATTCTACTTATGTGAAAGCATGCACTGAAATTTTCGGTAATCTATTCGATGTGTGTGCAAGATGGATCGAAAAACATAAAAGCGCATCATAAAACGCGAACATACATTCAATTATCTTTCTTCGGTATCAGCAAAGTTCGCTACCATATATTCACGAATAGACAGACAGACAAACGGCTAACCCGTTGATATATTTCTTTAGAAATATGAAAAATAAATAATTAGATAAATTTAGTCATATTCTAGATTTATCCAACTATTTATCTCTATTCCATATAACAATCAAGCGCGAACTACCTTCTTGAAGTCGGAGTTTGATCACTCGGTATTTAATAGAAATAGCAATTGAATGTCAAAACTCTAGGCCAGTGTGTAGTACGTTCGTGAATGAGGCAGAATTATAAATAACTGTCCCAAAAAAGTTTCATAATAAAATTTAATAACATATTTGATTTCAACTGTTTGAAAAAATAACCTCTTAAAATTGACTGCTAAGTAAAAGAAATACTTTGTAAGCACTCCAATATTAATTTTCGGGAACAATCAATACAATACAGAAGTTTATTACAAAATTTGAATGAAAAGTTTAGAATTTCTGAGGCTTACTCGATCAAGAATTTTGATTTTTGATTTTTATTTCATGAATGAGCATTTTCAAGAATGACATTTAAAAGAGTTTTTCAAGGGAAATGAATTTCGAAAGCAGCTCTTCTTGACTGTGTATTTTTTAAAATAGCAATGCCTCCTGGAGTGTTTGTAATTCTTATCCACAAATGCTGCTGTTTCATATATTTTTAATGCTTTAAAATTGAACAAAAGTGTGGAATCTTTTACCATTCAGAAAATTAAATAAATACTATTTTGCTAGAACTTTATAAAATCAGTGCAATAGCAGAGGAGGAAAATAAAAAAAGGCAGACAAAGCAATTGAATTGTCCAGGCAATTTTCAATGTTGGCTGTTTGACCAACACGTCTGATTTTGGTTTTTATTATTTAATGATAATTCATGCAGCAATTGGCAGAAAACTTTTAATGAAAGCAGTAAGTCGCATTTATTTTTTATTCGCACTTTTGCATTTCTCCAAACTCAGATTACATAGTAAATAAAATCATTGACCGTCTCAATATTCTTTATTTTAATGATTATAATTATTAGTAATCTGATATAAGATTTTTTTGCCTGTCTAATCATTTGAATCGGAATATTCTTAAAATTGGTTAAAATTGGTAAAATTCATTGCTCTTAAAATTGGGATGCAACAAGGTACTTTATGTAGCTGCAGTTGATGATAAAAAAATAAGATTCATAAAACCAATAGATAATTTTTAAGGACGTAGAACTTAGAAATGAGGATTTAGTTTGGATGTGAGATGAGTTTCACCTTGATCAACATTAGTGCTGGATCGATCAAGTTTAAATTAAAGGATATATATAATTTTTTTAATTTCGGCTGAAAGTTTTCTTATGCATTCGTTTGCACAGGAAATAATTTTGACCTCCGAATATCTTTCTTCTTTATTTATAAGTTTCCCTTGCTCCATTTTTTAACACACTTTTATTGAACTTGACTCCCTTCATGTTTGTGAAGAGAGAATGTTGAAAACATGAATTTTCTTCTTGATGGTTTTATATGCTTGTATATTTTCAATCACTTTAGACTATTTTAATATTTTCAGGACATAATTGCTAGTTAAACGAATGGATTAGATTTTGATTTCGTAGCAAAGTGTTACCTAGAGTTTCAGAAAAAGAAATTAAGTTCAATATTTCATAATATTTATAATAATGAATAAAAAATTAACGATTGAAGAGTAGAAAGTTACTTTAAAAATTACTTTTTTGCTTCTTTAAAAAGCTGAAATTTCGTCTTTAAAATCCGATTTAATCACTATTTTCTACTCTGAATGTGTAAACTCTCAAAATGGTTTTTTCTTTGATTTTTTTAAAAATTATCTTTTCAGTCTCTTGTACAAAAGAAAAGTAGTACTGTAGTATTGTCAAACAGATACTACAATTAAAAAAATTATATGCATTTACCAAACAGTTTCGAAAAATATTTTCATCGTTTACGTTTCTATAAAAATTGTTAAACAATCAAAAACTGTACGAAAAAATGATTTCGGTTTATATATGGCACGTCTTGGTTCCCAGATCCGTTCGTCTGCCAGGTAGTTTCATGTTCTGCAGAAACAGTTTATTGATTTCGTCACTTCATCGTTATTGATTGCTAATGAAGGAGGGAAGCGCGCCGCTCTCTGATCTCCTGCGCAGGAGGAGAACCAATGGCAGGACAGCCTCCGACATATTTCAAAATCATATCTGAGCGGTCACGCCCAGTCATAACTTCGTCCGACCAATGGGATGGGAAGCATTTATGAATCGCCAACCATGGACGAATGCCAACGCCTGAAGAAGGAATTTATACCTCACATCACAAATCATCACGAAGGTAGAGCTCACGCCCCATTCATTTGCGGAGCGTCAAGAAGACTTGTTATGAAGAAATTCAAATGATGCTAACAGGGATTGTAGTAGGGTTTTATATATATATATATATATATATATATATATATATATATATATATATATATATATACAAGTCTTTTTTAACATTTATTACAAATACTGGAATTTTAAGAGCTGGCTATAAGTAATACCGAATTTATAAAAATACACGCCGTAACTGCTAAAATTCTGTGGAGAAAGCTTTGAAAACTGGTTCACAAACTACAAGGTATCCTTAAAAAATGTATGTACACTTAGAACAATATTATTTAAATTATCCGATATATTTTTAAATCACTTATAAAATGTTGTTCTAAGCGTTTCTCAACTCTAATTAATTTACAGAAATCTAAAATTTCATCACTCATCGAAATTGCTTCAATTACTGACCTCTCCTGTCCAACTGTCTTGAAGATGGAATTCAAACCTCGTCATTGACACCGAACACCGCCTTCTCTTTTTGAACTCATTTACTGTAGCTGGACTTCAGTTAAAAACATTATATTTTATGCATTATACCCCCCCCCCAACACTCAGAAATCTATCCAATAAGGAGTGGGAATGAATGCTACCTCTTCATTTTATGTGTGTGTTCATCAGACCCCGAATTCACAAAAGCAGGGAAGAAGTGCTCTTATGTGTTGCGAGTACCCCCTCTCCCCCCATTCTCCAACAACTTTTGAACGCATGGCACAACGTATTCCTGTTGTCCAGTTATAGTTTTATTCCCAGAGGTTCAAATCTGTCCTCAGCTGCCGACTATGAAGGTCTGAGGAGAATTCAAGAAACTCAGATGTCAAGTGTTGCAACCAGCTTCACAGTAGTACAAAGCTGACGAGTTGACTAAAAGATGTGTGTATAAGTCTTAGAATTACTTTAAAGAATACATGATAAATAGCATATTAAGCTGTCGATAATGTGAAATTTGTGAATGCTCTCTTTAAAGGCAATACGGGAAACTTAATATAATAAAAAAAATAATTAAAAAAAAAAACTAAGAGGAACGAGTTGAAATATTGCATGTGCCCATAACATGGCCTTGTCCTTTCATTTATACGAAATTTAAGAATGTTGGAATTTTAAACTTTTTAAACTCTAATTTCGTCATTTTTTTTCACATATAAAAAAATTACCTTTTTATGTTATATATGTATGCAAAATGTAGAGAATACCTTGTATTTTCAAAACAAAAAGAATATAGGAAATTACCTTTATAAGTTTTTAAGACATAAATAAAAATTCAAAATTTAATTTTAACATTAGAAAGTCAACATTTTTTAGTTCATAATTTCGAAACAAATAGATTTAAATTACTGAAGCTGGGTTTCCAGGAATAGCTTTTGATGTAGTTTTAAATTTTTTTTGAGAAAAATAAGTGTTGCCATTGGAAATTTTAAAGTATGCTCTTATTTCGCTCATTATACGTCGCATTAAGAAATTTTTAATTAAAAAAATCTTTAGCAGCGTTTTTAGCAATTTCAAATTATATCTTTTTTTATAACTGTACGATGATTGATGCCAAAATGAAGAAGGATGTCTCTCTTTTTTTTTTCTTTTTTTTTCCGCGACAAATTAAAAGTAGAAACAAACAAAAGAATTTTTGAAACATAATTATAAATATAGTAATATAAAAGAAATACAAGGAAAAAGAGCAAGTAAATTCGAATAAAAAAGAAAAATGCAAAGAACAGCAACGAGACGAAACAAAATAAAAATATATGCCAGAGAAAGCCCCCAAAACAAAACACAAATGCTGCAGTTTTGATGAAATATACTATAAGCTCTTTCAAGAATAGAAAATTTTCTGTCTCTCCATACCTGTATTTCATATTGTTTAAGCTGATGGCGTGAACATTGCGATTTTTCAGACCGTCCTCCGTCCTAGTAGCATTGTAGAGTAAAATATTCTTCACAAATTGGCATTTAGAAGGAATAAAAAATTTCGAGTTTGTAACTTAGAATAGAATTATTTCAAGGGCGTTACATCATTTCAATGGCCACTTGGAGGAAGATTCATGGATTGATATGCAGTTTTGTGGGGACCATGAGACTAAAATGATGAAATTTATAGCTTCATAGGTAGCAATGGAGAAGAACTTTTTTTTCACCAAAATATTGGTATCTAAAAAAATTAGGATTAGGAATTGATTAGGATTTTCAGCAATTCGAAAAAAAAAAATAAACTGTTATTTATTAATCATTTTTTTATTGTCTCAAGCAACATAAAATATAATTCTTTATGACATTCAGAATATTTTTTAGATCAATATCTCTCTGCTATGGTCTAAAAAGTATATGACAGGAAAAAAGTATATGACAGGATCCGCTACTTCTTAAATATTCAGGTTCTGAGAATCCAACGGTTTAATTTAGA
Organism: Argiope bruennichi; assembly: GCF_947563725.1. Lineage (NCBI taxonomy): Eukaryota > Metazoa > Arthropoda > Arachnida > Araneae > Araneidae > Argiope > Argiope bruennichi. The sequence goes on along the minus strand of NC_079153.1, from coordinate 140,781,613 downwards.
AGGCAGACTGTTGTTTTTCATGCATTGGTCCCAAATCACTTGGGTATCCACTTGTGGCGAGCATAGATCGAGTTAATTCCACTACTCTTTTGTTTTCTGGCGTGTAACGTAAACCGGTAGTCAGAATAGTTTCCTTTGAAGCAAAAATGTGTCAAACTTCACAATCAGAGTCGAATTCACCTCCTCCACCACAAAGTAATGCTTTCACAATATGATCATGATTGACAGCTTCATGGAGAAACATTAATTTTCTTTTTCTAGAAACAGATCTTCCGATATTTGCTGCAATCATTACTGAAGCATATATCGTATCGGGCATCATTAAAAGATCTCTCTGGTATGGCGTCATTTACATCATCAGCATTAATTATTTCACTAGCTGAAGTGGCACTACAAGGTTTTCCTAGATCAAATCCATTATAGAAGACATATGTTTCTGCATAATTTATATGTATGCTCATGCCAGTTAGCAATTTTCGAATATAACTTCTGTTTTGGTGCCCAAGAATTTCGTGTCATAATTTCAAAGCCTCGCATTTTGTAGTATTTCTAATTTAAACTGGACTCGCTGAAATAACAACTCTCGCAGACAGGATATCTAAACTATCTTTCCAGAATCAAATTGCAAGTCTACACAAATTAAACATGCATGTCAATTATTTCTACTTTAACACTATGTTTAGCAGCTTGCTGCATAGAATATGGATGCCGTATCACATTTGGAACATACTAGAACCTTTTCACATGAGCATCATACCATTTTCCATGGCTATACATTTCAATATTTATTTTACCAAATCCATATGCATAGATTTAATTATTATCAGGAAATAATATCTGAACAGGCAAGGGGAAATGTTTATGTGCAAGGAAATGCTGTCGCAGACCTGTGATGAGACTCAGCAGAATCACAGATCCAAGTAACTGATTGAGTATTGTTTGCACGAGTAGTATATGCACCCTTACACTTATATTATGAGAATTTGTCATTGAGCTTTTTCTTTGAACAATTTTTTGCATAAATGCGCACTTACATTTAAAACCCTTATTTTGCTCAAAACGCTGGATTTAATATGACCTCCAAATATACTTTCGAGTTGAGTTATCTGCAGTTTTCATAGCTTCATGCTTAAAGGCAGGAAAGCAGCGGCAAAAGCACCATAGTCCAAAAAAACAGTAGATTTAGCTCTCTGATCAATAGCACAAAAATTTTCAACTAAATTTTTTTTGTTCGCTTTTTGAATTTAAAGACTTTCAATTCTAAATTCCAATTCTCTATGCTGAATTCTTGCAATTTCGTACCCATAGTAAGCAGCATGAATTGACGTGGATAAATTCGGTGTTCATATTCATGCATATTTTCTCAACATTTGCTGTCTTGAAAGAAGTGAGCCATCAATGGATAAGCTTTTGAATACTACTTTGCTCAAAAAAACTAATTAATTTTCCACAAATGCACATTGCATTCTAATATGTCATCACTAAATCAGTAACAGATTAGTTCAATTACTCTCGCAATGAGAATTCCTGCCTGGTCATTCTCATGCCGCCAATCAAATACCTTCTTAGCATATTCACATAGATTAGTATTCCTATTTATTACATTATTCGATGTGCATCTTCAGTTGCCATTTCAACTTTGAAAATGGCAAATGACAAAGACTATTACAGCTACAATGCCAAATGCTATGACTGCTACAAATGAAAATAGATAAGCCACTTCTAGCTTATCCAGTTATATTTGTAGCAGTCATAGTGTCTCGATATTCACTGTTAGGTCTAATTACCTCAACCTAAAATTTCCATTAAGTTCTTCCTTTCAAAACGGCAAGCTTTTATTTTTTCGCCCGGATTTAAATTTAAAACATGTTTGGGTTCATAACTTATAAAGATTATCAGCAGTGGTTTAACGTAAGGTTTAAACGTAAGAAAAGCAGAAAAAGACACACAGAAAGGATATCTAATCAAAAATACGTTATGGCAGCCTTCAAATAAGAAAAAAAGAATTACAGTCCCTCTTTAAAACTTTCTGTCTTCGGATCTCTACACCTTCCTAAGGACTTGGACAAAAAACATCTTGTAAAAAGCTTAAACCTGGATGTTTTTTTTTAATTATAAAGAATATATATATATATATAAGTAACCAAAAATATAAGCATTATGTAATTAAAACCTATTATTGAAACAATCTAAAATTAAAATGATTTTGGAATCGAAACTAAAAAATTATTTCTGAATCAAACTAAAAATCAAAAAAGAACAGAAAAAAAGCACCATTGCATTTAGAGAGCGCAAATGCAGCTACTACTAAAACACAGATGAATCAAGACAATTAGTAATAAAAACCAAGTTAATAGGAAAGAAAGGATAAAAATTAAACCAAATCAAATAAGAAACCGGCCTGGAGACTTTCTCAAGGGTCACCCTCAGGCAGGGATTCAAAAATAAGGGATTTTTTCTGTGAGGAATACAGACTAAAATTGTCCAACAGTATTGACTCCTCGTGACCCGAAAATCCCCTGAAAACAGGCCTAAGAGATACATCATTTTTATAGAAAAGAAACAAAACACTAAATTAAAAGAATAGGATCACTAATAAGCAAAAATACAATAGCATAAAATAACAATATAATAACTCTCACAAACCAGTTATGAAAACAAAAAGGAAAGGACGTACCAGCAGCAGGCAAAAAAATTTTTTAACATAAGCTATCCCATTTTTTGTTTCTCGCACTGTTTTTGCTAACGCCATTCAGGGTAAAAATAATTGGAGGGTCTCAGCACCATCTATTGAGTTAGTTAATATTCAACGGAATGTCTATTTTTATTTTAGGTAAAGGATTAATTCCAAAGGATTCATATATATATATTATATATATATATATATTGTGGGAGGTGAATTTTTTGTAACTAATCAAATTTCTTTGTTAAAATCTATGATTAGGAAAATACACACTTCGAACCCAAAGGGAAAAAAAAAGAGACCAGGAAGGTACATTCAAAGTTTGGACATTTTGAAAAGGGAGAAGGGTGCAAATTCTGAGGAACACGTGAAATTTCCCACAACTCAACAATGAAGTTGAAGTTTGAATTCAAGTAATTAAAAGAAGAGTTTATAATAGAAATAAATTGAATGTATTGGATATGGGGTAGTCTCAGAATTCATAGGCCTCAGAATTCATAGGTACTAAAATACCTATAAAGAAGCATTTTTTTTGTAAAAAAAGAAGAAAAAAATATGTTATCGAAAATAAAAAGTGTGAATTGGAAAGGAAGCGGAAGAATCAAAAAATGCTAAGGAAATTAAAAGGAAGCTCTTTACTTGCCTAATATCAGCATAAGGGCGCAAATATATCAGAATCACCATCGATACAGTCATGATAACATCTAACAAGTGATTGGCCTACTTTTCTGAACATGCCAGGTGACAGCGATTGAAAGTTCATCAGTATCAATCTCGTGGATAGTACGTTTTCCAGCCTTCTTTGTAGTTACATATACTTGCCTTGCCGACACTTTTCATTTCCGACCCCAGATTTCTGTACAAAAAATGCTTCTTTACATCAGCGTTTCTCAACCTTTCAGTATTCGTGGCCCAGTTTTCAATCATAATTTTCATCTCGCCATCCCCCCCCCCCCCCCGCTTGCAATAAAAAGTATACAACAATAATGTATATTGAGTATTTTGTATTCTGTTTTTTAATTATTTTTAACTAACTGCCAAAAAAAGAGTAAACGCGAGCCAACATTGACGAGAAATCATATCTGGCATTTTGCAAAGAGGGCACCTTCCATCGCTATCGAATATATCGTGAATGTGTATGTTATATAAGATTTCGTGTTAATTGCAATTCACCATATTAAATATTTACGGCAGCAGATTTATGCAGACTCATGGATAAATTTTTAAGCACAAATAAGAGAGCATTAGACGACAGTCAAGCATCAACAAGTACAAAGACGAGCGTGGTTCCGAAAATAAAGTCAAGAAAATATTCTCAAGAATGCTTAAATTTTATGTTTACCAGTACTGAAATAAATGAAGAAGAAAGGCCCTTGTGTATCATTTGCTCAAAATTGTTGGTGGCAGGCAGCAAGAAACCTAATAAACTTAAACGACATTTGGAAACGCTTTATAGTGAGTACGTCAACAAACCCAGAGAATTCTTCGAATTAAAATTAAAATCATATAAAAAGCAAAAACCATTTTTTAAAGAAATTTTGTCTGTGAATAAAAAAACTTTAATTGTAATCTTACAAAGTTTCATATAAAATAGCCAGATGTAAAAAATCTCACACCATTGGTGAAGAGCTTATTTTGCCAGCAGAAATAGAGATTGTAGTAGAAACTATGTTTGGAGATAATTTTTCAAAACAATTGCAGTCCATACCTGTTTCAAATAATACTGTTGCTCGTCGAATTGGTGATATAGTAATATAGCTGAAGATGTACAGTGTCAGCTTTTCTCGAAGTTGAGTGACAAATTGTTTTCTATACAGCTTGATGACGCAACAGATACTAATAAAGATGCTCATTTAATTGCCTATGTTCGATTTTGTGATAATATGTCAGTAGTAGAAGAACTACTTTTCTGCAAACCAATAGATTTCAAAACAACGGTCCTCGCATTGTTTGCTATTTTAAATGATTTTATGAACTAGGCAAACATGGAATGGAAAAATTGCGTCGGAATATGCACCGATGATGCTCGTTCAATATACTGAAGATTCCAAGGTATACAAGCACTTGTAAAACAAAAATCGCCTCAGTGCGTCTGGACAACTTGCATGATCCACAGAGAAGCTTTGACTGCGAAAGAAATGAGTCCTGGTCTGAATATTGTGTTAACTACGGTTGTTACCGTTGTAAATTATATAAAAATGAGACCTCCTGAAATCGAGAATCTTTTCCGCACTTTATAAAGACATGGGTTCAGTACATTCAGCTTTACTATTTTATTGCGAGGAAAGATGGTTATCACGTGGGAAATTTTTGCAACGTGTTTATGAATTAAGAGAAGAAATCGCCATTTTCCGAGAAGGAGAAAACAGACCGGATGCCGAGAATTTTCGCGATGGTTCATTGGTGATGAAATTGAGCTACTTATTCGAGAAATTAAATAACTTGGATCTTCATCTTCAACGAGCAAATACACATATGTTGGATACGAGTGATAAAGTTAATGATTTTTGAGGAAAATTGAAATTGTGGAGCAGAAATTTAAAACAAAGAAATCTAACAATGTTGCAAATGTGGATGAGTGTACAAAAACTTACAAGGCTGAAGAAGAACATGTAAAAGTTGTTTTTGTAACCACTGAAAATCATTTAACTATGCTGGCAAAGAATTTAAAAAAGTACTTTCTTGATGACGACAAACTGATAGCAAGTTACGAGTGGGTTAAGGATCCATTTCATAAAACTAACGAGAACTCTCAATTGATGAGCGAAAAAAATCATAGACTTCACGACGAATGGAAAAACTAAAAGGCAATTTAGTAATAAACCACTATTTGAATTTGGGGCATGAGTAGAGAATGATTTTAATTGCACTAAAAACAAGGGCATTTCGCATTCTGTTATCATTCTCAACATCCTACCTTTGTGAAACTGGATTTTCTGCTGTGACTACTTTGAAGACAAAATATATATCTCAGCAGAACTGAGAGTGACTATTTCTAATATTAAGCCTTCCTTCGAATGACTTTGCTCTGCAAGACAGGCCCCAGGAAGTATAGTGACTTCCTGGGGCCTGCAATACCTGCAATAAACATACTTTTAATTTAGTATGTTTTGATTAAGTAAGTTTTTATTTAGTAAGTTGTTTTACTTTAATAAGTTATTAAATATGTCGAAATGTATTTTGTTTTCTATATGTATGTGTGCTTTCCTGTCAGTCAGTTAACCAATTTTTTAAATGGTATTTTCTCTTGGATATTCTTGCGCCACCCCCCCTCTAGTGTGCTCGCGCCCCCCTAGGGGGGCGCGCCCCACAGGTTGAGAATCGCTGCTTTACATGCATTTTACCTACCCATTATGTTTGTCCTATGAATTCAGAGAGACCCTGTCTGTAAGTATAAAGAGAAAGAGACTCGATTTAAGTTGAATTTTATCATTCCTGTCAAATGATCTATTCTATGGTTTAAGTATATTGCGTATAAAGCCACTCCATTCAACGCACACTTCTCCTTTGAAGAAGATCGCCAGCAGAAGGCGCCTCCCCGAATATTAAGTGATTTATTTGCGTATGGGAAGCAACGCAATATCCTAGATGTTTGTGTATCTATAATAGCCTTTCCAAGCTGTAAAACTCTGAAATTTATATTATATATGAACAAAAGTGAACGTACCGTCTCTTTAACAATCAATGATTCTGTGGTTCTTCAAGGACAAAACAATCCATTTGTATTATTTGATTGATATCATATGCTATATTAAAAAAGGAAAAACAGGATGCACAATGCACGCACACATTATATATTTCACATTTTCCCGCTTCATATTTTTTACTCTTGTCTGATTTCGTGTCGTGCCATTCAAAATGTTGGTGAATTCACCAACTGATTAGCAAAACTTGTTCCCTGTACCTGGGAATAATGCCAACCACTTTCGGGCCATCACAATTTATTTTTATGTGAGAAAATGTGAATATATACAAAAGAAACTATTTTTGCTTTAACCCGTCCATTAGATCGATTTTTCTTTTGCTGCATTCATCATCTTCGAACAATGCAAAAAAACAGTTATGCATATTCAGTATCACAATCTGCTTGCTTATTAACATAAATAAATAGTGATCGAATTTTGTATTCCTTCGGGGGTTGTCGGAACCCTTTCAGTGCACCACTTTCAAATGTTGAAAACTGCCTTATTTGGAACATTTGATAACCTCATTTCTTTTAAATATTTGTAGTGTGAAGTATGCAACTTTTGTTGTAATGATACATGCTAGATTTAGGAAATCAAATTTTTCAGAAACCGCTTAGCGGCTGTAGTTGATAAACAAACATTTGCATTTAGATATCATCCAGTAAATATTTTAACAAAAACTAATAAACATTTCGTGTCATAGTAAAAAATTAGTGTTTCATGCTATTTTAAAATAAATTGCAAATTAAGTTATAATATTCACAGTGAGAGACTTGTTTGGCTTCCATTTACTAAAATAACTCATAAATCATAAATTCTATATATAGAATAGTAAGATAGATTTATAGATAGATAGATTTATTTTACTATAGATAGATAGGTTAGATAGATTTTTTTTACTATACAAGTTGCTTCGTAAACTACTTTTTACAATAAAAGTTGTTGGACAGCAAACATTTGTCTGTAATACAATAGATCAGAAAGCAATTAAAATAACTAGCAGGCCAAAACAACAATAATGTTAATGAGTAAAAACATAAAGATATAAGAGACATGAAATATTTGTTTCTCATCTGAGGCTTTTGCATCGAACAGCGGGTACTGAAGGAAGACAAAAGTGCAGAACATATGTGCATTCCAACACTGTGCATGATTGTGAATTCTAGAATCAATGAACACTTTTTGATGCTAGAAATTTGATGAGGAAAAGCAAAACACTTTTCAATTGGGAAGACATTTTTTGCTAGGATGACCTTTCTTTATTTTATTGTGCCATTTTTCTGACTTTTTAAAACATCCAGAAACGCATGATATAAGACGTAAAATAATTCTACAATCAATAGCTAAAGCTATCTTGATGTGTTGATTTTCTATAATTTTTATAATAGACATTTTTAAAATATGTAAAAGCAGATTTTGTGCTGATGTTGATAATGATTTTCTCAAAAATAGATGAAATGCATAAAGTAGCAACGAAATAAGAATTTTGATAGCACCAAAGTACAGAAATTTTGTGATATTGAACATAACTTCTTATTAGGAATGCATTGTACTGTTTTGTATGAACAATAAGAATTTATTTCCTACTCTCTAACGACAAGCAATGAACCCCTCTTTTACGTTAAAATTTTGGTTGCAAAATTATTTTGGTGTATCATTAATAAAAAAAAAAGAATCTTTTAAAGAGTTAGAAAAAATTGAATGAAATTTTTAATAATCAGATATAGAAATATCCAAAAAAAAAAAAAATCCAATGAAAGATTTTTAGTGCAAAAAAGTTCATTCTGGAAATAATCTTTCTTTTTTGTATCATTTGTATGAGGCTATCTTTTTTTTTTTTTTTTTTTTTTCTTTCCTGAAAGACATATAACAGATTTTTTCATGTCCACTACTTTTTCCTGCAGGGTCTGAAGAAAGTTGTTTTAATTCTAATCCTTTCTGCTTATATACATGAAAATGGCACGTTTTATTGAAATTCTTTCTCCATCCTCCAGAGAGAAACTGCATCGTGAACGGAGATGCAAAGGACGCGGTGTAAAGAGCGGAATAAATAAAGGAAAAAAAAAAGAGCGGAAACTCCCGAGAATCTCCCATCCCAGCAGGATATTTAGACGAGTCTTGCAGTCCCGAATGACCACTGCACGACATTTTTGTCAAGGGTGCCGGACACGGGGGACTAGTTATAAACTACCTAAAAAAACCACTCCGTTGCCATGGCGACCGTATTCCCCTGGGCGTCCCCAGCTCTATACAGGAGGGAGTTTTTATGTCGGGCCGGGCATCCGGCGTCCCATCATCCGTCTAATGGGCCAAAGTGCCGATTACCCGGTGGAAGAAGATGGTTAAGGGATGGGACTTTTTCTCGCGTATAAAACGTGTTTTATGGGGCTGGCGTGACTCCAGCGGTGACGCCTTCTTCTCCTTCTTACATGTATTTTGCATTATGGCGACTTCTGAATTCGGGGAAGAAAAAACTTTATGGCAACGTGAATCGTTCGCGGAATTGACGAATGGTGTGCTGCGATTGCATTTCATAACCGCTAGTTTAAGATTCGTTGCTCACACAGGCGCCGATCTAAAAGAATGGAGCCTCAACTGGGTCGTCGTTTTCAAATCACTAGATTTATTCCATCAAGAAAAACTTTTATGTTAAATGGTTAACATATGAAATCGATTTCATCCGCTTTATCGTTGGATGTCACAATAAACAAACAAAATGTTAGATTAGATTGCAAATTAGACACAAAAACAAAGCAGATTCGGAAACTAGGATATTTCAGTGAAATTTTATTTATTTCTCACTCGCTGAATGCTATAAGCAAAGAGGATGAGATACCTTTGCAAATAGCGAACAAAAGGAGAAACATTTTAGTTCTCATTCTGGTTTCTAAATGTGAAATATAAAATACATCTGTATTCTTACTTCTCTTTTTAACATGTACGCGCTGCAAACGGACAATGATAGCACGAATGAATCTTCTATATAATCCAGCAATACTTTTTTCAGAAAAATTTTAAGTTAAGGTTTTTGCACATAAATTATATTTATCAATTATCCATAAAATCTCAAAATTCCCCGACACTTCACTGTTATTTTTCCATGTTACAGGGAAGGGTAAAAACTGCATCTTACCAGTTCGGGTATAGGCCATGGTTTAGGTTTTAAAAAGAAAGGTTTTTAAAAAGAAAAAATAAATTATGGTTAAAATTTTAATGTTTTCAGCAGATTCAGAATGATTGTCTTAAATTTTACTTGTCCGGCAAAACGAGGTTTGACTGTCAGCTGGTAAAAAAGTGAAATACATTGAGTTTTTTTCTCAATATTTCTGGAAAACATCTCATTCAATTTCAAAATAGTTTGCATACATTAGTAGAACATAGAAATTTGTTTAAAATGTATATAAACGTTGTATATTTTGTTACAAAATACCAGGAACAACTTTTATTAAAATTTCCATGCTTCTCGATTCTTAGAAAATATTCATCTTTCTTTTATACAGTCAAAGTAGTAGTTTGAATAAATATCGCATGCCATTTTTTTAAAAGGAATATGTGTATATTAGTGGGTTTTGAGCAGAGCGCTAGAATGATATGAAAGTTTGAAGAGCTGTATGGTGTTCTAGTCAAAGTTGCATCATATTTAGTTCATCATATTAGTTCCATACCAAGTTATCTTCATACTATTTTTAAAGGGACGTTAATCTAACTGTTCTGAATTAGTAGGAGACAAAATTATCAAATTTCTTTCTATTTTGCAACATGAATCATAAAAAGTGTGAAGAAAATATGAAGTTGCGGAACTTTAATAGGTTTGTTAAGTATTATAAATGCATATTAAACGTGTAAGAAATTAGTCAATAAATATAAAAGAGATATAAGAAAATAAACCAGTTTTGTCGCTCTGAAAAGAAGAAAATGGAAAATCCCTTTGAATCTCGAAACATATTGCAACCAGATCGCAGTCATTCATTTGATATTATAATTGTATAGTAACACTGCAATGAAAAAGGAGAGCGTGGAAAAATCAAACCTGGAGTGCAAGAAAGTAGCTGTATAACTTTAACAATACAAATATGCAAGGGAAAAGTCAGTTAACTTTCCATTTTTTCAGCATAATCCAGCTTTTCTTTCTCTCATTTTGCTGAAACATTTGTTCATCGATATGATCAGCATCCCTTCCAGAAAACTCTACAATAGTTTCAGGAAGGGAGTCAGCGAATGAACCCGCTTTGCAATTTCGGATAAATGGTTGAGTATTGAATTATCTCAACTGGCTGAAGCTACAAGTAGAGAGGATTGTGGGTTCCCATTTCTGGTTTTAAAAAATGTATGCAAATGCCGAGTTTAGCTTAATTTAGTTATATTAACATCCTGTTTTAAAGCAAAACTAGGACTATTTTGGGACGGATCTCCTCATTTTGAACCGTCGAGATGACGGGGATGACACCAGAGCTGGCACCCCCTCTCCAAACTTCCACACTAAACTAGCTGGAGAACGTTTATCCCCGACGGATTTACATTTGACGGTTCTTCGGGGGAATCGGGTCTCGAGTCTGAAACCTTCCAGTTCTGAAGCCGAGACTTTACGGCCAGGCCACCACGGCCCATACAAATGCCGAAGATGCCATTTCAAATACCAACAGGAAATGTGTGCCTTCTACCAGAGCAGCACAGCAATTTCACTAGTGGCTATCAAGTGGTTTGTTTGCATCCTACAAACACCATTACCGGATAAGTTTTGCCTGATGCAGTCCATCAAAAAATATCAAGGTACAGCTGGTTATTCCCCAATGAATTAGTACACCATAATATTGTAAAAACCTCACCTTGTAAAAGTATGTTCTTTTTATGTATAAGAAATATTCTTTTTATACAAAAGACTGTCTTCATATTTAAATTTACTGAAACACAATTTCTTCAAATGAAAACGTCAAATTTCAAATACATTTTCTAAATCTCCAGATCGGAACAGCTCATGTGCACAAAACATTTTATAATTTTTAACAAACGGTTAATGAATTATAAGCAACTGAAATCGCCAACTCCTAATGTTAAATAAGAGTCCTAATTTTTTTTCAATACATTTCAAGAATAATAAATCTTTGAAAAATAATTCTTCTTTACTCTAATTAAAAAGACAAATTTATGCATTTTTAAAAATATAAAAGTTTATTTATTATTTTTTAAATTTATAAGTCAAAAATGTTTGAATGGAAACTCTCAAAAATATTTTTGCTAATCGAAGAAGTAAATCCTGAAACCTACTATTTCAAATTTTATTCATCTTTCCCAAATAGTTTTTCAGATATGCAAAATTTTACAAAAGGATTTTGTGGTAGAAATAACTGACCCCTAAAATAGAACTGAAAACAAAACGTGTTTTTCTGATATAAGTTGCTGATATGTCTGACTAACTCAAATACCGGTTAGAGATATGGGAGGGGAAGAAAAAAAAAAAAAAAAGAGTCTGAGAAATTTCATTTTTAATATTTCAGTAAACAGTAACATAAGAAAAATATTTTACTGTTTGATACTTTTTTGCTAAGGGGGCTGTATAAAAATTTAATTTTTAAAACTTTTTATTACTTTTTTCAAGAGAAGGTAAAATGTTTACATGCGTTTGGGCTCTTTATTACAAAGAAATATGCTAATAGAAGTACATGTCTAACTGCAATAGTTAAATGGCTTTTCCTCTTTTTTGGGGACACCCTGTTTATAGATGCCCTTCTACATTTTACATATTTTTAAAGAGTTTCATACTATTTTTATACAATAATACTAGTTTTAAAGAGATTCAAGTTGAACGACATATGTTCATTGAATTCAGCTTTTATAGATTATTAACAATAAGAAATGCCCGGATACATTTGTAGGATTGTATAAGGGAAAACTCGCCACGAATAATGTAAAAAGATTTTAGACTATAACAGTGTCCTTGCGGAGCCGCACGGAATGCTGATGAAGTCTAAGCCCCTCTTTAACAAAAATTAAATTAAGAAAATGAATTTAAAACAAGAAAAAAATGGTATTAAATTTGCGCATTTATTCTTCTCCCGACAAAGATATCGATTGTAACAAAAGGAATTATTATGATTCTCGAAACATTCATTCTCGTTCGGTCCATTCTCACCAATTGCAATTAAATCTGGCCATTCCAGATCGAAAAAACATGCTGTAGGCTCATTAAGTAGCATTCCAAAGGAAATGAAACATTTCTTCCTGTTTCCGGATGCAAACTTTCAATGTCTATGAACTCAGGAGGGAAACAATTTAACAAGATTCAAAAACTGAAGTGGTTGGGCATTTCTTGCTTTCAATTCGGGAGCAAGTTTTTGATTATTATTAGAAAAATGTGAAGTAATGACAAGCCCAGAATATTAAATTCAGAAACTTGGTTTTCATTCTAAAAATTTTACGGGTAAATTGACTATCATCTAAACGTTTCTCAAACGCCGCAAATGACGTTAGACGTTCAAAATAAATTCTATTAAAATGATAATCTTTTATTCTATCTGATGATGCATCGATTTTTACTTTATCGTATACAAAGTAAAGAAAAATTATTGTAAACGTCAAAAAATTTAAACTCGAATTTTGATGAATTTCCACTCTTGCCCTTCTCCAGATCTTGAAAACTCATCTTTTGGAAAAACATCTGTTTGTGACAAAGATGATTCAAAATCATTTAAAGCTAGACGGATGAAATTTGATATATGGTCTTTACTGCAAATTTATATATTTAGGTCAAATTTTGAGAAAATCCGTTCAAAGGAAGTCTGTTCGAATATATGTTAACTCGATAAATACATAAAAAAGAGAGCTAGACAGATGAAATTCGGTACATAAATTTAACTTTTATAATGTTGACACCTATCAAATTTTGTGCCACTTCTAACAAGGATTTGATCGTCTGTCAGTCTGTACTTTCAGAAACTTCAAAACGAAATGACTTTAATACATCCATTTTCATACAGCATTTTGTGACGACAAGTGTATCAACATTTTGATTGAATCGGTCGTGAAGAACGCGCCTAAAACCCAAATTCGTTTTCCAGATATTATTATCCGCATACCAAAAAAACTCGCCAGGGATCCCACGATCGATTCAACAAAATTGCTAAATTCACGCCAAAGCTTAATATTTTGTAACTATTGTATATCAGTGCCATGCAAGGCTGTGGAATAACGTGTTAAAGTATGCGACGAAGTTTTGGAAAGATTACTCCCGCTGGGGTTTTTCTTACGAATATCAAAAATGAAAATGCGGAGCGAAAAATCACTCAGAACAAAATAAATTAGAACGGAGTTAACAAAAAAAATTCTACATTGAATTTAAAAATTGGACATCCAAGTTGTACATTGAATCCCCATTACGAATATCAGTGTGTTAAATTTCAGAGCTGTAAGTGCGATAGATTGCGCATTTGTACATCGCGCATACACACGTAAAATTTTCTTTTATAGCTGTAGAGATTAATCGTTTATTTATTTCGGCACGATCCATTCTTCCGAGATAATCTCACATCATAAGAGAAGAAAATCTACTTTAATCAACAACTAAGTGGCTAGTGTCCGGTTGCTCCGGGAGAAAAATTACATATTTCAAGGGCATTTAATATCCCTCATTTGCTTCTGCCGGGCGCTGTAATTAAAACGGCTGCCCTTCGACATGTTTCGTACCTCATCAAAGTCGCATTCGTCTCCGTCACCGGCATTAATTGATGCATCTCGGCCTTATGCCAGGAGGGGGAGGCATCAATGACTGCTCCCTCCCTTCCTACAGAGACCAGGAGGTATTCGAAACAGAATACCCTGTCACAGATTTTGAAACCCGTGCCTAAAGCGTAAGAGATCGGATGTACAAAATTTCACCCCAGTATTTCCCTGATTAAGGCTTGTTAAATTGTGGGATAGTAGAAAATTATTGTCCGTACATCGAAGGCATCGAAGGTATAAAAGGAAATCAATTCATGAAAGCAATTCACAAAAGCAAGCGAAAGTTACATTGGAAAATACAAAACCGGAAATTTCTTCGGAAAACTCATACATCCTTAAAGGTGATACCTATTTATCAGACATCTAAAAATTATTCCAGAGCAATATCAAAATGAGTTCAACATTTTGTTCAGCATTGTTGATCCTCTCTGAATCGGATAACTAGCAATTTCGAATGCCTGGATTACAATTCCCCGCAAACATAAGATGTATATCAGATGGTAATGGTGTTGGTTTTTGTAGACGGTGGATAATAATAATTTACAAAAATTAAATTTTTTTACGATCCCCGTAGCGGAAAAGTGTTAATGAGTGAAATGTATATGTCTAATGATAATAAGTAGCGAAGAATTCCTTCTTTGAAAAGATAATCATTTATTACATAAAAAAATTAAACATGTTTTTTAATTAATTCATTAAAAATAGATTTATTTTACTTTAATTATAATTGTAATTAATTATAATTGCTTATTATATTAATTATAATTCAATTTGTAATTCATTATTATAATTATTATAGAATTTTTTGGTCATTTTTTTTTTCCTTTTTTTCAAATTTATACTCGGATAGCACAGCTCTTAGGAAATCAAAATGACAAGAAATGAATCGATTCACTAGTAGCTGATTTCGGAAAATATTTGCTTATATTGTATTGCTATTGAATTTTTAAAATTTAGTTGATCAGAAAACGGGGGAGAAATTGAATTTAAATTTCCATTTTTACAAAAATTAGACAATTCAGGAAATAGTGAATACAGTGATAAAAAAAATCGAATATCCGAAACTTCAAGCAAAATCAATGCAGAAAAAAAATAACAATCTTCCCAAAGGAAATCTTTATTTTTGCATCAAGCATTTTTACTTTATTTGTGGATAAAAAGATGGAACACTATACAATCCTATTTTATAGTTTTCATGCATAAATGCTATTTTTTTAAATATTTTATTTTAATAATTACTGTTTTAAGTCATTCTCTTTAGAATAAAACGAATTAGGAATTTGAGACGTATTTTTAATAACCACTCAGCTTTTTTACTTTTAATTAATTTAAAGATTTGGCATCCCCCCCCCCCACACACACATAGTTTAGAAAATAAAAACAGTTTGTCTAAATCTTTTTTACCCCAAACTTTTATTATTATTATTTTATTCAAAAAAAAAAAAACTGTGCTTGAAACAGAGTCAACATTTTGAAATAACAAATGTAAATTTGTTTTCACATATCAGAATTAGATCAGAGCATTCAACCCATCACGGGGGCGGGGGGGGAGGGGTTAGATCGATTCATTCCCAAATCAGAAATGATTTGGGAATGAATTACGGAATGTTGAACTCATTTTGATATTGCTCTGGAATAATTTTTAGATGTCTGATAAATAGGTATCACCTTTAAGGATGTATGAGTTTTCCGAAGAAATTTCCGGTTTTGTATTTTCCAATGTAACTTTCGCTTGCTTTTGTGAATTGCTTTCATGAATTGATTTCCTTTTATACCTTCGATGCCTTCGATGTACGGACAATAATTTTCTACTATCCCACAATTTAACAAGCCTTAATCAGGGAAATACTGGGGTGAAATTTTGTACATCCGATCTCTTACGCTTTAGGCACGGTATACCAGGAATTATGAGAGTCAATGATAATAATATACAGAATTGCTACAAACGAATGTCTGGGTATAAAACGATTGTATTTTTTAAAAATATTTTACATAACATAATCAGTAATACATAAAAATAATGCAACGCACTCCATTTTTTTTTTTCGATTACAAATATTTGATGTGTTAATCTTTCTTAACACTTCAAATATTTAATTTTTGTAAGTTCGCTCCACGCATTTGCAGGTTTTATTTGACGCTGTCAGTGGTGCTTAAGGTAGCACTGATACGTTCTTTAAAATCATTAAGAGATTTTGGCAATGGGAAGCTTATAAACAAGGTCTTAAGTGTAATCCATAGAAGAAAATCATATTAGGTAAAATCTCGGTAACTTCATCACCATGCGACGAAGGTAAGCGAGCGTTACCTGCCTATCCAATCCAGGCCTATGGAAGCTCCTTATTTAGATAGGCTACAGCATCTAAATCATAATGGGATGGGGTGCTATCCAGTTAAAAGATAAAATTCGTACTATTCTCACACAGTTGTGAAAATAACTATATTTACAAGATGGGCAGATGACTGTCACCGTTGAATGTCGTTTTAAACAAAATTTGGTAGCTTTTCTTTATTTTCATGTATACATATTTATATTATGTGTTATAATTTTGAAAATATAAATCTTTAAAATCCAGTCTATCGTTTATACTATTCCTCACTTTCTCTCCTTCTACTGCCTTAGAGCATGTTTTATTTCTAGAACTATACACGCGATGAATAATTAAAAAAAAATTATTTGCATCAATTAATTCCAAATGTTTATTTATCTCTTTCATTGTGACTTCATTAGCCAAGGTAAAGAAGAAAATAAATTTCTTTTTATGAAAAGAGTCATTTGAAAATCTAGAAAATCTTACAATAAAACTATATGTCATACAGGCGGTGCAGTCCCACTGTTCTACGAAAATAAAAGTAGACCAAACTAAAACTCTTTGCACACTATGAGCTAAATGGTTCGCCAAAAGACCCCATCGTCTTAAACGATGCAGGGAGACATGCAAAAGAATGATCACCAAATCCTGCAACTCACTTTTAGAAAGGCATTAACAACTGGCCGGCTAATTTGCTGTTTAATAAAATAGTCACGTTTCATTTATTCTTAAAACTTTTAATTCGTCATCTTCGTTAAAGGACTAAGAAAAGAATGGGAGGGGAAAAAAATAAGTCCACCCCACTGCGCACACACACACACATGTAAAGCTTAATTGCCTCCCTCCGTAAGCACCGTTGCCACAAAACGATGTAATATCTTAAACGAAAAATTCATTGAGGCGTAAGTCTTTTTAACCCTAATCCTGAACGCTCATCGCTTTTCAACTTAGGGGATGATTCCACCCCTTCCTTCAATCCCCCGCCCCGACATGGTGGATAAAACAAATACCGCCGCCTTATTTCCGTCTTCCTTTCATTTATTCCTTCACTCCTCTCTCCCCCCTCAACAACTCCCTTCCCTCCCCTCTTCGTTCCTTCAATTTCCTCTTTTTGTTGGTCTGTTGATAGATCATACGAGAGTTTAATTTCTATCCGCATCTCGCTCCTTTCTTTCAAGTTTCTTAGTTGGAAATTTTGTGGGGATTCTCTTCAGCCTCCCCCGTCTCTCTTTTTTTTTTTTCCTTCTTTCTTTCCTTTAATTTTCTTTTACTTTTGTGCAGAAAGGGGGGAGAGCAAGTTACTATCTATCTGGGTTATTGAACTGACATTCGTCTGTAGTCTTATCACACTCATTCTTTTCTGCCTCTGCATCTCCCCCCCCCTCAAGTTTTTGGGAAGAAAATACCGAAGAGAAATTCCACCTTTTACTTCCTCTCTCTTTCACTTTTTTTTTTCGCTTTCACTTTTGCTTCTTTTCTCTGCTCTCCCCCTACCCTTTTATACTTTCGCTTTCATCAGGGGAAAATTCTCTCGAGGGCGGACGCAACTTCGTAAATTATGATCCATTCTTCGAACATCGGCAGAGTAAACCGGAGGAGATGGGAAAGTTTGTCACGTTTCTCCGTCGTCCCGTCTTAAGGCTGTCGCACACCATTTCGGATAGAAATTCCTTAACAGATTTCAGGATGACACAGAATCCGGGGAGAAAAATAATAACAAAATTGGCCAGATCGCAGAATTGGAAGTCCTCATGAGTAGCAACTCTTCAATTGAGAAAAAAAAAAAAAAAAATGAGCAGAGCTGCATGATATATTTTTAAAAATTACCTTTTGCCTTCTATTTTTCCAGAATTTCTGTACTAAATTTCAAATTTGAGTCTCTCTATTTCAATAAAAGTTCTGTGAACTTTTAATTTATTTGATATAGTACATTTCAAAATGAAATTATGCCGATTCCAATATATATAGAATATGTATTTCATCTGTTTCTAGTGCAATACTTTTAAAAAAAACCATTTCACAATCGCATTGTTAATGATTGAAGTTACCGTTCAATGATATCCATTTATCCCTTCGTAATTATTTAGAGTTTGACATGGAAGAAGGTGGCAAAGGACTCATCTCTCCTGGGACGAAAGAAGTTGCGAATGCGATGAAACTTGCTGGGGACTGCGATTGATAATCTTCATCGTCCTAATTACTCTTGAAGATTTTGTTTTGCAATCTTACCAAGAGCTACTGCAAAGATAAATATGTAACTCCTAGACATTGCTTATATTGATGGGAAAAGAAACCAATAACAGCAACAAATCCCAGGAAAAGGAATCTATCGCATTCAAGATAGATATTTTATAAAGAAAACTGAAATATTACAAAAATTCCTTGTAAAAAAAATCTTCCTTTTTTTTTTTTTGTTTTTTTTTTTGTTAGTATTTCAAGAGAAGCTATAAAAAAATCAGAAAAAGCGAAATTCCTTATTTAAACAAGATCGCAGCAGTAAAGTTTAATTCGTCTTCAAAACAATATTTAATGTCAAAAATATTGTAAATTTCATTTTTTAAAAAATTCCTTTGCTTTCTCGGAGCACGGAGGAAAATAATTGTTTCTCTTCTGAAATCCAACACCTTTCTTATAAAATCCTGATCAGTTAGTTTTAGAACTATCATTAATAAAGCAATTGAATCGATTATTTCTGTTTTAGAAGTATCAAAAACAGAGACAACCGTTTAATACTGTTTCATTTGGGCAACTGGAAAATGCTTATCAACTGTAAAGCAGCCGCGGAAGGTGTTTTGAAGCAGGTTGTGACATCTGATTTATATTCGTCTAGGGAATGAAAGTCTTTGGCTACATCTGGCTAGAGGGACAGATTTTAAAATGGAGTTGATGGCGACCCAATGCGAATTCATACGACACATGATCACATCTTTGGATCACTCTTTGGAAACATTTTTCCCAACGAAAAGAAAGAACGATTTGCAAAAACTGAGATTCTCTAAGGATCAAAATAAGAGAGCTTTAATATTAAAAAGAGACTTTTTTTTGAAAAAAAAACAGAGAATGCCAAGAACAGTTTGCTTCCGTAATTATGCATTATCATCACAGGAGCGCCTACGGGAGTAGAGAAAGGGCTCAGAATCTCAATTACAAAATCCCTGCGATCCAATCAATCAAGTCGCGACAAGTATCAAGACAGATGGTTGGCAGAAATGCGCAAGTAAACCAAAAGTTTAAGAACAAAGAAGGTTAAATACAGACTAACTAATTCGGTTTATATAAGGTGTATTCAAACGAAAAGGATATTTTTATTGCGATGCTATTTAATTGCATAGAGCAGAGCATAGAATGATATCATTCCGATTACTTCACTGTCCAGTGAAGATCAGAAAAGCGATGCTCCATTTCTTTTCCTACGAAGAAGGATCTCTTCCATATTAACTCTCTATGAGAATACAGCAGATGACAGAGGCAGGAGTAAGCCATACAATCCAAGCAGTTAATACTGTAAGAGAAATCTATGCCTAAGACGATATTCACAACCAACATTTTGATTGAGATATTTTGTGTACAGCCTCGATCACTCGCATATCTTCAGTCATTTGAAAGGTCAATAACAAAAAAAATGAAAAACAATGTAGCATCTGTCCGCAACCTGTAGGCATCCTAAATGTGGGGAATAGATGCCCAGAGAATCGTGTTACGTATGAAATGGGTTCTATTTTAAAATGCCTCTTTCTTGGTTTATCCATTATTGCTTTATGGGTGCATTAATATAAGAAAGAACAGAACATCGTCTCATACCCCCATATCCGTGATCATTCTGGTCACTGAACGGTTTTGTAAGCATGTTACGGGAATTTTATTTAATTAACAAAATATTTACAGTAGGAAAACGAAACAAAAATAACTATTTACAGAATTTACAATTATATAAGAAATTATAATATGATGAGACCGTTTACATAATTTTTCAACTTAGAAATATAATTTGTAGTAATAAACTTAGAAATATAATGCAGATTGAGAGATAAAATTTGTAAGAATATACATATAATCTGTGTTCAGTTATTTTTTATGATATAGTAGTCAGGATGCAGTTAAAAAAATCAGATGGAAAATAATTTGAGAAATTTAAATGAAGATCTCTGTTTGATTGAAATGTGTGACAGGAGACTGCAATGCTTGTTTTTTCCCTTAGTCTTTTTTGATATGAGACATCAAGTCTCATACCAATTGTAAATTCTGTAAATAGTTATTTTTGTTTCGTTTTCCTACTGTAAATATTTTGTTAATTAAATAAAATTCCCGTAACATGCTTACAAAACCGTTCAGTGACCAGAATGATCACGGATATGGGGGTGTGAGACGGCGTTCTGTTCTTTCTTATATTAATGCACCCATAGAGCAATGATGGATAAACCATGGTGCCTGCTAGAAAGCTGCTTCTCGTGAAAGCCGAATAATACGGAAAATGGAAAGACTTTGAGAAAATGTTGAGAAGATTATTTTAGTGTAGATGATAGTTTACAAAAATTGATATATATTTTTATAATTATAAAAAAAACTCTGAATTTACTAAAAAAAAAATGTATGACTCTTTTTTCTTGTTTGTAAAAAAATATTCCAAAACATTATTTAAGGCAAATATCAGATCTGTAATCAGCAGCTCAAAGAACACATAGAAGCAAAAAAATCAGTTCTACACAAACATTTTATCCCTTTTTAGTACCTAATAACAGGACTACTCGTAGCTGACAGAGAACAGAGAAACGCTATATCAATAACATATTATTTATAAATATAATATTATTGATGTGACATTATTTGAATTGCAATAAAATAATTCACAAAATTAAAATAAAATCTTTTTTTTTTTTCATTTGATTATAAAATGCACTGCATTTCACATTTTCTTACATCGTTCGTTCAGTTCTAGTGTCACCATCTTTTCAGGAATTCCGGATAAAATAATTTTTTACTCATTAGTAAGTTTGTTCATGTCTTTCAGAGACTCAACCACACACAGCTTAGAAGAGCTCTTTGATATTGCAGTTATTTCGATTGAATGATAAGGAATGCATTTTCCAAGTTTCATGAAAACTATTCCAGTTCCTCAGAACCTTGGGCTAATAACATCCATCAGAATAGACTTAGTCTTATCGTCATTTCAGTTCGGCAGGCTGCAGCCTCCAAATCCACTTTCATGGCAATAAGTGCTTTCATTCTATGCATTTCACTGGCCCAAA
Organism: Argiope bruennichi; assembly: GCF_947563725.1. Classification (NCBI taxonomy): domain Eukaryota; kingdom Metazoa; phylum Arthropoda; class Arachnida; order Araneae; family Araneidae; genus Argiope; species Argiope bruennichi. The sequence goes on along the minus strand of NC_079153.1, from coordinate 140,759,970 downwards.
GTCATCCCGCCCAGAAGGATGCTCAATATGAAAAGATTTGTCTTCAGTTTGACATTCAATGCGCGTTTCAAATTTCATGTCAATCGTCCATTTGTCAGAGGTATTTAAGAGGCTCTGTTCCAACCAGTGCAAGAAAGGCTGTTACACACCCACAACGTTTTCAGTGTGCCAAGAAGTAAATATAAAAAGTGTGCGTACACTACATATAAGAAGTGTGCTTTTATACATTACTTTTCATCAAAATAGGCTCACCAATGCTAGAGAAAGCCTTAAGTGGAACTCATTTTACTTCTTTATTTTCTCATATGCCAAATATATAAAATGAAAATACTATCATTGTAAACAAAACAAAAAAAGTCAGATTTTGACGAATCTCCATATTTCAGACTTCCCTGAGTCTGAAAAACACATTTTTGCAGCTATGCCTGTCTCTTAGTGAGTCTGTGAATGAACAACTTGGAAAAGTTTTGAGCAATACTGGTGAAATTTGGTGCATGAATTTAACACTGAATCTGAAGATATCTATTAAATTTTGAATGAAATCCATTCAGAGAAAGGCTATGCGTCCGAATATAAGTTAACCTATAACTACAAAACGTAGGGAGTTAGAAAAAAAATACCAAATTTTAACATCTAAAAATGCATATCAGTATCGAATTTGGAACCAAATTTGTCAAAGGCTTGACTACCTATCGATCTATATTTTTGCTGGCATATAAACGCAATAGCAGAAAAAACACAGTGCTTTAAATAAATGAAATTTAGTGCGTGATCTTATGAATACAGTTGAAGTTCTATAACAAATGTTTGCTTCAGTTGGAAATAAGGCGTCCAAGTTATAGATTTGTTTTTCTGGAAATTGTATATTAACCACATGCCAGTCATTAGTGACTAAAGAAAATTGCCAAAAATCTTCATATCTATCTTTGGCAATGGCGAATGATTAAAAATCTCAAATTAGATTCACTCCAAAGATCAAAGATGGGAAACTCTGAAACTAAAACCCTAAGCACTTGTGGTGGTCAGAGTTTTAGTAATTTTATGCGTGAAGGGAGGGGGGGGGGGTTACATTTTTATTAGAGAATGTGCGAGAAAGTTTAAGGCATACTACTTCTGCTAGCCTGTTAAATTAATTAACTTAAAATAACCAGTTAAATTAATAAGCTATCAAATCAACAATTCGTATAATATAGAATATTTAAATATTAACTATCAAAATTAGTTTATTTTACTCTATGTTTTACTTTTAAAGAGATTTTCGAGGGGGAGTTGCAAAATCCAAAAACTCAAAAAAATTTCTGTGACATGAATTGATAGAATCAATTTAAAAACCATGTTTTCATGCATAACAATGAAATGTTTATAATATGCTTGATAATATGGGCTTAAAAGCATTGATTACTATCTGCTGACATTGATTTCTATCTGTTGAAAATTGGTTTAACGTTGAAAAAGTTGAGTGATTTCAAGTAAACAAAATTCGATTATCACTACACACTACTACATTATTTAATGTTTATAATATGAAAACTATTTTAGTTTATTTTTTAATCTCTGAGTTAAATATAGGAAAAGGAATGCAAATTTTTATATTCAATTCTATAGATAATATTTTAATCAGTTAACTGTTTTTGACTAGTATACTTGTCATAGAAAAAGTACATCTTGCGTGTCTTCCCCGTGATCTGAGGGTCCCGAGTTCGAGTCCCTGTTCGGGCATGGTTGTTCTTGTTCTGTTTTCTATCTGTGAGATGTGTGAACGTCCCTCCCTGTAAAAAGGGGTTGTGCAAGCGAATGAGACTCATGAAGTTGCTAACTCGTACTCTTGGACCTAGTACACGCTACTAAAAAAACAAGAGACCCTCATTCGGCTTAAATCGCTGATAGAAGTGTCAGCGGGCTTATAAAGTGTCATAAGTAACAACCTCTTGCGTTATGACGAGTTTATTCGACAAGAGTAAAAGTAATGACAATTTGTAGTTTGAATTACAATTTTAGTAAAAACTCAAACATATTCGTAAATTTCAAGATGTTTAAAATATTTTGAGGCCAAGTCAAACTCAAAGGAACAAATAAATTATTTTTATGCGTTGCACCCTGTTTTGCCCAATATCATTCTCTAACAGCAAATTAAAATAATAAATTAATTTTTCATGTCTCTTCTTATTTATATGCAAAAAATGTATGCTAGTTAAAGTAAATAAATAAATGTGATTACTGAAATAAAAAAATAAAACTCGTTTCATTTCAGCATAATTTCATATTACACATATTCTGTGTTTGACGAGTAGACTCGCCATCGCTAAATTTTTGAGACACCATTTAGATACGCATTTTTCGAAGAGATCGAAATAGTTCACTGGATAAAATAAGTACAGTTTGTAACAAAAATTTCAAGACTTTAGAATATCTCTGAGAACTATTTTGAAAAATGTTTCTCAAATGTATTTGCAAATATTTCAATTGCTTCGTAATTTGTAAAAAGTAAAACTTAAGAAAATAATAATGGGGGAAATCTTCACTAAACACTACATTAAGGGCCGAGAGATGATTCAAAACGAACAGATTTGTCTTTCTTCAAATGAATCCATTCAAATCTATACTAACAGCAATATTCTCCCCTCGATTTTCTAGATTACTGTTACGAATTTGTATTTTGTTTCCCTACGCAGCAAGTCCCCTAGTAAGAAAGACAAATTGACAGATATATTAATGAATGCAGAATGGGTGCCAAAACTATGATCCTCAGTCTCGGCGATGATCCAGAGCAAAAAAATGAAAGGTTCGGAGCATTCTAAAACCGTGGAGATAGCTCCATTAAGATTAGAAGTTCTCGCGTTGGTTTGAGAAGTTCTTTAGCCTGCCGCAGAAACTATTAAAAGCCGAGAGATAGAGTTTTGTGAGTAGAGTAGACAGAGAGAATAATCTCTTTTCTCTTCCAGTGTTCTGTGATGTTTCCAATTATTAAATGGTAATCTGCTTTCGGTGTGCTGCTGTTTAGTGCAAGGGCTGTTCCCGAGTGTGCTTCTGTTTATTAGCTTTTTCGTGTAAAATAAAGCGTCGTTAATTGTTACTGAGACTATTGGAGTTTTCACCTGAAAATCCATGGAGGATTTTGCTCCCCCCACGTAACAATACTAAATCGTGCGTCGTCGAATAAAGGGAAAAAATGTGTATTCTGGACACCAATCATTCTCGTTGATTTTATGTATTCGAAATGTAATAAAAGGTCCAATTTTGATGACGAAACTTTTTAATACATTTCATTTATTAAGATCGTCATGTTTTTGCGATCGCATTCACATAGACATGGATACATCGATAAACACACAGTCAATCCGCTGATAAATCAACTAAAAACTTTATGCATCCGCCTTTGATATTAAAATGTTATATTTGATATGTTAAGTTTCAATTATCCTTTTCTATTTGAATTGTGCTGTTCAATGCGCATGAACAGGAAGTCGTTTTTCATTGACAGATTTCACCCAATCTTTGACAGAAATGAGTTTGGTTTAAAGATCAAATTTATCTTTCCTTTATTCATTTCTCTTGGTCACAGACAAATATAAAGATTAATAAACATACACCATTAAAAAATTTTCCCAAACTCGGAGAGTTCTTAAATGTAGAGACGATCCATATTGCGATGCCGAATTTTTGACGATTCTTTTTCCATATACGATAAAGTAAAAGTAAATAATGCCGGCAAAATCTGAATTTCAACAAAAAAGGAAAATATTAAGAAACACATAACATTCAAAGTGTTAATAAAAAAATAAATGTTGAAATTGAATATTTCGGAGAATCATTTGCATCATATCTTTAACCATTATAAAGGATCAATGAATAACAGGCGGCATGCTAAATGTGAGTTGCTTTAGCAGATTTTGAAACAATGCAGTATTTGGATGGTGCATAAGCAATTTTTGAAATTTTCATCGGATTGTGTTAACAAATTGAATACAGATTAATTTGGCTGATGCGAATTTTATGTGTTATTCTAAATGATCTAGGAGAACGTATGATGGGTTATAACATAATAAAGCTTTCTATCGTGCTATCGTGTGGGATAAAATTTCATCGTAGCATTAAATGAAAGGTAAGGATAAAATAAGTTTGCTTATGTTTACTCTTCAAAGTTCTAGCTAGCATTATTGTTATGTAGAAGACCCATTTGTGCGTACTTCTACTTAATTTGACATGCTTCGCCGTTACATGGATGGGATTTTGTGCAATTGATATATAATATTTCCAGCTACATAATTCAATATTATCATTAAACTTATTTGTATTGTTTTTACGCCCGATGATCAACACGATGTTTTGCAACCCCAGCAGGAAAGACCAGGCAATTTTTCAAAGAATTGTGATACAAGTTCGGGTAAATACTTAACATACAATTTCTATAGAAAAGCTATTCATTCAGTACAGGACATAAAGAGATGACAAATGACCCTAAATAAGGAAAAAAGCTCTCTTTTTTTAAATATAAACAACTTTACTTTTTATAATATGCATTTAAAAACTAAAGGTGCACAATTGCAATACCAAGAAGAAAACTATGAAATTGATTACATTTTCTGAAAATTCAATCAAATTAGGATTATTTTTTTTTTAAATTCTCTTTAATAAAAAAAAGAAAAGAAAAACCAATAAAAACAATTTTTTTTTATTATTTTTTTTCAAGGAAAGTCTGGTAAAAATATGTAAGAAGTTTCTTTATTTTCTAATTTTATGAGATGAGTGACTTATCATAATAAAGTAAATGTAAAAAATAAAGGCTAAGTACAAATTATTTACTCAGTCCGAAATTATAATACAGTTTCGGATATGCTTACTGAGAGCATGCATAAACATAACTTAAAATCCATGCTGATATTTTGAGAAATAGCGAAGTCTTTTTCACCACTCTGAGGAATCTCAACCGGTTGTTATGAATCGTTCGTTTCGTAAATGCGGCGAATTTCATTTTGTTTATTTATATTTAAAGAAAAACTATTTTTTAACCCGTTCAAAACTTTTGGTTACCATCGACTTCAAAAGTGCTCTTGCTATCACATAATTTTAAGGAAATACAAATAAAAACAAAATGGCTCATTCCATTTGTTATTCTTTAATATTATTTAAAATGTATTGAATATTTCGACAGACGGAGGGAATTTACATTAAATTAAACTTATTACAATTGTTATTAGGAATTTTAAAAGCAATGCACAGGAGGCGTAACTGTTTTAAAGAAAATACAGCTCTTTGTTTTACTACCCACAGAAACAACGAGAACTCCATCTGCCATTAAAAGAACAAATGCTCCCTCTATAACAAAGCGACCGAAATGGAAACATAGAACTGTGTAAGCAGCCCCTAGTTCCGATGCCGCACATCTCAACTCCTTCAAAACACTTTTCGAAAACTGCAGCTCTCATTAAATCCCCCCTCCACACACACACACACTCCAAAAAGGAAGAGAAATAAAAAAGCTCTCGCTCTTTCCGAAGGTGCGCTCACTTGGCGCGGAATAAGATATGCCAACCCCTTCCTCCCTCCCCGCTTACCATCTTTAAACCCCCTCATCCCCAGTGACCTGAACCTTCCCCCCGCACACACATCAACCAAAATCTACACGCTCGGATAACTCGAATCTCCCCCCCCCCCCTTCCACCGAATGGAATCCCCTCTCTTCTTCCTCCGAGTTGTGCGGCATTAATCTTTAAATTGAGTCGCAACGTTGATTAAAAATATTCCTGAATAATTCGGATAGCGCGTGGTCCATTCAATAATTGAGTTTGTTGCCCCTGGGTGCTCGCCCCTTGTCTTGTCACTCTTCGCGCGGGGTGGCGGAGGCTGCTTTTCTTTCCACCTGTATGACGCCCCCTTCCTCCTCTTTGAAACTCTTTTAACGTTTTCTTTATTCTTTTTCACACCCCGTGAACACCGGACTGGAAGGGAGGGGGTTCATAATTCATTGTTTATCGCTCTTTTCCTGCTCCGCTCCGGGCCGAGAGGAAGCCCGTTTCGTCTGCTCAAATGGAGACGAAATGAATTCCTCGTCATAAGTGCAAAAATGATGAGTCTCTCCTCTTTATTTCTTTATTTTTATCCCTGCTCGCCGTTTAACAGCTTTCTCTCGCCATCAAATAACCAGCATCTAATTGCCTCACACCCACCGAATCGTCGTTAAGGGGTTAATATGATCACCTGAGAAAAAGTTTTCTCTTCTGGTTTTCTCTAGGAGAGACTTTATTAACCCTTTAAAGGGACATTGTTTCCTATGGATAAAACTTCAAAAAATATTGAAAATTCTAAACGAAAAATATATTCTAGTAACATAAGCTTTGGATGTCTCAATAAGCGGCAATAATGTTGTATATAGAAGGAAAAGAAGACGATATAGCAAAAAAAAATTTCTTTGATGGAATTGTTTCCCGTTTCTTTTTAATCCAAGATTATTTTCTATTTAAAAATAACAATATGTGATGAATGTCTCGATAATTACTCACCTGCCCAGTAAGAGCAAGAAGTAATAAGATGACTCTTAGAAGGGTGTTTTAATAAATGAATGAAAATTAACAACATGGCACTAGCATCACTGAGAAACGCACCATCATTCATGAAGATTTTCATATAAGAAAAGAAAATTTTCATTATTATTTATAAATATTGGATCTCCTAATAAAATGTGGCTTTCAAATATCGTAACTGTGGAAAGAAAAAAAGGCTCTTCTATAAGGGCTGAAATAAAAGATTTCGAAATTTTAAAGATTTAAAAGATATCGAATATTTATATTTTTAAATTTAAATAGAATACTTGTGAGTATGATGGGGAAAGGGCAGAAGAGAAACTAAAATGAAGTTGGTTTAAATTTGTCAGTAAAAAAAAAAGGAATAAAATAAAATAAAACATTGAATTTCACAAACAACTTTAAAAAATTATTATCCAAAAAATTAAAATTATTTGAAATATTAATCATGGTTTTTAGAAGAGGAAAACTCCACATGTTTGCTAGTAAGAACATCAATGCCTTAATGCCAGATTTTCCCTCCGATTTGTTGCGAAGGATTGGTAGTTCCTTTTTAAATTTTTTTGGTTTGTTAAAATTTTAATGATAGTTCATTCAACATTTTTTAACGGAAATTTACATTGTGTCAAAGGGACTTGTAGTAAATTTATATAACTGCTTTGCTAAAAAATCTCGATGAATAAAATATATTTTAGATTATGGTTATTCTCAAATTTAGAAATTAAAATTTTTTATTTAAATTTCAAGTTATAATTTCATTACTGAACTCTTCGGCAAATATATTACTCTTAGTAAATTCATAGTAAAGCAATACACAGGCGCCCACGCACACATGTATAAAGAAAATCGGCAAAAGAAAAGAAAAAGTTCCAAAGAAAAAATATTGAATGAAACGTCAAAGTATTTGAATAAATTTTTATCCAAAAGTACAATATCTGCAAATAATGTTTGATCCGAGAATAAAATACTGTGAAAGTAATCATTTCATAAAAAAGATGAAGAAAGGGCTCTTTCTCTGCTCTTCGTGAAGCATGAGTCTTTCACGTGCTTTGATCTGAACACATATTCTTTATATGAGAGGTAACACTCGTGACGGAACTTCACATTTTAACTTTGAATAAAAATATCACTTCAATTAATCTCTTCAAAAAATTATTCAGTCTAATGAAATTTAGTATGAATTGAGCTATAATAATGGAATAAAAACTGGAGTGGACTTGGAAGTAACAACAGAAGGCACCTTTGATTTTTTTTTTTTTTTCTGTTTTATACTAGTATATTCTTTTTTTTTTTTTTTTAGAGAGTTTTTAAAAAATCACTCAAAGTATTTTTTTTAAATGCTATATGAGTGAACGTTATATTTTTTAAAAATAAAATTCACTCATATAGCCATGTTAAAGAAAAATTCATTTTATTTACAGAAATATTTAATAACCGCTTTATTTGTAACTAACATAATTTTAAATGCCAGTATATAAAATTGCTATCCAAACAAGAGTGAAATAATTCCAGTCTGAAATCATCCCCCTCGTTTCCATTCAACTGCAAACATAATATTGCTTTCTTTGTTTTTCCATCCGGTCTGGAATATCTTATACACAAATGGTAAAAAAAGAATAAAGAAAAAGATCTATTTTTAGAAGTTTGTTTAATTACCCCATTTTAAATGTAACGGGAGAATAATTTTGGAATACATCTCGTCTCTTTGATGAAGACGATACATTGATATCACACGGTGGATTCTCTTTTCATTCCAATTACACAATGGCGTCATTATATTTTAAGAACCATTAAAGCATGAACAAGAGTTCTCCCTTCGAATCATAAACGGTGATCGAAAAAGGGAGACATCTATAATTCTGATGATAAAACCCTATATTAAATTTCATGCAACTAGCTCCTTCCATTTCTGAGTTATCGGATGGACAGATTTAGCAACCATGAATTTCACCCAAAATTTGATTCACCCAAAAAAAAAAAAAAAAAAAAACTGCGATGTTGGTATTGAAACCACGTAACAAGTTTAATTTGTCTAGCCCGTTGCGTTTAGAGTTTATCTATAGACAGGCAGACATTGTAAAAAAAATATATGTTTTTCGATCCAAGATGCCATAAACTTAGAAATCATTAAGTTTCGGACAATGGAATCATATTTGGACGATCACGAATTTTCTTTCTTACGTGAGAACTGGTTCTCGCGATATTACAGCCGTATGAGGTCACGCACGAATCGGATTGTTGTGACTTGCTTAATAAGTCGAATCCATTGGTAAACCAATGCGGAATACTCATTCAATATACTGCCACGTTTGTAAACTGATACCCAGAAATAATTATTTTTAAAGACAATCTGCTTCAATTTCTTTTTCAGATATTTTGCTTTAAAAGATTCGGCGAGAACGGAAAAAGCTATGAGCAAATAGGGTTTGTTTTCAGTTCCCAAAGAAATAAAAGTCAATATTAAATAATGGGGGGGGATACGAGTATGAAGCATTATTCTGTAAAGGGTGGTTTTAGTTCAATTGCATCAACACCCAGTTTTAAAACAACACGGCGACTCATTAGGAATCGTGGTCAGATGATACCCTCTCCACACTGTCACACTGCACTAATGAGAAGAAGTTTTATACTCGATGTCGGATTGAATGTGCGTTAGAATCACATACATAGTAGAACTCGAACTTAGAACCAGGACCAGATTAAGTCTGTTAGGGGAAGTAAACAATAAAAGACTATCGCCTTCTTCATTAACATTTTCAAAAGCTGATATATATATTAGATTTTAAATTAGTTTCTATATTAGCAGTTTTGCAGTTTTCATGTAAAATATTACGAATAAATTAACATTACAAAGCATATAATTGTGGCTCTCTTCAAGAGAGTTAGTTTCATTATTTAGTGTATAAATATATTTTTATTTTAAATTTAAGGGGAATTTTCAAATAAAAAGCAAATATATACCACAGTGCCTTTTTAACACAGACTCAACCTAAACATTCAAATACCAAATTTCCCAGGAATGTTGATTGAGAGTCCATCACCCAGCCAACTACAAAAATGCTAAAATCAGTTAAGAATCCCAAGAATAAAGCCCTAAAATTTAATCCAAACTTCCATTCAATTTAAGCATGTTTTAAGTGTATATGGGGATGTCAATAGACAAATGCAATTTGAGGGCATCCACTCGGATTCTCTTGGAAGTTGCTTACTTTGCCTATTTAATAATTCCGCCTCGGTCTTTTATTGTCTCTTTTATAATCTCCGGTATCGAAGTGGAGACGTCACTGCTACCACCGCGATGGGGGTTGAAAATGGCGGTTAAGAAGTTTTCTCGAACACATCGAGAACCGCTTCTCTCTCTCTCTCTCTCTTGCTGTATGCTTTCTACATTGAGAAAGATTATTCTTATAAATGACGATTATCACCCTCAAACGACTGAATGAAGGTTTAAAATAATGAATTCTAATTTTGAGAAAAAATATATAATAAAAATGCTACATGTTAGAACACTCATAAAAGTGAGCCTTAAAAAACAGCTTTTACCAAATTTGTTTCAATTACCAGCTCCCGTATAAGTGGAGAGGCAACTATCTTACAAAAATACGGACTTTTACACTTCTGGGCGGAGTGTAAAAATCATCAAATTCCGTCATTTCGAGTGTGTTTTTCGGTAGTGGGAAAGGGGGGGGGCGATTGCATAGATTTCTCTCAGTGCACGGGAAAACAAATAAATAAACAATCTTGGAAAAAGCCAACGCGCTTGCTGTTAACAGGTGCAGGTTATTTCCAGCGGAGTTCGTTCTCTTGGCGACAAAAAGCGACCCTCATAAGCGGGCGGCAACCCTGCCGCTTGTTTTGCTGCAGAGGCGCATTTCCATGACAAGGCCCCACCAGAGGCGCGTCCGGCGTCTGGGGCATCGCAATTATTCCATTCTTAATGGATAATTCCGCGCTCATTAATGAAATTTAAAAGTTGCTCTCTCGCCCCGGAAAAGAAGAGTTTTTTTTTTTTTCTTTCCGAAAAGGTATTTTTCCCAGATGGTTTATCGAGTGGCTCCGAATTTGCATTTTTAACTCGAATATTGAGCGCTCTTATCTTTTTCGCCGCGCGCCGATTAATCACGCCTTGACAGCGGATCGCTTCGCTGAGTGGAGATCGCTGATTTCTGAGCTCGCAGGCGTGCTGAAACAGGAGCGAAGGTGCATCATTTTCACGAATCTTCGTAACAATACTTTGTAATAATTCACGAATATTATTGATGAGAAATGGACAGAAGCTGCTCTGAAGAGATTTCGAGGGAGGCACGATAAAGAAGCGTAAAGGTCTGCTTGTATACACAATAACCGCTCCGTGTGATTTCCCTTTTTCATCTAATATGCTTAAAGAATGTTTATATAAAAATAAATGAATTACATTCCATTGGCATCAAATCGAATTTTAGTACAGTGCATATGCAATTTTAAAATTAAAAAAAAGACAATTTGAAAACATAAATTGTATTAACCTTGTTTTGCATTATTATACGTGGTGATAGTATACAAAATGGTTACAATGCCAACCCTCCTTCGGTTTCCTCATTTTTCAATTAAAATATGTTTCAATCGCAAAAACACACCATCGGAGAATCAACTATTTGAATATTCCCGTTTCCCTTTTAACACGAAATATCTAATATAGAAGAATATAGAGAGAAATATTATTCTCTCTAGGAAAGAGCTTAATTATACAAACGAAAGGTCCGTTTCAGATAAGAATGTTACCTTTCTTCCTGAGGGACGTATCACCCGTTTTAATCAATGTGACTTTGAGCATCCTTTTGTCTCGTCGCTGCAACTTATTTAAATAACTTTTACTCCAATGTTTCCAAATGACCTGAACTTTCTTCAACAATAATCACTTATTAAGACTACCGAAATAAATATAACTGCCCGATGTGTTCCGATATGACCAGAGAATAAGCCAAGATTCTGTCAGGTTAGGATTTCTGAATCTTCCAATTCCAAAGAAAATGGGATGGGGTGGAGTCGAAAAATTAACAGCCTTTTCAGCCTGATTTCATATAAATTCCTCATAAGTATTTCAAATATTATTAATAATAATATCTGTTATGTTAAGTCTGCGAAGATGGCTTTTTTACTTGGAGTTCTTCTTTCCTTGCATTCTTTTTACACTTATCTACAATTTGAAAACAAAACGCAAAATACTGATATATTTTTGATAATTGTTACCATCAAATAAATCAGAAGTTTTCCTGGCTAAGCATCCTGAGTCTTTTAAATGGCATTTTGACACATAATTTTATCAGATTGGTTAACACCAATCTTAAAACCTAAAATGTTTATAAAGAGTCAAATTCTCGAATGCGAAGTCTGTGGTCCATAAGAAACCTAGAATCAACCATTTTCAAAGGAAAAAAAAAGAGAGAGAGAGAGAATTAATTTACTCTGTTGCTAATATTTCAAAAGACGGGGAAAGATTCTAATTCATTGCCAAGGCGATAGTGAAATCCAGAGAAAGATACTCTCAATTTCTACGTATTAAGCACATTTTTTGTGAGCTGGACTAGTAATAGACAAGCAGTTTTCAATAAAATAACATTTTTACTGAACATTGCTACTCAGCATTTACTGCAACGAAGATGAGTATTATTATCAAAAGAACCCCGCACCGATTTTGGAAATATCACTACACCACAAGTTTTTGTTAAGAATCGGAAATCCCATGTAGGATAATTTCTTTTGAGTTAGTTCGATGTAAACATCTTGAATTCTTATATTTTTAGAAGCTCAAACGATGACGAAAATAAACGACTTCTGAGCAATACCTAGTTGCAATTTCTGACTCCAGTCGATATGAAGTAAGCACAGTTGTTGTTTAAATAACTTGGTCTTGCTAATAAAAGAACCTAGAAGTTGGATGGAAGAGTCAAATTATTAACAGAAGAATACCTTTTTTTTAGTAAACTCAATACCGGCTTATAATCGAAATATCAAAATAGAAAATATCATCCCCACAGTTCCATGATAACATTAGTATCCCATTACATACCTACTAAAATTCTCTAAAATGTTGTACAACCTCTTCCTGCTAAGGCGGGTGCGCTACCTGTCACTGACTCATGTGGTTTCCAGCATCTCCCAGAAAATAGGTCTCTATGAAAAGTAGTTCGCTCGAATAATTCAAGAAATTTCAGCACCAGCCATCTTAGTAGGGACTGGTATTCTGAATTTGTGAGTGAAATAATTCCGCACTCGCTTGCACGTCATTCCATGCAAATGAACGTGACAGCAGCTGCTGCTGCTTCTATTTTCAGCATTCTTAAAAATTATCCGAGTAAAGAATGTAATTTGCAAGATCAAATTGAAATATGCAGAGAATTTACAATCATGGTATATATCTAGTCAAAGTGTTACAACAGGGAAAGGAAATAAAATTATCCATAGAAAGATTAGGCGCAAGACAAATTACCACTGCCGTGGATGAAAATATATTATAATGACTCAGTGTACGGCGCACTGAGGAGGATAGGGAAAGGATTGAATTTTCAATTTATGCTCGCCCCCCTCACTGAATTCAATAAAAAGATATATTATCACAATGCACTCAACACTTTTTGAACTTATTTAGCTAAATGCTTTCCATCTCCATTTTTTTCTCTTTAAAAGAATTCCAAAATACGCAACTTTTTCCTTCCCTCCCTCCCTCAGTGGGCGAGTCGATTCATTTTCAGCGTATTAATCTACCACTAATGATGATTAATGCCACCTCACGAAGTGGGGGAATGGGGGGCAGTTGAGCATGTACCTCGGAAGGCGCGCCTCGCTATGACACCACATTGATGAATTAAACTGGTTTTGTATTTCGGTGCTGAGAGGGGGTGGTGGAAATTGGAGCATCATTATTTTTGCGGGTCCCGAGTGGCGAGGGGCAGCGTGGCAAAAAAGTAAGCAGAGGAGCAAAATAAGTAAGCAAATAACCAAGTTGAGAGAAAGATAGGTAAAGATTTTTGCCCAAAAGTTTTTCAGGAGACTTTTTCCGTGATGTTTGGATTTTTATTTATTTATCGTCTTGTCTTGCTTCCCGCTGGGGAGGTCCCTTCACTTTGTTCGACTCGCTCTCCTGCCGTCAATGAGGCTCCCTTTTTATAATCGGATTTCCTTTTCACCTGCAGAAGAGCTCAATTTGAAAGGAATGGCTTTTTAAGAAATTTGGACAATCTTTGAGCTGAAAAACAGTGTATGAAGAATCTCTGTACAGTGTTTTGATGAGCTCCAAACGACTGACTGACATTAATCCTGAAACGAACAGAAATGGAAACGGCAGACATAATTAAAATATTCAATAATTAAAATATTCTAAAAATATTCAAAATTTAAATTAACCCATAAAGCATAATGAACGTTAACGATGAAGCACTGATCCTGGATACTCTTTTCTAAAGGCAATTAGATAGCTTCAGTGTAGAAACTTCTTGTTGCCTGCCAGAGCTAGTTTAATCTCTGCTCCGGTGGGGAGGGGGAACCATTAGCCTTCCAATGATATTTTTAAAGCGCAGAAAGTATAGGAATCCTATGTGAAAATATTGGGGTCTTTGCAAACTGTATGACAAATTTCCACCAAATTTTTGTTAATATATCGAGCGTCTTCTTACTTATATATGACTAAAAGTTGTCTTAAAACATCAATTGCTTTTTTTTTTCTTCTTTTTTAATAATAAATTCCGGTTTCAGCAATTCCGCAACAATATTGTTGAGCGTAAACTGTTTCACTCCGTTCCAGCTAGTCAATGAGTGAAAAGAAGAAAAAAATCATTTCGATTTTCAGAATCATCCTTCTTTTTTTCTTTCCTTATTGAGTAGGTTAGATATTCTTTTTTTTTTTTTTTTTTTTTTTCCTATCTCAAATTCTATACGAATTTCACTCTATCGGCGAATACGTAATCAGTAAATAACAACAATAAAGAAAAATTCATTGGCGCCTTTAAAAACTAAAATTCATTCAAATGATCAAAAAGATCTCTAGATGAAATGAACAAAAGAATTTATAAAAAATTATATCTTTTTTATTTACTATGAAAAAAATAGTAACTTTTGTATTCCAAATTTCACTTTCATACACACACAAAAAAAAAATTCTAAACTAAACCGCAAATTTTACTAGAACGCATTTGCATTTTTTTAAATAACCGTTCGCGATCTGGTAGAAAAAATATTTTCTTTTTTAGGATTTGAGGCGTGAAAAAAATATGAAAAATTATTCGCTTTCCAACAAAAAGAATAAAATACTTTTACAATTAAAAACATTCTTCGATTTTGCAAAATGAAAAATTACGAATTGAACTTTGCAATGTAGTTTAGAAAACTTGAATTTGAAATTTGAGAAAGAAACATTTGAATTTTTTTTGCAAATCGCACATGTTAAGAATCGAAATAAGTTCGCAAATATAAGCCATGATGAATTCTTATGATCTTCTCTGACCTTCTATTGATGGGGCACTTCACTTCAGAGGTAACAATATTCTTGAAAGAAGAAATGGAAATAATTTTCTTTAAACCCTCTTCAAGACATCAACATTACTTTTCTCTCACTCTTCTAACGTATAAAGCCTTTATTGAAAAGGACTGAACCTTGGAAAGTTCTTAATCTTGCAAGTATAGGAAAGCTATGTTTTGGTGCCTAAACTTCCGAAACTATTCAAAGAGGTGTGCCACTGCCATCATTTCTCTTATCACACAGCATCATTTCTCTCTTGTGAACTAGAAAAGGAAGATATTTATTTCTAAACCATTTTTTTCCCGATTTTCATGTAATATCTGCAAATACTTAATTCATTTTATTATGAAAGATCGATCCATCTCAGCTAGATCTGGAGTTAATAGACTAGAGAATTAGTAATCTAGAATATAGTAAATTACAGGCGTCAGAGGTATCAATTTATTTGGTTCCTCTTACATAGAAGTAAGCATTTTCAAAATCATTATTGATTCCCAGTCACGCAAGATCATTATAAGCTCTTCCTAAAACTAATGCAGGTTTTACTAATACTCGCCGAGAAAATTGATTCAACATTCTCACTAGTCGCTTCCCTTCCCACCTCATCAGGCTACAATGGGTGGGATAAATTTACATGTAATTTTCTGAAAGGTCGAATATGCGACACACTTTTGCTTCAACGCATTATTGAAGTCTAATGCTTTCAACGCATTATTTTTAAGAAAGTTCGTGCATTATCAGCGCAAAGAACGGAAATTCTGCGTCCTCTTACAACGAATTATCTTAAGGCTCAATAAAAGTTTAAGTAGTGAGTGACTGAACTAATTCAAAATAGACTTTGTACCCAACATGAGTAAATAAAATAATCCAAGATTTCTCTCTCTCTTTTTTTCTCAGGTAATGAGGATGGACATAATCTACACCAGAAATTCATCTGGGTAATTTTTTCACGTCAAGAGTGCAAATGGCTCTTCGACGGGTTTATATTTCTAGCGCCTGAATCTCACAAGATGGATCAGTAAACTTGAAGAACTTTCGTTATTCATGCTGTTCATGAGTTAGCTTCGACGCAACAATATTGGCAGGTAAAAGAACTGGTAAATGAATATCCCTCCTTTCATCATTATAAGTAAATGTGGGCCTTACTATTAGAAGAGTTCTACTTGCATTTCATTGATCAACTTCTTATCTTGAAAAGTCACCAATTGTAAGGATTTGAAAAACAAAATTTCAATTCACTTGAATTCTTCACCGACCAATTTATCTTTTAATTTATTTCCGCGTCAAATGGCCTTAATAAAACTCCGAATCCATGCCACTTTCTGATGCTTCTATTATGAGTGGTAAAAAGATTACTCCAAGTATCCGCCAATGCGATATTTATCATCGAGGTTACAATCGCTGTTCTTTTCTCTTTGATCGCTTCTTTCTCATTGGCATTTACAACTATATCATTAGTTGATCATGAACGAGATAGAAGTTACAACCAGCTGAACCTCCCCACAATTTTGTATTGCTGTTATGCTGAGCAACGCCTTCTTGACAGTCATCTAGGACTCAAAGACCCAGGCACGTGTCTCCGTGCTTTGGAAGCTGTTAGTTTTCTAATTTCTTGAAACCGGTTCTGGGCAAATGTATCCAAGGATTCTTTTCTGCTTAGCATTGCTTCTTAGTCAATCTAGAAGAATCAGCCCACAAATAAAATCTGTCTGTTTGAAATTTCTTCTGGACCTCAGAGGAAAGACGAGCAGCAATCGCATGCTTAAGGAATTCCAGCTTAATAGCCATTGTTTCCTTTTGCTATAAGCAGCAACTCTAATTTTTATCTGCACCAATTGAACGTGAATAGTGCTTTTACCATCAAATGGAATTACAATGGTTGGATTGGTGAATTTGCCTGTATCTCTGAAGAAATGTAACGAAATATACTTGAATCCTTTATCACAATTCCATCACTTTGGAACCATCATGTGTTTTAAATATTCAAAAAATCCCGTAACCATCTCAGAAGATTCTGGTGCATTTTATAACAACAACCAGTTTTGGATCTCTACAAATCTTGTAATCAGATCTACGGACGTGACGACATCGAACTAATTATCAATATGGGATCAAAAACTTTGCGCAAAGAGATCAAAATACAACTTTCGTTTGTGACTTTCTTCATTACTTCTTCCATTATCAAAAATATTTATAAAAAAAATAACACAATGTTTATCCCAAATCATTACCAGAATGTTTATGGAGCTTACAATGGTAAATGACGATCAAACAATGGTAGACCAACAAAGTAACGGTTAAATTCGTCATTCTAGATAGTTCTTTAGAAATGTTCCATTGAAGCCTTGGGAAGTTCGTCTTTACTTTTTTGCTCTGATAGGTCTTATATTCCCGAAAAAATCTATTTTTTTTATTTCATAAACATTCAGTTCTTTTGCAAAAAGAGCAGACACTAGAATTTCTTAAAAGTATCTCATTTTCAGGAAATTTATCTGTCCAACTAAGCATCGATGGCTGCTAAACCACAAGTCAAAATTTTTTGTTTGCGTGCTATAAGTTTTCCTATTACGTCAATGAGTGACACATTGTCTATATCTGATAATATTATCTTCGTTTTTTCAAGTTCATTAATTAATGAATCTAAGCTAACATATATAATATCACATACAGAGGATTGGCCCAATTCTTTCATATTACGAGATAGATTGTTACCTGGGTTTCTATGTCTCATTCTATAACAAATGCTTTCCCACCGATCAGATTAACATCATCAAACAAAGAATGTACAAGAGCTTCTTTTTTTTTACTGGAATATATTCCATTTCATCTTATATGTTCTTTTCTCCAGGAGTACTCTGACAAAGACTTCTTTACTACCTTGATGCTAGCTTTATTTTCAGAAAAACTTGGATTGTAATTATTGTTGGACAAACTGATTTCAGAATTTGCAAATTTTCCAGCACTTTTAACTAATATCTTATTTCGAACATCTATGTCTCACCCATTAGGGGCACGTGCATTTTACTCATTTCAAAAAGACTTTGCACTTCGAGCAGTGTCCGTAGTGTGATACACGCAAAATAGTACTCTTTATTCCTTAAAACAGTTTGTAAACAAGTCAAATTCATTCTCGAGAAACAAACAGCTCAAGTACTTCGCAGCACAGAAAATGCATATTTTCTTCATTTTCTTTAACTCTGCAATCAATAAATAGGCAGATGTAAGTACATTTCTAGACGGGGAATCTCTCCCCTTCTTCTTAAATGTTGTTTACCATTCCTTGCACCTAATCCAAATCCAGTTCTGACTAGATTAATTCTTTCTTCTTCAGTTTTAGTCGTTAAGAAACCCATCAAGTTAATTAACAACTCTTTGGTATCTGTTGAGGATGCCGGAAAAGTAATTTTATTCAATGTTTCCAGGAACTCTTCTTGAGGCCTCAAGATAAAGTATAGAAGAACATTTGTATATTGCCACTCTCAAATATCATAGAAAGATCTCGTTGTAATTTTTTCGAGCTTCTGAACCGAGATTAATAACTCTCTAACATGAATCTCTACCAAATGTTCATCTCCGACAAATCACGCTTCTAAACTTTCCAAGACTTTTCCTTAATTGGCTCTTGTTGGTAGAACGTTTTCCACTTCTTTTATGGGTCCTCTTACTGTTGTTAGAACATTATACTGAAATTTATTTACAAGGACATTGACTTCATCATTATAAACGTACTGGAATTGGTTCCAAAATTGTAATCAATCCTTGATATTACTATTTAATGGTCTAAATTACAATTTCGATGGATTACATTTATTTTTAGCTAAAAAAAAAAAAAAAAAACAGGTTTTGAGATTTCCTTGTCATTCTTGATATCAATTGAATTCACACCAATTTCAATTTGTATTATCTTAACCATTCTCGTTTTTCATATTCTGCTTGTCTTAGGCTTTTTCTCTATTCTTTTGCTTGAGATTAATATTTAGTAAAGTCTTCCAAATCTTTTTTGATTTTTAAAATTATTTCCTTCATTTCCGAAATACATGACTTTTCGAGGCCATGTCTCATTAATTTTTTTGGCGACAAATAACAAGTCATCTTTTTTAAATTCCCTTGCTGCTTGAAACATGTTGTGAATAAGAAATAATATCTTGTCATCGGACATCAGAAATTGTAAATAACAGCAATAAAAAGCAAATTCACGGGTGCCTTTAAACATAGAAATTTTTTCAAATGACCAAAAAGAACTCCAGATAAAATAAATTTTATTAAATTTTATTTTTTATTATAATAAAAAACTATTGCATTCCAAAACAACTGCAATTTCAAAGAAAGAATCTTTAAACTGAACTACATTTCTACCACATAAGATTTATATATACTTTTTTATATAATCATTTGAGACTTAATAGGGAAAAAAAAACTTTAACAAAATTTAATGTAAAAAAAATGAAAAAAAGATCCACTTACGCAGTAAAAAATAGGAATCAAATGTTTTTGCAATACAAAATCTAATCCGCTAACATTAGACACAATGCCACAGATACAAACGTTTCTGTTTAATCCAGGTCACCTTATGCTCAAACTATATACGTGCAACATTTTAAAATTTACTACATGCCAAATCCATAAAAAAACCCTCATGTTTATTACTTAGATTTAAAAAAATTATGTTCATAAGCATATAATATGTAAGCTTGAAAAACATAATTAATAAAAATTGAAGGATTTGCCGACAAAAAGGGTGTAGCTCCAATTGGGGGAATTTGGAGTCACACGCACTATCATGTAGTAAAAACTTGTTCGTTTGGTGCCAGGAAGATATAGCTCCAATCGTTAGTTCTGGCGCTAACTCAAGCGATGGAGCTGTTTGTCTCATTAGTTTGCTGCAATATAGAGGTAGCTCCTGGTGCTACCGCCGGTTTTCTGCAAACTTGAATAATTGGAGCTACCACCTTTTTGCAGAAACCCTTCAATTATATGCGTAATCTTATTAGGAAACCAGCCTGATATACTGCGTCATGTTTGGGTGTTCAAAAATTCTTGTTCCCTGCAACTTCGAAAGGCTGTCAACCAACCAAGTTAAAATATCACGAACTTATGAACGAAAATTAAAGATGTTTCACAACTACAGTTTCCCAATCAGAGCTACCAACAACCCTAACCATCACGAAAGAAGTGTGAAACGTAGCAGACGGCTTTACAAAGGAAAGAACGTCATGAAGAAGGATAAACATTAGAAGACAATTTAGTTTATATCAAAATGTAATGTAAAACTATAAATTTCATAATAAAGTCCATTCAAAGCAACTAAAGCACGCTCTTAAATTAATATATAACGCAGAAACTTCTGGAAATTCTAAAGTGGGTAATTTTAAACAAATTTGCCAGAAAATCTTTAATGGCTTAAAGAAAGCTATTAAGTAAGAGATCTAAAAACGTTAGTCCACATTCATCAAATTTCGCACTTTAAAAGTTAGTAAAAAGAAATAAGTGGAGAAGTTTATTAAATCAATCTTAAATATTTCCCATATTTAATGGGCGGTGTCAAAATTTTAACTTATCTGATTAAAGGTTAGACAATCTTCAATCTTTTCTGTTGCAAAAGGAGTAGTGTTGCTATAATCGATTATACAGGTACTGATTTACTGAAAAGCTTTCTTTGTAGATTCTGTCCATATACTTTCGGGCAATATATTTTTGTATCAGAAGGCTTTCTCTTTTTATGCACTTTGTACAATATTCCAAATACAAAATGAAAGGTTATTTGACGAAAAATTTATTCTAATCAGAATACAATTTTAAAAAAAAGCAATAACATTTAGGTTAAGTCTATGATGATAATCAGAGAGGTTAAAATTCGTAAAAGCACTTCTATATTCTGGAAACTGATTTTTTTGAAATTGATATAACGCTCCCATCTTATGGAAAAATAACATTCGTACTTGGAAAGTTTTTCAACTTATGGTATTTCAACATTATTCTTTTTGTAACTATCCCCTCCTTACAAGTCATTCCATTAACCTCATTTAATTGTATTTCAAACTTAAATAACTTCTTTCAAGTGCCCATATTTAAATAAAGTATATTTCAGTGTACGAACTTATTAAATTAAATAAATGAATCAAGAAGAAATAAGGCAAAAACTGATGAAATCAAAACCATTTTGATTATTGAAAATCGTTATATTTATGTAAAGTAATAAATTTATTATCTGAAATATAGACATGATTATTGCTCCCGAGTAAATATACATATTAGAAAAGTATTATAGTAAAAAATTATATTAGAAGCAATATCATTCGTTCTGGATTTTTATCATACATTTGTAAATAAATTCATTGAAAAGCCATTCATAAAAGGCAGAGTGAAAAGTATTCAGATTGTATTAAAATGCATTAAATGGTATTAAAAAAACTTGTCAAGCATTCAACATTATATTAAACATCATATTAAATTTCGTTCAATCTGACACTTTTGGATAACGTTTAATCTCCTCTAAAACTGATTCTTATCAATAACAAAGGCTTGTAAACAAGACCCTTGATTGACAGTTTTCGGAACGGTACGGAAAATCTATATAACCAGACTTGCGTGGAATCTGTCCATTTGTAATCATGGAGTGACTCAAGTACTTTCAGCTCATCTAACGACGATATTCTTTACATTCGCCTAAAGTAGAAAGGTGTAGGAAAAAAATCAGTTCAATAAAAATAAAGATACTCGGAGTCATGCACGTCTTTCTTCATAAAATCAACTTCTCGCTTTCACGAATAACCTGAAATAGTTTCATTCTTACGAGTTTCTCGCGCACGCGCGCAGCAGGTTTCACTTCTGGTAAACTTTGGAACAGCGGTGAGAGGGTCTCCCCAAAATTTTCTCGTACACTCTCCAATGAAGCGGAATTGAATGTTTCAGACGTATTTCTTCCCGACCGGTTGAACCCAACATTTGGCGCAGAACTACGATTGCAGTCGCAAAATAACATTCCGAATTGTCATATTTAAATCATTGGGTCTTTGAATTATCGCGCTTCTGAAAGTACAGACTGACAGACAGTTAACTCAAAGTTGGATCTGGCTCGAAATCGCCTCTATAAATGTTAAGTCTCTATACCGAGATTTATTCATCGAGCTCCCTTCGTTTTGTAATTATCGTGCTAACTTATATGACAGCAGGACAGACACATTTACTGTGAACAGATTTTGCTCAAAATTTGACGTAAGTCTGCAAATTTGAAGTAAAGACCCTATACCAAATTTTCTTCGTATTGCTAGAAGCGTTTTTGAGTTATCTTTGTCGCAGGCAGATATATGAAAAGTTTCCAAAAATGTGACTCGGGCTATCTAAAATACGGAGATCGAATTTTTTGACCCTAACTATATCTTTCTCTGTATTTCGTATACGAGTAAATGACAAAAAAGGGAATGATGGCCTCTTCCCTTTGATAATTTGAGTTAAAAATCCAACACAGATTTATATTTGTGATGTTAAATATAAATATCAAATTTTATTTATCTGGTTCGTTGCGTTTATAAGTTATTGTCATTGCAAACCCACTCATGAGCCTACCGACGGGCAGTCCAGAATTCGACACAGAATCAAATACATATTTACAAATGATGCATTGAAGTGATTAAAACCCTGTACTGAATTGAGACTGTTCAAATCAATGTATTCTTGAGTTACTGCCCTCAGCCTACTGCAGAGATTCTACAGTTCGCGGTGATCTCGTATCTCATCCGAAGTCTAATAGAAACTTACAACGTTGGTGCAAAGATCTCTTCGAGGATTTTCATTCTACTGCATTGTGACGCCGAATTCATTTTTTTAAAGGACAGACATGATTTTTAACAAATGATCTTTTAGATGCTCCAAAACATGGAAATTCACCAACATTTTGATAGCAATTGCACTACTGTTTCCTTCTATACTTCGTGTGTAAGAGAGAGAGAGAGAGAGAGAGAGAGAAAGCAGTCGTAAATGCATATAAGATGCAAATTTTTAGAATCGAACTCCTTTTCGGAGTATTTTCAATTAATGGAAGAGAGAAGTTTTAAAACGTCTTCTAGACGCTTTAAAACAAAAATGCGAACACGAATCCCAAGTTTGATTCCACCGGAAGAAAAGAAAACAAGCTCAATCACAACTTAATTCGAAAATAATTTCTTCTAAAATGAGTAATTAACTGTCGCAAACTTCCAGAGTGCTTTTTTTCTGTCTGCTATGAAATCAATTTGTGTGGCTGCAACACACATCCAAATTAATTTAACATCGGAAGAAAAACAATCGGTGAAGTTTCGCAGCACTTTGTTTGCATTATATGTCCAATTCATCGTTCGAATTCCCAATTAAAATTATTGAGCTAATTAGGGTTTTCGAATTTTGCTCTTTTCAAACTTTGTGGTAACGTCTTTTCCGGGCATAAAGAAAACAGTCGAACTATTGATTATGTTGGATCTTTTAATGCAATGTTCGCTGGATAAAAGAAAAGCACGTACTGCTCTTGGCCGAATTCAGGGGCCAGCAAAATGCGAATGTTACACGAATTTTGAGGTTTGTTAAAAGAGCGTATAACTTTTAAATTAGAAAGTGCACACTCTCTCCCTGTTGCTTCCGAATTCTAAAGAAGCAAATTGCTAGATGGTAGAGAATACGAATACACATGACGTCTATTAAAAAGCAATCATTAAACTCTAGCCTTAAATGAGAGAGTTAACACTCTCGCTACTGCATTTTCCTCAATTCAAGAGTTGACAAAATACTACTGCATAGAGAGAAAGAAAGAGATTTTGCCAAAAGCCATACCAACAATGTAAAACACGTGTATAGAGATTTATAAGTAGAGGAAGACACTATTTTATAAGTCCTGTTAAAAAGGGATTTCAGGAATTAATTCACTTATTTTAAAAATTCATTTTTTTCTCGGCGATTTCAAAGCAGTTCTAACAATGCTAAAGAATGTAAGAACAATGTAAAGAATGTATCATAAATAAGATTTATCCTATGTTAGCTATCAAACATAAACTGTTTGAAAAAAAGAGTTGCAAAAAATCTCTTAAAATCCAATCGATATTGTTTGACATCTAAATATATATTAACAGCATACTGACTGATTACACGCACGCAGGGATAATATTATATTCCATTGAACTTTCATTAGCTTGGCGATCATCATCTGATTTTTCCGTACAAACGAGGAAATAAAAATTGCCAATTCACTCGAGTATAATTAGCAAACCAGAGGATCGTGAAGTGAAGTGTTAAAGGATTTCAAATCTGCATTTCCTCACCTATAAACTTAACATCCATTGATCTAAGATTGACTTCATTTTGTATGCATCACGCTTGTTAGATGTGAAAATATCAAAAGTTTTTATTTGATAAATGAAAAAATTGCATTTTGATTTTTTTTAATTCTGGAATTTTATCCGAAAGGTATTTTGGAACCTTCTTCAGCATCTGTCAGCAAATGAATTGTTCGTTGTCCCTTCTTAGTACAAAGTACGAATTTAAGCAAACTAGAATGATGCTAAAATGATCTAAGACAGAAATTTTGTCCCTGCAAAGAAAAATTCTTTGGACTTGAACAGAAGTGGGACCGTCCAGCCATATATGAAGTCAAATCTATGCGATTGATTTGTTGATGGGTTTATTTCAGGTATTGGGAAATCGATGCTCTTCACTCTTCAAATTGAGGATGGATTAGGATTGTTTTTTTGTATAACATTTCTGTTATAACAATAATTCTAAAAGGGTTACAGTTCCAGTTAGTTTGAAAGTGCAAGCCTTACGATCCTGGTAAATGTTGACGTACGATCCCAAAATTTGAGCTATAGGACCCAGTCTGATGAGGCAATAAGAATTGGCTGATTATATAGATTACAGATTCAACTTGAAATATTTGTCATCAATAAATTTTAATAATCACAGATTAAATTTTAAATTTAAATATAATAATAGCATAATTGAAAACCGAATGTTGATATTCAATCCTAAATGAAGATCAATTTCCTCTGATAAACTTGTCTTTCACTCTAATGCGTCTAGTATGCATTTTGATCTTCGTCATAAGAGAAGCAAAGCATTCAACATTTTTTTTGATATACCTTTCTCATTCTTTGTAAAAAGCCTCTTACTGAATGAGTTACTTATAACTTTTCCCTGTAATAATTTTTGGTTTTAACAAAGATTCTTTATAAATTCAAGAGTTAATAGATCGGGTCAGATGGTTTCTAAAAATTCTTTTTATTAAGATTTAAAGCTCAAATAGATATCTTATTTGAAGATGAGATGTTAATATTAATTTTAAAACAAAACTCATCTTCCGTGGTGGGGGGCGGCATTACAGTATACAGACAGAGTGTTATATTCAGGCAATTTAAGGTGTCTCATTGTCGCAAGCTGATAAGAATGCCTAATATGCTTTATATTTTTTTCTTCAAAATTTTACCTACGTACACCATCTTTAAAGTGTAATATAAGTATAATGTATTAAATGACCAAGAACTTTTCTCTTCCCGAGAGATTCAATGCATTTCTATGAGGACACTTGAAGCTGCCGCATACTGGTTTATCGCTTTAATACGTCGTGGGAAAGAATTGACAACATGATTCCATTATAATAACATTTTAAATTTAAACATTTTTTTAATATTAAAAAGTATGTGTTTTAAAAGTTTTTTGCATTTTTTTTTCGCGATCCCCTCCCTTCAAATTTGCTCAGATCTCTATAATGATACCTTGGTATCGCTTTTAATTTTGGAATCATATCTTTCATATAAAGAAAAATCACCTAAGGCATTTTTTTTCTCCAAACACATTCATAGCTTGAATAAAAGAACTCAATAAAAACAGCTTTGAAAATATACCTTTTTTTAATTTACTAAAACACCGACTTGAAATTTTTAAAATTGATATTTTAATAATTTGTACTTCTTTAAATTTTGAATTTAATATTTATGATTATAAATATCATGTTATCATGCAATCTGTTTTTCTCAAAATCGATATAAAGTGGTGCTCAATATACATAGAATTGATTGAAATGATAGATTCATTGATCATTCATTTCTAATATCATTAAAATATTATGCATTCGCTGATAATACAAATAAAATTTCAAAATTCTAACAGGTCAGGAAATGATTAAAAAGTGGATTGTAATATTCCACCGTTAAAAAAATGGAACGTTTCAAGTTAAACAGAAGTGTATAAATAAAAAAAAATAAAAAGGCTTCCGTCATTCTCAAAACAAATCACATCCCCGCGATGAAATTATACGCGACTCGTGTTTTTTGTTTGCCTTCCCGAACTCATTGTGATCTTATTTATCCCTTCCCGAAGCCAGAATCCGAAGAAATGGAAGTTTCTCCCCGCGACCGGAAGCGCCTGTCTGGTTGAATCGAGGCCTGTTAACCATTACTCACAGGAACATTAATTTCCGGTGCGGATATTTCAGTTAGGGGCTCGGGTCCCTGTCCGATGCATTCTGGGTAGGGCCGGGGAACGGATCAGAAATTGCGGATTCTCGCCTCTGTCGGGACGTTGTCGCAAAAACTGATTTTTCAGTCAACATCTCTCCCTAACACGCGTACCACTCTCTATCGCTCCTTTAAGTGCGAAAATAAAACAGCAACAGAATCGAAAGCAAAATTTTTGAAGGGAAAAATGAAACTATTCATATGTTTTAACACCAACATATTTTTAATATAATAAATGAATCTATCAAAACAAATCAGGGGGAATGTGCCCCTCCCTTCCTTTTTATATACGTACATAGCGTGGTGTGCTTTGGGCTGATCTTAGCAGCGCAGTAAAGAAAATGTGGTACGCACTTAGACCTCTTCTCTTAATGGTCCAAAGTTAGATCCGAATCTGCTGCTGTTCTAATCATTTCGCTCTCGTCTAGCTTTTTGCGTGTTTGAGTCATCGAGTTCACGAATACAAGAACAGATTGATAGTCGCTCCTTTGACGGATTTAGTTTAAAGTGAAATCACACCTATAATTCTGGCGATAAAGCTAGAGCCCCCCCCCAAAAAAAAAAATATTATTATTCTAGCTCGTTGTTTTAGTAGGTTAAGATACTCACATCCACGCAACACTTCATAGAATGATTTGGCGCTCACATCAATACCTCATGAGTGAGTTTGTCCCAAAATTTGATAGAAATCGATGATTTCATTGTTCAGATAACGTACTAAATTTCCTCAATATCGTTGCAATTTGATTTAGTGCTTTCACAAGTAGGTATTTAAAAGAATGTTAGTTAAAAAAAAGACTCGGAAACATCTTGCAACATGAATATTCATTTAAGTTTTCAGTTTGAATTTTCTGACGATTACAGCAATCTATGTTTTTCTAAACGTGAAATAAAAAGAGGGAGAGAGAGAAAGAGAGATGAACAAAAAAACAAAAAAAACAAGATAAATAGAAAACGTGTTTTCAGAAAATCTGCGTCAGAGTTTTTCATAAGTGTGAAAGGAAATACTGTGTCCCTTGGCTGACTCGTTTAAATTGAAACCATCGATAGTTTTAAAATAAATCTTAGAATAATTTTAAAATGTTTCTAATTGATGTATTAAATGGCAAATAATTCAGATTCACAGTGATTAAAATCTAAAGTACACCCACTTTTGCCAAATGCTAAATATTCGTCCTCCCAACGAAAAGGATCCGTGAAGTATCACGAGATGGATGCTACTCTACTTCAAAAATGATCTCGGAGGACATCATTTCAAGCAATGTATTCTAATTATAAACATGAATGTGTATATGTGTGCCTTTGCACTCTAACAAGGCAAATCTTGGATCTACTGCTACCGAATTTGGCATGTTATATTATATATATATATATATATATATATATATATATATATATATATATATATATATATATATATATATATTATTTATTAATAAGTATTTAGACATTAGACGCGCATGCAAATGAGGATATCTGTAGCCCTGATCTATATCACACCTTCTGTATTTAAATATCTTGTAGGAACCAGCACTGGCATTAAGTCGCATGCAAGAAGCCACGAAATTCAAAGCTGTCCTGACTCCGAGAAAGATGTAATTTTCAGGTATCATAGAAATGGCCAATCTTTAAGGGGTTAATCTTATCTAGAGAGTTAAATATTCCAAAATCAACAGTGGCTTTTGTGATTAAAAAGTGGAAGGTGAGTGGTGATTGTCGGAATGTATTTCGACCCGACAGATCCACGAAACTAAGAGATAAAAAAAACCGATGAGTGCTGTCTAAAGAAATTCGGAAAAACTTCCGGGACTGTATTTTCAATAAATACTATCCCTAAGGAAGCGCATTTTCTTGATTTCCATGATCGTGTTGCAGCCAATAAGCCTTTAAATCCAAAATCCAATCACCCTGCTCTGTTGAGGTAGCACAAGGCACATCGAAATTGGACCGTAGATGAGTGGAAATAGGCTATCTGATGAATCAAGGCTCAGTCTCTACCAGTCGGATGGCAAAGTCTGAGTTTGGCGTACGCATGGAGAGCGTCTTTTACCAGAATGCACTGTGCCTATACTAAAGTTTGCCAGAGGTGGAATTTTGGTCTGGAGATGTTTCTCGTTGTATGGATTGGTACCATTGATCCTAATTCATGGTAAACTGAACGCCGAGTTCTACTCCACTGTTCTAGACTATGTGCTTCCTACGATGTAGCAATTTTATAAGTTGGATAATTATTATTTCCAGGATGACAGTACCACTTGTCATATTGCGAGATACGCCATGGATTGGTAAGACGGCAATGGGGTGAACCGACTGGATAGGTTGGAATCCAGAGTTGAATTCTATAGAAAACCTCTGGGACGAATTGGATAGTTAAAGTAAGGAGTGCAGCAACCGTCCAAAATTGGTGAAAGAACTTACATGTCTTCTCCTAGCCGAGTGAGAGAAAATATCACAGTCATCATCCAAACAATTATGGAAAACATGCCCCGGAAGTTGGAGTCTCCACCAACAATTGAATATTAATGAATTGTGTTTATCTCTTTCATCACAGGTTTTCAATTACTTCTCAGTAGATAGTGTATATTTATACCTTGGAAAATAGAAATGCACAGTTAAGAGTTATTTTTTAAAAAAAATTAATTAAAATATTTATTAATTAAAAATTGAGATATATTTTGGCGTTCAGAAAAACTGCATTTTTTGGCACGATAACATCCGAAAATTAAATTTACATACAAAATTAATAAACGCAAATTAACATAAAAATAAATTTACATACAAAATTAATAAATATAAATTAACATTAAAAATTAAACTGTTCCAAAATTTTAAATCTTGTCTTTTTAATGATATCAATTAGCGTATCTAATCATATAAATTTTTTTCTGAATTTTTAAATTTTTTGTTTGTTTTCCAGAAATCTATACTTATAATAAAGCTCAATGTGTGTGTGTGTGTTGGCCCTCTACAGGTCAGGTCATTTGACATACAGCTATCAAATTTGGTACATGTATACCTGAGAGATCTGGAATGTGCACCTGGGGTTCCTTTTTAAAAAATTTTAATTAGAATTTTAATTATTAATTAAAAACTAACTTTCCCGCCAAAAAAATCCTTACATTTTTCCCACCGCCAAATGAGTAATGCTTCAGTTTTTTTTTTTTTTTTTCCCAGCAGCAATGAGGCTAGGGCTAATATTTTTCGGCCTATTATTTCAAACGATTCTGTTTATTTTCTTAATGTTTTATGCATTTACAATTAAACATTGTTAATGAATCGATCTTTCAGATTCATTCTGAAGTACTTTTGAATTAAAATAAAACAGATTAAAGGAAATTAAAAATTTCTAATCTACATTGCGTCACCCCAACTGGCGTAGAAAAATTCACGCATTTGCACTGCGTAACTGGCAAAGAAAATTCACGCATGCGCATTGTGTTCTGATTGTTGCCATGACAACCGTTATCAACGGATGATTTAAATTATTTTTAGGTTAGTTGCATGCTTTTGTAATTAAATTGTATTTATGCTAGTTATATATTTTTTGTATATGCTTATAGTTTTAAGTACATCGTTTTTTAAATAGGTTTTTTAAACCTGTTTTCGACCGATTATTTTAAACGATTCATTTTCTTAGTGTTTGATGCATTTAAAATGAAACATTGTTCATTAATCGATCTGTTCATGATGAATCTGAGAAAATTTTGTTGACAAATTCTTGAGATATTACATAAATTAAGAAAGATATTCTTTAGTGCCCATAAAGTTTAAACGCTCAGTGACTCTATTATCAGTAATCATATTATTAAAAAAAATGCTTTGTTTCAGTAAAAAATATTATTATATTAATTACAGTTTAGTCATTTCCATTTTAATTTTAAGCATAAATTCTATCAGAACTAACAGAAAATTAGAGAGATACATATTATGTTATGGCTGAAGGACTTTATATTATTATGAGTGAATTACATGACTATCAAAATTTGAAGCTTTAAAATATTTGATGAAGAAGCTATTAAAGTAGGAATTACATAAAATATTTAATTATTAAAATTTTAACGAGCATTAAGATTGGCGAACCGGCTGGTCGCCAAAGGCGGCTAGTAAATAAATAAATTCAAATCGTTTTAATTATTTCAGTAAATATTTGTTCTTGTGATTTTCTTCCATTGTTGAAAATTGGATTCTATTTAATTTATGTGCAATTTATAAGATGAACAGAAAAGTAACAATATCACTATATTGAGAAAAAAGATGACCATAACATTTATGTTTTTAATAGCGCTACGATTTCATGGGACTAGCCCCCATTAGAAAGATCCATGTATAATAAAATGCAAGAATATTTATATAATATGTTTCCAGTGTCTAATACTTTAACGGAATCATGAAAATGAAATTGTATCTAAAAATTTGATTGAAATTAAATATAATCAATAAGCCAGTTTAATCAGCTGATCGCCAAAGACAACTAGTTCACAATGAAATGCAAATATGCATTCATAGTTCAAATATTTTATCAGATGAAAATAAAGGATTCATTTTTATGAAATTTTAGCTAATGCTTCATCACGTTATTTCCCAAAATCAATTCGTCTTATTGGCCTCTTATCGTTTTTAAAGCTCGAAGTTTAACTCGATTTTTGAAGAGAAATTTGAAAGATAAAATTATTGTTTTTACATTTTCCCGGAGTCTAATGCTTCACAAAACCATTTTAATAGGGAGATGGCTGTGTTATGGATCTTATCCTGTCTTGGCGTATGACGGTATCTTGTAGCGACCCATTGTACTACACCATTTTACCATTTTAATAGGGAGATGGCTGTGTTATGGATCTTATCCTGTCTTGGCGTATGACGGTATCTTGTAGCCACCCATTGTACTACACCATTTTACCATTTTAATAGGGAGATGGCTGTGTTATGGATCTTATCCTGTCTTGGCGTATGACGGTATCTTGTAGCGACCCACTGTACTACACCAAGCAATATTCACCAGTACTTAAAAATCTGTTGTTTTAAGTATACTAATCAAGTGCCATGAGTGCTTTAGAGGCGTAATGTAAAATCGCTTTTTGCTGTATAAAAGACAGTATTTTTGAAGAATGACATTTCTTTATTTGCAAGTTTCAAAAATTGTTTAGTTTTTATTTATTTTCACTTCAGGCATTATAATTTGATAAGTAAACTTACATCTTGTCTGTAAATGTAAATATTATTAGAAACGTTAACTGTCACCTCTTACTTCGGATCCCAGGCACATCCACGGGGAACTGATCCGAGACATGCGATAGTTGATTATTATGCTCCTTTTCATGTCATAGAGCGAGCCGAGAAAATGTGCTAAAAT
This sequence comes from Argiope bruennichi, assembly GCF_947563725.1. Classification (NCBI taxonomy): domain Eukaryota; kingdom Metazoa; phylum Arthropoda; class Arachnida; order Araneae; family Araneidae; genus Argiope; species Argiope bruennichi. The sequence goes on along the minus strand of NC_079153.1, from coordinate 140,728,128 downwards.
AGGGATCGCAAATATGTGGAAAAAAAAATGAAGTTGTGTGTCCTGAAGATGGAATAAAGATTCCAATTAAAGAATTGTATAAAGTGTTTGACCATTAAAATGATAACATATGTTCATCATTTGACGGCTTTTAAGAAGTCTGGTAAGTTAAATTCAAGAGTGATCGGTACGATATTGGAAAAGTATTTTCTAAAAGAAAAACAAAGCGCTCTGTTTAATGCAGTATATAAACGAAGTGGCAAAGATGAACTAAAGACTAACGGGGTAGGAATTCGGAGGCTGGTTTATATGTGTAGAGGGCTAAAAATAAAAAGAGACCTACCAAATGGAAAAAGGGTGGAGGGGGGCAGCTGAGGAAAAACGGCTGAGACTATTCATGACACGGCATACCGCTAAACTACTTATTAGAAGCCCAGAAAAAGCAATTTTTTTCAAGAGTTAAAAACTTTCAATCCTTTCAGTGTTGAAACTTTCTTTAAAAATTTCGAAGACGCATCGCACAGTCCTTAAGTTCTTATTTTCTCGTCGCATCTGGAATCAGGATAATATAACTATGGCTACAGATACCTATTAGATTTAGAGGATAGATTAATATTTCCTTATATCGACAACACTACGAACCAGGGTACAAAAAGGTGCCATCAAACACCGATTACTACTTCGTACCATGACACATTGCATACAATTATATATATTTTTTAATTCTATTTTTCTGTTTGTCGACAACGAAAACTAAGGTGGGATATATGGTGCATGAAAAAGAATAGATATTTTTAAAAAATAAGTTTTTAGTATTATTATAAAAAAATTATCCAAGATACATGGACTTTGAAAAACTAAGATACAATGGCTTTTTAAAAAAATTTAAAACTCAGCAGAGAAGGTGAATCTGACCAAAATAATCTTTTAACCCGTTCACTGCCACGGTTCAAGCCTGATATGCGGGCCTTCTGTCTAATTAGATGATCCCTTCTTTGCTATCTTTTAACTGCAGCAGAGAAGGTGTCATCTAATAATATAGATGGCTTGGTACAATTATATATTATCTGCGACGCACCAGCGCGTCAGTGGCAGCGAATGTGTTAAAAAGTTGTATTAGCAGCTGATGCAAATACATCAAATGGACATTTGAAGTGTGAAATTGTTAATAGTAATAAAAATTTGGAACGAAATTAACAAATTTTGCAAAGTTAGTAAAATATTTAACAAATTATAAAATCCTTGGAACATTGAACTAGCTGAAATGGTAACAAGGAGAAGTACTGTCCAGGTTTTCTTTTATCTCTGAATGAAATATTCGATTAAAAAATTTGAATAAGGTATTGTGCCCAAAGAGACAAGCGTTTTAAAATATTAAAAAAAAACTTTTTTCTACTCTTATTTAAATGTTGAAAAGAACACTTTTTCGTAAATTGGAAGTGAAACATATAAATTCCAAAATGAATTTTTTGTCACATTTTCCCACTATTTCCCCTCTTGTTATAACAACAAGCAGCAATTAGTTAAAAAATTAAGATTCGTGTGCATACTTTAATATGTATTTTTCTTATTATTTCGTGCAGAGCGCGTAAGTACTATTTGGCATTCTCGTCAGAGTAAAGAGAAAAACTATTTACAATTTCTTCTAGAAGATGGCAGCACAATCACATATAATTTAAATACCTAGGAAAAGAAGCAATTATATATTGACCATCATATATTTATATAGTTTTGAATAAGAAACAATTTAGTTTATTCCGTTTGCTCATGTGAATGGTAAAAGAAAAATTCACAAAGCAACAGTAGCGCGAAAGAAAATATCAGTTTCAATACAATTGAAACTGATATTGAAAATACAGTTTCAATATCAGTTTAATTACACGCAAAATTTAGTTAGAGATTTCCATCTGTAACTGAAAAAGAAATTTATATTTGATGTAAAGCTGTTCTAGGCAATTTTGAGTTTGGAAATTATTATTTTTTTTTTAAATTCGGATTTAAAGGAAGTCGTAAATGAATAAAAAGTGAAGAGAATTTTGGAAATTTCATTCAAGATGAAAGATGAAATAAGTAGATAGATAAAATGGAATCAGATAGTGAGAAACAATCACGTAATGATTATCAAAAAGTAAAAAAATTAGTAGAAGATAAGGAAAAATGAAAAAAAGTTTTTCTATTTGTTTATGTTGGGGGGCCAAATTTACTCTTTCCCTTTCCTTAGAGGATGAATCTATAAAATTAATATGTATGCCTTCACTAAGAAAATGCCCAGGGTGTCGTATGGCGAATTCAGACGAAATCATCGAAAATGGTGTAATGAAACATCTTATGAAAAACTACTACTAGATATTACAATTACGTACAATTAGGTTACGATTAAAAGAAGAAACATGAGAATGAGCAAAGGATGTCACCAATTAAATTAGGTCCATAATAGTTTACATCTGAATTGCTTGTAGTAAATAGTTCACCTAAAATCGGATCAGACCCCAAATAAATTTATTTTAACGAAGAGAGTTGAAATTTCTTCATTTTTCCCGTTTTAATTTATTATACCAATATTATTTTATAATTTTTGAAAGTATGAGTGATACAACTGGAAGTTCTAAAAAAGTGGTTTTGCCTCTTTTGTATTATGCATTAACTTAAATCAGACGACTTTCCACCCACCTACCCTTTCCTCTCCAGATGCAAACAAAATTTTAAAATAATTATTTGAACCGAGTCGTCGTAATGCAAGATCCTTTAGAATTGTTTTACATCAGAATAAGCACAGTAATTAAACAACAAAAAGTATTGTTCAAAAGCATTTTAATTTTTTAATTAAATAAAAAAAATTGTTGAAACAAATAAGTCAAATTGTTTAAAATATCATAATGTAAAGAGGTCAGCGACTAGTAATAGAAGTAAATTGTAACACGCATGTTACGCCATGGTTTTCAAAAAGATTTTATCAGAACTTTCGCTTAACCTTATAATGTCGCCACTGCCAATGTACAACAGAAAGTGAGAAACTGTGAATATGTGCTTCATTTTACCTAATAAATGGAGAAAAAAATATTTCGCAAATTTTGATTTAGGATAAGTTAATTGATTATTTCTAAAAGATTTTACTAATTTATTTCATTAGTGTATTAAGCCTTAAAAAGCTGTTTTAATTTTTTTCTAATCACAGTATTTTCTTCATAAATCAGCAAAGAAATCCCGTGGAGTAATTCGTAACAGATTTCTATTCGATTGTGCTTGATTCATGTACATTAGCAGTCTGCTTTAAATATAAGCATAGATCCTCAGGAGTTCTAACTCACTCACCTGATAAAAGTGAAGAAGAAAATGATGACATATCCTTTCTTATTTTTCTTTCTTTTTAGTTAACAGAGAAGATAGGCTTAAGAAAAGAATGCAAAAGAAGTCATATCATTGCCCCGACAACCTGCCTTCAGTATAATAAATACTGAATGACCGGACTACCGCAACAGTAACACTGCGGGAACTGTAGTTGAGTCCTAAGGGTCATTACCGGCCACGATACAACCCTTCCCTTAGGAAGTATGTGTCGTCATTGATTGGAGGAGCCAGACCCCCACACCCCCACCTTTTCGTGTACCTTCCAGGGTGGTGAGATCCAACTACCATGCTGGAAGTATCTCATCTTCATTTCGAGGTGCTCCCCGGGGGGAAGAATACAAAATAAGGGGAAAAGGGTGAAGCAAAGGATTTTGAACTAAATATAGATTTTAAATAGTGAGAATGATTTTCCTGTATTTAACGGAAATGCTGTTTTATAGCAAGTTCCATTAATGTTCTTTTCTGAAACAAGTAACGTCAGGGTATTTTGGGACCATGCAGTTTTGAGCAACTTCCAGACGACGAGAATTGCGCCTTAAATGCAACGTCCTCTCCCTTCTCCGCTAGGGTGTGTGTGGGGGGTTGACATTAAACACAAACTACCACAGCCCGTAATCTTCATGAAGGAAAAGGGCTTGAATACTTTTTTTTAACTGTAAAATTTGGTTACAAAACGCTACTATAGGAAGCAGTCTATTGTCTGAAAGCAATTCTGATGCAGATTGGTCTTTCTGTTTATTGGTTAAATATATATATATTATTTTAACTATAACTTGGTAACAGTTACACTTATTAACACTATGTTAAATGATAATCATTACAAAATATCTCGTGCATTTTAATTAATAAAATAACGGCAGAGAAAAAATGATTTTAAATGTTGTTTTTACTGTCACAATTTGCACCACGGCTGTTACAGATTGTCCCATATCCGGAGCAAGTTGTCACAGCTGATAAGCTTTGAAAAAATATTTCTGGTACTAAAATCAACAAATTTATTGAATGTTTTTTTTATGTATATTGTAAATAGTTAAGCTATAAAACAAAGTAATTATAAACAAAAAATAGCAAATACATTAAAAATATAATTTTTTCCCCAAAAAAGTTATTACAACTAGCCCTTGCCTCGCTAGTCTAAAAATGACATTTTTTTGATAATATGTTCCAAAATTTTAAAAGAGAAATGTTAAAATTTCACTTCATTTTAATTAAAACTCCAGTTCAAAGTTTTCAAAAATCTTTCTTAGAATGTCTCTACTAATAAATAAAAAAAAATGACATGCGAAATATGATAGCCTTGAATCAAACGGACTTCCCTGAAAAGTATTTTGAACTACCGTTGCATCGTGCATATCTTATGACACAGCAACCAACTTATGGACACTAACATGTTGAAATTCAAACATGATAATTATATGATTCATTTCGATAATTTATTAACAGGCATTAGTTCTTGTAAATGGCTTCACTGGCTTATCTAGAAGATGATTTATTATCCAGGAAAAAAATGTTTATTGGTTCAACAAACTTGCAGAATTTATAGAGGATGCAAAGACGATTAGGGAATGCAAGTCCCGCAGAGTCAGAAATGTCTTTTTTCTAATTAGGGAAAAAAGATTACAAGAAATGAAACAAGAACATGCTGGCACAGCAGAATATTTTAATCACGGAATCAGCAAAGAGTACTAATGTTACAAATAGCTCAAAAAATTTCGATCACAAGCCTCGCTACCGCCACTGTATAAAATTCCTACAATTCCTCTCGTATCTTGGCAGTTATAAAGATAAGTGTGGCGAAGTCATCACCTGCATCTGGAAGGATTTTATTACGCATGACCGCAGAAGAAGGACGGGGGTGGGATAGGTCTGGCGAGCCATGCTTTATACTGTGTGTCTAACACGAGAACACTTCCAGCCAAATGTCTATGCTTTCAGTGGCCGCTGTAAAAACAGGTTTCGGTAGAGAAAATCCATTTCGAATAGGAGGAATCGGAAGTAAGTAGGGGTTATTTTTTTCTTGGCATCAATTTGAAGCGATAAAAAAGCTGTTGATCATTCGTCTTCTCGCTTTAGCCGTAATTGCATGTGTCTATATATTTACTAAGATTATCTCTTTTATATTTTATTAAACTTTTTTGGTTAATATTAACTGCATTTCATTATTTAATAATTTTTTTCTTATCTTTTAAATTTTGCCACATTTTAAAATGTTTTTTCAGTTTAAGAAAGCAGAGACTTTAAAATTTAAAGCACCTGAATGTACACCTGAATTATTTTCAAATTCAGAATATGTTTCAGAAAGCTCGTGCATATTGAAAATAGCTTACTATTTCTTATATATACCTGTGTGTGTGTGTGTGTGTGTGTGTGTGTGTGTGTGTGTGTGTGTGTGTGTGTGTGTTTGTGTGTTTGTGTGTGTGTGTGTGTGTGTGTTAAACAGATTGCCTCGCGTTTGCTCCGGAGAATGAACAAATGAAATGAAGACGATTAATTTTTTTTGTCACGTACGAATCTACTTTAGATTTCTTAATTGATTTTTTTTTTTTTTACTGTGCAATTGTTAGAGATACGAATTATTCAGTTTCTCCATTTGATTTGTGTTTTTTCTTGTACATATGGCAGGAATGTCAAATATTTTCAAGAGTCTGAGTATTCAAAGGATTATGAGTTCAGTGAATCATTTTTTGATTCTAGTTTCAAAAAATAAATGTAATAAAACAAAATATCACCAATCTGGCGCTAAATGTACCAATGTAAGAAACTTGAAGAAATTTCTACCTACGCGAAATGAACTCTTCCTACAGTAACCTGTTTCTTTAGCGATCGCCATAAACATAGACATTGAGCGGGAAGTGTTCTCCTGCTGAACACACAGTCAATTGTTCTTCAAATGCAAGGGTTAGGCTTCCCTATACGTCCTTGGTGAAAAGAGTAGAAATGTCATCATGCTGGAATCAAAATGAACTACGCCGCGAATGAGGAACCATTTTCTTCGAACTGAACCAGTAGCACTAGCTGTATAAAAATCAAATATCTCTACTGCCTACATAAGGCAAATTGGTGCAACAAAGACTGGATGTCGTAAAGCAATTCTGGACAGTGTTGGACAAAATTTGTATCTCACACAGTGTCGAATAAAGATGTGGTATGTGATTACGAAACGTTTCTGTACCCCGCAGTTTCGACGCTTTTCGCTTAATCACTTTATTTGCGAACATATATTCAGAAAAAGTGGTCATGGCTAAATCCGAGTCATTGTGCAGAGTCGCGGACAGAATCTACCTTCCACTATGGAGTTGTGTGGCAGCGGGAGAGCATCATTTCCATCTCGCTAAGGATTGTACTAGAGAAGTCTTTATAGATTTCAGAAAATGCTTTCAATCGTTATATTATTTTGTTCACTTATGTGCTGCTGCTTGACTGTCTTATTTATAACATTTTCTGTACGTTAGTACACGAAGATGGCGTTTCTGAGTTTGCATTGCAGTATAACTTAGATTTGTTTCTGTACAGCCAATTCTTCTTGGAAATTCACTAAAATTTTAAAATTAGCGTTTCAAATATACTCGAACAGCTGATATTATCAGAAATAAATAACATATTTGATATAATAAAACATAAATTTGTCAGATCATAGAGAAAAACTTGCTTTCAGAGCTTAAAAGGCTGCCTATTTTACAACGTTTTCTCATATTAACAGCTGAGACACGCACGGCGTTGCCCGTGACTTGATGAATATCAGTCAAATCATGCCATGATGAATAATATCAGTAAGTGAAAAATAAAACTATGAAAATTAAGTTAAAAATGGATATTATTCTTGCACGTTTATTTTTCTTCCTGACAGACATATCTCCTAGAAAGCTGCAGACAGCAAAAATTGAAACAACCTTTCGAAAATAAGGAGTGAATAAAAAGATAAACATGAAAATGTTTAAGAAATTAGAAAGGCTGATGATCTTCGTGATTTATAGTTTTCTAATTTGACTCCTGACCAAATCAGTGAATTTCACTATGCTTATTTAAAACTCACGAAGGAAACTATTAATTAAAAATCAACGAGAAAAGATAATTTCAGCGTTCTTGGTTAAATTAAGCAGAAATTATCTAAAAAAAATTGAAAGGGAGGAGAAAAATTAGAATATCAAATCGGGAATTTTAATTCTTAGCCACCTGTATAGATCGGCTTGTTCGCTCAAAATATTGATTTTGGCTGTTAAACTATTAAAACACACTTAATTAGAGTATGGTATAAAGGCCAAGCTTAATTTTTTAAAGCTATGTATTGCCATAAAAGATATCCTGATTGTATTCTTTGATTCTTGCGTATTTGACGAATAAATATCGTATTCTTTAGTATTAGAAGAGTTTTCTACTATTTGGAAAGATTCGCGAAGAATCTGTGCCACGTTCTTTAGTTTTACCTAATATGGAATCATAATTAATAAAACTACACCTTGTTAATTAATAGGACGGAAACATATGAATGAAATGGAATCGGATTTCAACAAATTATTGTTCGTGCAAGTTAAGATGCCTGTAATGTACTATTAAAGTGTATAATTCAGTTATTTCGTAAAATTCTTAGTTATTTGATAAAATGACTGATCATGATTTATTAGTTATTTCATAGAATTTCTTGCTATTTTATGGAATGAATTATCATTTTGTGCAAAACAACATTTAGTTTATAACGATATAAATCAAAACAATTGCCGTCTGGCAACGTTTAAGCCTGGATTAATTTTCTGTTTAACGTTAGAATTTTAATTTCGTTTATATTTCTTTCCCAGTGACTGAATGGAGGTTTCGGTAAACACAGTGAACTTTTTTCGGAGCATTTCTCATAATATTTTACAACTATATTAATTAGCTAAGCGAAATGTTGGATTAAACACAGCTGTAAAAACTTCAATTGCTTTCCTCAGCGATGGTTTGTTTGCAATTCACTGTTGTCACTCGACAATAAATAATAAGACATGTTTCTCTGCTACATATGTTAGCATATTATAAATATAAATAAACAGAAAAAATAACTATTTTTTAAAGATAGTTACTTATAGTTAAAGATAAAAAAAATTCTTTAGAACGATGATTGCCCGACATTGCAGGATTTTTTAGGGTTAAAAAACAGCCGTTGAAAAAGATATTACTGGCAAATATGTGAGAAACATCGCCAATCAACTAATCAAATTTCCAAAATTAAGCTTTAAAATGCGAATTTCGAAGTGCGTTTAAACACAGCTACAATGACTTACAAACCACATTTCAAAGCTGTAAGGGCGATAGTCTAATAGACTAGATGGTGTCTAAACAACACAGAAACGTGTATCCAAACGCTTATTCGTATAAAATATTGATAAAATGTGTCATTAATGATAAAAAGGATCAACAAATAATCACAAGCTCAGTATTGCTTATACACGTAAAGATGCTCCTTTGTTTATTTGAGCAATTCTATCGCAAGACCATGGGCTGTCTATGTTGTAAGATGTGTTAAGAGAAGGAGTTCATGCAATGCATGAAGAATATCCTCTATTTGCAATATTTTTACATTAAATAATCGATGTTCATCAATGTTAAAAATATCTAAACTGTATGCTAAAGGTGAATGGCTTTTAAAGTTTCCCAACAGGCAGTTAAAATGAGTTCAATTATATTAAAGATTCTTTATGAAATGACTTGAATGATATTTTGGAATAGAGCTGGCTGTTGTGAGGTGTGGTGAGATGACAAAGACGACACTTGGGTTTCTCCAAACTTCAGCACCGAAATTGTGAGAGGATTTAGCAAACTTAAGCTTCAGATTTAATGTTCACCAGGCTTACATATTTAGTGGGTTTTTTTTTGGAATCGAATTTCAAACCTGGAATCATCCAGTTCCCGAAATTCAAACCTCCCCATCAGGCCACAACGCTCTTGCTACACTCCCCAACACAAGAGACAAATAATAGAGTTACAATATTGATATCTGATGGCGTGAGTGGGGTAAGTAAAAGAATAGCAATACAAAATGAAATAGCAACAGCGGTACCATAAATCAAAGAACAGAATGATGTTAATAAAAAATATAAAATCAATAGAATTCGCAACAATCAGGCTGTTCACTGTTTCTTCAAGAGTGAATAATGCTCTGAACGATCAAAGCTATGGAAGAGAATCCCCGAAGTGTGCATTTGCATGTGCGTGTTTGATATCATCTTACGCCGATACTGTGCGTGATAGATTTTTTCAATGAATGTTAATGTTCTATGCCAATCGATACTTTGGTAAATTTGGGGAAAGAATATCGGTTGAAATACCACTCGAGTCATCTGATCATATCTCCACGAAATCCTTCCAAACTATTCCTTGATGTTAATACAATTAAACTAAAGCATCATCCTCACACGATCGACATTTTGATCACCAGTAAGGGCAGGAACTTACGGTGATTCTAAGAATTCATTTGCATAACTGTGAGGTCGTAAAGGATCCGAATAGAGATCACAGGCACTTCGAATGTTGCCACTGCAAGAGTGGAATATAAATTAACGAATAAAAGAAGTAATTGATATTTTAACTAAAATGAAAGCTGAAATTAAAGAATTTTAAATTGATGACGATTAGTTTTCAATGAATCGATAAAGAGAAATTGAACCAAATATAAATAAACACTGAAATATTTCTATATTCCCTCGAAGCTATGAAATCTTTAAAAACATACAACAGCATTATAAAGAACGACTGAGTATCTGAATAAATGATTATTTTGAAATTAGAGTTAGTTTTAATCTTCAAATATTCAATAGGAATTCCATTCTGTTCAATTATCAGCGGTGCCCCACTTAAAATCATTTGAATGCAGTGAATCTTGGCTAATTCGAACGTCCTTCATTCAAAAACTTCAAATGTATATTCTACTTGCTTTATTCTTGCTTTCCATTGTTGGTAGCAAATTTTGTCATCGCTGTCGAAATAATGCTGTAGATCAAGAGAGTAAAACCATCTACAGCATGATTAAGTGACAGACAGATGAGTTCCTAATCTCTTCCATCACAAGGAGGTGGTTAAATGCTTCATTTCGGGACGAGCGCGTTGTCTCCTCCGATTATTGAATATTTATTTCGGCCTGCAAACAATGGGATGAATGTGCTCTGCCCAAACGATATCTAAGGATAGTAGACAATGCCTCCCCCCCCCTTCGCGGTGCGCTCATCTCCGTCTCATTTGCATGTGAATGATGCCTCTCGCTTATGAACCAAATTGGATTCTCGGGGAGCTGGCAGCGGAGGTAATTCTATGAGGCATATGTCGGCTTCCCGCCAGTTCCGGCGGGCCCTGTGCGCTCCCCAATCGCATTTACATGTGTCACTTGCCGCGAATAGCCGCGGCCCTCTCTAATGCGGGTCAATTCACGCATTGGATTCCGCTGCCATATTATATGCGCCTCCGTGCGAGAGGGCGCTATTTGTTTGCGCGAATAAGGCAGAGGAAATTCGTTTTGCTTTCAAAAGGCGGAGTAGCATCGCTTTTAATACTTGACGCATTACAGTTAGAGGATTTGTATATTCGATTCCCCTTCTTTTTTTAAAGCCACTCCTTTTCGCGAAGTGTATGGAAATTGGAATAAAATGCAAGCGTCGCGTGTTAAATGTGTTTTTTTACTCCCGCCATCTTTCCCGCTTTGTCCGGAAATGCTTTTTGCGTGGGATCGTGAGGAAGGTGTAAAGCCGCCCTGAAAGGTAAATTTAATTCGAGCAAGTTTTGTTCGGGAAGATTTTCTTGCGGTGCCAATCTCTCAGGATTCTCCGCTGGGAAGAAAACTGATCTCGGAAAAGCTGAAAACTCGCCAACAAATCTAATTTAAAAGAATGGAGAAAAATTCATATACTGACATAGAACCGTACAAGGACAATTTTATATTTCATTCATTCAATGGAGGGTTCAATGGAATCAACTGTGGTGAAAACATTTGTCTGTGGCAAAAGAAGAATCATTTTGCTTTTATGATATTCAAAACTCAGTCTTACTTAAATATGAAGAATACATTTCTAGATGTCAGTCCACGATACTTTCAAGTTGATATTTTTTGTACATCATTGGAGCAATTCTGAATCGCACCAGGGAGCCTCTCTGTGAAGAAACAACTGACACTCCCTTTCCGCTGCGTGTGCCCATACATTGATTAGTAAACTAAAAAAATATATCTATGTAACTCTTGCCATCCTTTAAAATTTTTCATTTGAGATTCCACCTGACTGATGCATTTTTATCAAAATATTAGCAGCCTTTGACGACTATTTTGTTTATTGAGACAACAGGCTCTTAAACTATTAATATGAAAACGTTTTTAATTCTGCCTGGTTATTTCATAAGACTTCATTGAATTTATCTATTACAGGATAATTCAATACGTTACTTACAAATTAAAAACTGTGTAACCTACGAGAATAAAAGTTGAAGTGGAAATACTACTTCGATATTAATGTTTAAAAAAATCCATTTTATTTATCTTAAATTGAACGCAAGTTAAAACACACGACTGGATGTTCTGATGGATGAGTTTAAATTTCATCATAGTATTAAAAATATTGTTGCAGATTGTAGAGAATTATATTTTTAAAAAATTGTTAAGAAGAAAAAAATGTTCTGCAATAAAATTGATATCACTAAAAAAATATTTGCATTTTGTATTTGCTTCTTTTTGTATGCATGATGCTGCTGCTCTATAGGTCAGATCGTCTGACCTAGAACTACCCAACTTGGCACATACATGATTTGGAGGAGCGGGATGCGCACCTGGATGAGATTTTTACAAGTTTTAATTAAAAGTTTTACTAATTAAAAATGAAGCGAAATGTTGAAGTTTCTCCGCTTTCACTTCCAAGAATACTATGGAGAAAAATGATTTTTACATCATCTTAAAACTTCAAAAATTATCTTTTTAATGAAAAATGATCCTTTCAATGATATTAACGTTTTAATTTATGAATAAAGTTTCTATTTTGAATGAATTTTTCCAATCATTTATTTCGCATAAAATAAAAATAAAATGTAAACAGCACCAGTGTATTACGCATGAGTGGAAAAATTATCTTTTAGAAATGTGCTGTTATCACTTTAACAAAAGTTCAAATTAAAAGATTAATCTTACTACAAAATAAACTTAGAAAAGTGTCATTTCCAGCACGTGTTTGTATCAAAAGTTACATTTTCTAAAAAATAAATAAATGTAATAAAAATTTTTCTGTGACCTTTTAAAATATGTATACTATTAATTCTACTTAGATTATTAAATAAAATGATGAAATGTTATTAATTTTATTTAAGATAAATATAATTTTATATATACAGGATATCCATTCTAATGAGTGTTCAATAATTAATTTCAAAAACTTTAGTAATAGGCATATACATATAATAAAAAATGGTTTAATTGAAGTAATAATTAAATTTTATGGTTTGAGTCAACAAATGTTCGGTTAAAATATACATTTTATATTTTTATATAGATCTTCTGTCCTTCGAGCCTCATTTAATAAAATATTCTCCAGATATTAATATTTTAAATGAAAAAAGTCCGACTATTTTGCTAATAAATTTGATTGAATTATGAAAATTAGAATATTTCTATTGTATTATAATACGAGAATTTTAGAATCTTCCATCGATCGTCTTGAAGACCAACCCAAGACTGAATGGCCTAAAATAATGAAATTGTTGATTGCCTTAAAATAATGATGTTCGGAGCTTTATGATTCGGTCGGTTTCGTGAAGCGTTTGGTTTCCACATTATTCTGCTAAACATGATTCTTAGGAACGAAGGACTGTTTAAAATTTAGACTTCATTACTGTTCAGAAGTATATTTATTAATTGGAAATAAGAGAATTAAATAAATATAAAAGCTTAAAATGACACATTTAAATATTTTTAAATTAAAAAATGAATTTTATGATGAATTAGAGAAATTTTTCTTGAATAATTCTTTGTTTACCTTGAATAATTATAAAAAAAATATTTTGTAATATAAATAATACTTCAATGCTGAAGGATTCGATATGTAGGAATAATATTTAAAAAAAATACGCTGGTTTCAACAAAAAAGCTTTTACATTTTTTTAGAATTTTTATGTTTTAATTTCAAGTTTAAATTTTTAGCAGCTGGCAAGAAATGAGAGAGATAACATAATACGATGATCAGAAATTCGTATGGCTTCTATAATAGTATGAATTTTATGACTATTGAAATTTGATGTTTAAAAATAGATTTTAAGAAACTATAAAGAGTCCAAGGAACCTAAATATACAATCGAAAATTTTAGAGAACATTGCATTTTAGAACTAGCTAGTCGCCAAAGGCGGATAGTAGCAAATATAATTCGGCTTAAATAAATTACCCCTATAATACTGAACAGCAGGCAGATTGACGGAGACATGCGCCCTTTTTATTTTGAGAGTGAGCTTAGTATAACATAATGAATCTGAATTTAACTTAGAATTTTTTACTAACTTCATTATAAAATGAAAGAAAATTCAAAATTATAAAATATAAGCTCTGAATTGCAATTATACGAATATTAAATATAAAAATGGAAATGTAACTGTAAAATTTATTTCTGCGTTAAAATACTGATAAAATATTAATCAATCGCATAAAATGTTTTTTACATGTTTTACTTTCATATTCAGTCCCTTTTGCTCTTAATGCAAAAATATATGAACTAACCCCCGACCCCTCTTTATGAATCAATTCCGCATGGTCTAAATAGTATGTTAACGACATGGTATCGCATTTAATTTTCAAATGGTTTTCAACATTGGCCTTTTAATTATGATCATCCTGCACTTCAATTATGGAATGGAGCAAACAGTTACAATTTTATAAAGTGCGTGTGGTGTGGCAAGTAGAATAGATAATAAGATAATTTTAATGCATTTAGGGCATTGAACTTAAAACTAGTAAGAACATTGCCATCATTTGCAAGTTATAAGCCAATTTTGAAAAATTTGGGACTAACAAAACATAGGATTTACCACCACCATCCATTCATCAACTTATAGGCGTAATGCAATAAAATGTAAAGATAAAAGCGCAGCATTGATTATTCTTCCTTTTCTTTAACAGTGATCTGCAAGGGCCAAAATATATATGCAGGAACGCCCTGAAGAGACATAACAGTTGAGGGGGGGGGGATTGATGAAAACCAGAAAACCACGTCAAATGAGTTCAATTAAGATACAACTTCACTTTGAATTTAAAGAAGAGTAAATTTCCATTTATTAAAAGCTAGGGTTATGGAAACAACGTTCTGATAGAAAATAGACAATGATGAATGTTGTTTTCAGACATATCGGTACAAAATAGCACATATTAAATTAAAAGCGTTACACGAAATTGAGTTAGTTCGATGTTTTCATGAAGATTTCATCAATTCATCTGAGGACACAACGATTTCTCCACCTCACGTAAAATTCCTTTACAGCAAATAAATATTTTACATACTTTTATTTAACTCTGCGTCATTGTTGTTAACTGTGTCAAATCGTGTACCTCAGAATGCGCATTTCAAGCCAATCACGCAACAGCATCTAATTCAAACAAGTGCCACAGACGATCTGCAAACACTTCTATTGAAGCAGAAACATTCAGCATTTAGAAGGCGACTTTTTATGTAGGTTTTAATCGATCGCTTTTTTAATGAATTTCGGAATGAACATCAAAATGTCTTTTGACATTCGCGCATTTACGATATTTTGTTTTTGTATTAATAAAAATCTTTTTTTTTTTAATTTTCAAATCTAAAATTGCTTTTCTATAATCCATTTCGTTCTTGTAGTTTGTCCTCCTAGACAGAAAATGAAACGATTGAAAAAGTAAGTGATTCCTAAATGATGCCCCAATTTGAAGGATATCAAATGAAAATTAAGAAATTTATTTAAATTTCAAAACCCGTCCTTTCTAAGTACGAACAGCAATATTTTCGACATTCGAATATAGTATTTACCTTTATTGGAAGACAGACTGTTTCATTTCAATTCAAATATAATATTATTCTGAAATGTAGAAATTAGAGATAATAATAAATTGTATGACTTTCAGCATGAATTCTCAATTTAGTGGAAGCGAACATATTTCAGTCCAATTCAAACGTAATATATTACATCTCCCAACCTATAAATTACAGATTACAGCAGTTTGAAAAGTTTAAGCAAAATAATAATAATAATACTGCATATACGAATCGTATTCAGTATAGAATAAAGAAAACATAGAATAAAAAATATGGTTCATGAGCTCAATGTCAAATAAAATGAGGGAAACTCACCCTGAAGCTAAAGGGAGAGCACCTTTCCTATTTAGCGAAACAAAGACAAGAAGGGTGTTTTTAAAGGTTAACAGCCCATGTGCTGCAAGATAGTCAATACTACGTCTGGACATACTCAGCTCTAAATTATTCAGCGTTTCTTCTGGTAGACTTGACCAGTCTTACATCGGAGCTAAGAAAAGTTTTGGAATAGACCTGAAGAGTAAGTAGACGGGGTGCTGAAAATTCTCGTCCGAACATCATGCTCACCCGATGGAGGAGGCCAAGCGAATATGTCCTCCTTCAAGACATCTCTTCGCTGGATTTCGCCTTCTTCATTACCCAGAAAATGCTCTAAACTTTTGAGTCAGTCCTGTCTTTGGATTTGAGTTCGTTCTTAATGGAGATGCTCGTTGTTATTCAACAAGAAAATATTCAAAACCTTTGGGCAGACTGACACATTGCCGAATGATATTCTGGTATGTTACGAGCGTATAATCTTTATTACCACATTTGGGAATTCTTAGATTAAGTTATCCAGTTTTCTTTCGGTAGGCTGATGCGAACTCTTGAACCAGAACCTAATCTAAATCTTATGGTTCGAATCAAGTGGGCAAGTTGGAGACTTTCTTATATATACCTAGATAATTCAATTCACTGCTGTTAACAAGGCTCCTTACCATCAAGATTTTTACAATCTTTTAAGTTTTTGATTTTCTCATAAAAGTTTTATCTTTAATTTTAAGAAGAAATATTTCAATTCGGATCAGGACTTCAAAATATGGATAATTTTTCTCTCCGTGAAAAGTAAAATTTTGTAACCCCATATTGAAGACATTCATGTAGTCCAATAATTTTCTTCATTTTGTTTTTTACATTTTAAAAGCTTTTTTTCCTTTGATAAAATTTCAGAATGAAGCAGAGTTTTTATTAAAGGAATAACGGATAAATAGCGTGGGGGTTTTTTTGTTTGTTTTTGTTATATTTGACTAAAAACATGTCGCAAAACATGGTGGATATAAACATATAGAATTCTATAGAAAAAGATCCAACTCTAAAACATTTCAATCAATTAAAATCAAAATTTTATAAAATTCGCGAATGTTCAAAACCAATAAACTTAAGTCATAAAACGCAAAAAGTGAAATTGGGAAAAGAAAATCTATTGTAACAACAGATGTTTGCGATAACAATTGTATCATGGAATAATAACTTTTTAAATACTTTTTGTGAACCGGGATACTCAAAGGTGTCGAATAAAATGTTTTAAAATTACCTCAGCGGAATTCACTTTTCTTCAGTTTTTTTCTCAGTATTGTTTTATCAGAGAAGCTTCTAAAGAATTGTTGTTGTTTTCGCCGTGCAGCAACAGGAGGTGGGGGGGGGGAGAGTTTCTTCTGGCTAACTGAACTAATTTGTCCTTAAAAATATCGTCATAATACCAGAAATTCACAGAATACACATGGTATTCACAGAATACCATGTGTATTCTGTGAATCATATAGTTTCTTATCTATAGCAATATTTGCTGCTTTTAAAGTTTTCCATACGTCAGCAATGATTTCTTTTATACATTCCTTATTATACATCTATTTTGACCCTTAAGAGTCACAAAGACGCGTGTTTCAGCTTAGAAACATAAATGCGTTATGCGAAAATATGTTTCGATCTAAAATCCTCGAATATTCTTAATTAATGGATATGACTGCAATTTAATGCATGATAAAAAAAAAAAAGGGTAATTGTCTTTGCAACTCTCCAATTCCAAAGAGGAGTCACAAAATCATTTTTTGAGGCCAACTTTGGGGTTAGCTCCACATCTTTTTGATCTACATATAAAGTTATTCTAAACAGAACGTCCCTAGTCTCAGAGCAAATGCCCGTTTGTACCGACTGACGCGACGCAAGTGGTTAAGGCTACTGAATGAAGGACAAAAAAGAAAAGACTTCCTGAGCTATTAAATGTTGACAATAAACGGATTTTTTTTGTGTGCCTTATATGGTAAACGGGAAAATAAAGATACTGCTACAAATGTGAAGGTAATAGTGTCGAATGTTGAATAGTTCCAAATAAGCAAAATGTTTACTTGGATCATCAAAAAAAAATTATCAATATTTTTACACAAAATAAGATTTATTTCAAAACTACGGTGCAAAATGATCAAGGACAAGGACAGTATTTTCTTCTGGACACTTGTCCTATCTTCATCACCATTTTCTTTTCTTTTTTTTTTTTTTTTTTTTTTTTTTACTAGGGCAAGTCAAAAGTTATCTAGACTTTTGACATAACGCTGCTTAAACTGTGCACACTAACGTCTGTCCGCGCTTTTTTTATTGTTATACTGTTGTGGTATTGCTATGAACGTTTTCTTCCATTTTCCTTCCTTCTGTTGCAGATATATCAAGCTGCTCCATTAGAAGTTTGCACCAAAGAGGAACAACGAGCAGTGATCCGATTCCTCTGGTCGGAGGGTGTCAAAGGGTCAGGCATTCATCGCAATATGGGGGAAGTGCACTATCACGTAAAACTGTATTTTTGTGGCTCAAGAAGTTTAAAAGTGTTCGAACAAATGTAACCCGTGAAGAGGGAACAGGACGGCCAGCAACCTCCACTATTGAAAAAATCAACAAGATGAAATTTGAGTTATTGGAACACCCTCCCTACAGCCCAGACCTAGCTTCATCTGACTTTCACTTGTTAGGGCCACTCAAAAATGTTTTGCGTGGTCGCCGATTTGCCTCAGATTTAAACGTGCAAAATGCGGTGCAAAAGTGACTTCACGACCAACTGAATTTTTTTTTATTCGGAAGGAATACGTAAGCTCGTTGACCGTTGGGTCAAGTGCATTGACAAGGAGGGAGATTACGTGGAGAAATGATGTGCCTAGTATAAGCCTAGCTTCATGTTAATAAACTGTAGAATGAAAAGTGTAGAAAATTTTTGACTTGCCTACGTACTTTGTGGAATATCTCGTCCACAGTGTTTACTTTCAAAACTTATTCAAGATGAATGGCAATAAATCTAAATTACCAGAGATATCGATACTTTCGTAAGTGAGAATAATTTCTCACAACTAACTATAAAATTTCCAAACATTTGTCGATTATCGAGTTGTTTGAAATAAGGTTACCAAATGTTTTTAAAATTCAAGCGTCCCTGTATTCTGTCTTCAAAATTGAACGGAAATGGACATCGATTATCTCCATTCGCATATGATTAGGTACTAATTCTACAACAATGGTAAAAATCGATGAAAACTGTACTATATAATCGCGCATAGTTGCAGATCTGAATAGTTATTTGTAGAATTTAATACGCCTATAAATATACATATAAAAATGGAAATAATAGAAACAAAAATATTTCTATATAATCAGGAATTTTAAAAGTTATGAAATTTTTAAAGGTATCCATCATTTGTCACGAAATTGATTCCCTCTTTGTAAACTATTATGGAAAGAAGAAAGTGAGAAAAAAATACTGAGCACGATATGGAAAGAAGCTTAAAATATTGTTTGCATACATAACAGCTATTCTGTGCGACTGTCGTTCCATATGAGAATGTTTCATATGGGTATCTCGTTCGCTGTTACAGGCCAAGGAGGGGATAATCTTCAACACATCGGTATAAAACGAAATCACAAGAAGTAACGTCAGTATGAAATATAATAGCAATTTTCTCGTTTAGATCAGCCTTTCCGTTGCACCAGGATGTTCTTACAATAGATCAGTGACGCTGAAAGAAGATGTTGAAAGTGCTCTAGCATCGAAACCGTGTCCACGTTGAACGGGCTACTGTTGAAATGTTGTGCATGTGACCGAGGATAATCACAGAGAGCAAATGTAAAACTGTGTTCAAATGTTTACTTCCTTTCGTTGTTTACAAGGAAGTCATAGCCATCCGCATTCAGAGCAATCATCTTGAATGACTCGATACAATATGGTAAACTCCTGATTAGAGAGATTGCCAAATGAAGACTCCAGCAGAAGAATCGTCTGCCTTTGAGACAATCCGCCGACAAGGCCGGAGCTCCTACGCGTTTATGAGAGCATCTGGAGAGAGGTCCGAGCATCCCATTAAGGAGTCTCTCTAATTGATGGGCCAACCGAAGCAGACGGGGCGAGTCTTAATTGCTGATTTTAAAATCCTTCCATCTCGCGACTTCCTTTCGGCGTCTATTAGGGGAGTAACATCGTTGCGACATCATTTAGATTTTCCTCGGGACGGGACAGATAGCACATCGCGATTATTTCCTCTGCTCCGAACTGAAATGCAATAAACAAAACTGAAGAGAAAGCATTATAAGCACGCGCCCAGCTACAAGCATTTGGAGCGAATTAGAGATACACCGATGAGGTCTGCTCCGGACAAAGAGCGACAGTGGAATGAGTCGCTGGCTCTCACTGGCAACGGATTTCTCACGAATCCTCGATTCATCGAATCGATCCATTTTTTTTGGAAGTATTTTGAAATAATAAAAAATAAACTACACTTTTTAAGTCTTACACACCTTTTTTAACACGACTTGCTTCATATCTGTAAAAATAGAATTTCATAATCGATATCACATTCACTTCCCGATATACGACAGTTGGATTGCATTATTGATATGTAAAAAATGCAGTATTTGAATATTTTTAAAACTTAATTATCATTGATTCGATTGTCTTTTTTTTATTTTATTTTGATTGCATATACCAGTGTGTAGTAAATTTAAAAACAATCGATTCCAAGAACGATGTAGAATTATAAATTAAAGCCGAAAACGAATAAAGTAATTATAATAGTAAATTTCTAATTTATATCGCATTAATAAAATGTATTTGTTAAACATTTATATAATGTTTAAAAGTAGTACACTCTAATATAATGTTAAAAAAATATATTTGAACAATCATTTACACGCAATTTTGAAATAAAAATTAAAGGAACCAGTTTCATGTTCTGTAGAGAAAAAAGACTTTTAACACTACTTTATAACGAAAATACTAAAAGGAAATTATTTCTAAGTGAGTAATCCCATGATTAAATGGACTAATTAGACCGAAACAGTTTCTGGAAAATCAGAAATTCGTGAAATTGTATATTGATATAATATTTAAAATAAGGCATTATACTTGGAATTATGCTGCAGGAGTATCTATAAATCTTTTATGCCCTGTGAGCTTTAAAAAAATCTAATGCTATTCGCAATCATTAGCTTATTATATTAACCGGAATATCATTAAATGTAATGTGGAAACAATTGAAAATACGGGAAAAAACTTCTCCGAGAAAAAATTCCAAAAGTTTCGATAAGAGAATGTGACGTTGGTGTCTTAAAATACAAGCAAGTATCCCAAGTACACATTTAAGGTTATGTGTAAAAAGTTGCATGAGTAGAAAGATCTGTTTACACAGAAGAGAAAGGCAAATATGAAATCTGTTGATTTATCTTTTAATAAAGGTTAAAAAGAATTTCAATAACAAAGAAAAGGATGAAGAAAAATGTCTTTCGAACCACCATTAATTCTTTGTTATCTGTGTTCTTCTAGTTGCCTCTAGGATTTTTTTTGGGCAATTTTTGGAAGTTTAAATTTCTGTAAGTCATCCTCTCCACATTATTTACTTTTATTTCTAGATTTGTGTCGTTTGTATTTGCAAAGACTGCATATTTTGAAGGTTATTCCCATCTACGAGATCTATATGTTTCACTCCATAAAAAAGACAAGAGAAAAAACAAAACTGAAGAACAAAAGAAATATTACCAAAAGTTATGCACAAACATGGTACTTTTCAACCTAATCACACTGGAATATCCAGACATGTTTCCGATCTCTTCTTTGAAGAAAGTCAACCCTTTGCACTCGGATAGTGCCTCTCACTCGCCATTCAAGGCGTTGCATCATTTTAACGTTTTATTTATTTATTTTTCAATTTTGATTGTTAAAAAGGCCCACAGAATGGTAAAAAGATGTAGTTTAATTTTTCAAAGAAACTCTACTTAAAACCATGCTTTATATTTATTTTTCAGAGCAACAAACCGATCTTTGTATTAGGTAAATAATTACGCATCGAATAACTTCTCCGAATGCAAAAGGTTAATGGATGAATGCTTAGATATTCATACTTCTTGTTCTTTACTTAAAAGGAAACTAAAAGAATTTCCGTGTTAATGAAGGGTGCCACACCAGCGTGAAGGACTACTCTACATAATGATGGCAAAGTTTTTCGAAGAGTGATTACAAACCTGGTCAACAGATATGAAAAATGCTGAAGCTTCATGGTTACTATGTTGGAAATGAATCATGTTTTTACATAAGTTTTGGAAATATATTCATTTTGTTCCCCTTTCTTCTCCTCTTTTCATGGCCCTAGTATATTAAATTCAAATTTCGATTCTTGGATCCAAATTTATAATCTTCTAAAACAAATTTCCAATATGGGATAAACATGGCACACTAGTAAAGCGACTTGGAATACTATTCCACGTTGCAGAAATTTAATATCTTCCTTCTTTCTTGTAAGGAAAAAAAAGGAAGAAATATTAGGTACAACACTGCTTTACTCGTCAAATTACTGTTATAAAAGTGTACAAAGGACAACGAAGTAACAAAGATGGAATTTCAAGCAACGAAGCACTTTATTCAAACAATTCACTTTTCACAACAATGATAAACGTTGTAACACATTTCACTTACCTAGCTCCCTGCTATTCTTTTTAGTCATTGCACACACAGACAGACTTCCCTTTGATTCATTCTACATATAGAAATAAATAAATTTGATGTCGAAACTAAATTTCTATAGCTGAATGTGAATTTGAATTATCACATTCGCAGATATAATCACCATAATGCACCTTCGTACTCGGATTCTCCATATCGATTGAATACTTATAAGTAGCAGAAAGAGTAACCAGATCCAGTACGAGACTTCAAGTGAAATTATCTAATAGAACATTACTTTAGAATAAATTTAATCATTGTATCAATCAACCCTCAATGTATCAATCAATCGACCCTGTAGGACAAACATTCTATTAATTGTTGTTAGAATTCGAAACCAAGATTAGGGAAGGTATAATAGTAATACGAAGCAAATATAGAAGAAAGACGAGATATGCTAAAGATACCATTAGACAGATACAGTTCCAAAAATATATTTTCTGAGTTGCAGAGTTCTAAAATCTCAAGGTCGAATTTTTCGCTATTACAATCATTTCTGTTTGTATATTTAGCATAGGAGAATATAAAGAAGCCAGATTGATTTAATGCCACACTCACTAAATACAACTGAAACTTGCCATATATTCCTGATTCCACCTTTGTCTTTTTTACACGCAGAATTACTAACGCTACCGTACGTTACCCACAAGTAAATTTGCATTTTCACCCACATTTTTCTCTATCTTTACCTCTTTTCTCTAATGATGACTTTCGGAACTATCCCTCCCCATTCAAGTTCGTGGTATTCCGGTTGATAAATCAAATAGTTCTGAATAACGTCGATTCGACAACAAAATCACTGTGTGCATACCATCTAAGCAAATGCATGCACCGTCATTCATCAAAACATTAAATGAAGCTAAGATATATTTGCAGATAAGACGGGTGAAACAACTCATTTCATTCATTTCTTAATAATCCCTTAACATAAGTTAAATCCGAAATGGATTGATTCGAGATCCGTTAAATTGAAACTCTGCATTAAAGCGAATTTACATACAGCAACTTAGCCCTCAAATAAAATGGAATATAACCATTAACAAAAGGAGCACAATCAAATCTAAATCAATGCATCGGTATTTAATTAATTCAAAATTCCCGTTTTGTTTTGTTTGGTATATAGAAGATGATCTGAAGAGCAGTTCATACGAAATAAAACATAATGTTATAAATATTATTTTTTACTCATTAAAGTGAACTTGGTATCCAAAAGTAATTTTTCTATTGTTCCGACTGAATTTTCTTTTGTAACAGTTAGATATAAGCTATGTAGAAACAAAGATTCTAAAACATATTTTTCATATCCAAAAATTTAAAGTTTAAAAACTTGATTTTTTTAATACTTCTCATTCAATTTTTGATATTTTCTCACCAAATATTTTTCTGAAAAATCCTTGTAATGCACTTTATAAAATTAAGGATCTAATTTAAATAAAATTTAGAATCTTCTTATCTTAAACAAGGAAAGTTTTATCCCATTTTTCAAACATGTTATGAAATACTTCAAACCATCATAAATTATTAGCTTTCATAGTTAGTTTTAGATTCCAAGGAAACATGACTATTTAAGAGAACATTTGTATATTTAAAAAAAAAAAACAGTTTTGTTAAAGTTATCCTGAAAAAGGGTAACTTTGCCAGCTATGTAAAAACTAGTCGAAATCCCCCCAAAACATACCAAAAAAGATTTTTTTAACTAGGAAAATATTTTACATAATAATATTAACTCTTTATTGTAGTGAAAGATGTGAAAAAATATTCAATACATAAAAATTGGAATGTTCAAAATTCATAAATCTCAAAGATTTTTAAAAATATGCTGTTTCTTCAGAAAAGGTAAATTTCCTATAGTTTTCTTTGTAAGGAGGGTTAATTATGCAAGTATGATAAGTTGCATTATGCACATATGGGAAGCAAAAGGTTTTTCTTCTATCATTCCTACGAAGATATGATACCTTAAACTGTCATAAAATACTCGACACTTTTTCTGCCCGAGTACTTAACCACAGCAGACATTCCAAGCTTTAATTTTGAAGAACCTTATCATCAATCTCCTGCATCACGTTGACTATGAATATTTTATCATATTCGTTGGACACATAACTCGATTCATCTCTGCTGTTATGGCCATTCCTCTGCTTATAATTGAATTTACGAATCTCCACATACGAATTTGATTTGTTGTAGAAAGGATTGGCCCTTTCCACTAGTTGTAAAATTGTGAAACCTGCGTTCCTAAAGAATTTAAGAAATCTTTCACGAAGGCTGTCAAGAGGTATTCCCCAGTCTGGCATCTACGGATTTGTTCTATTGACCTCATCACTGTTCAATAAAAATTGGCGTCTTGCACTCTTCGAACGGAGACATCTGGACTTTTATTACCATTAATATTTGGAGAGACATTAGAACCTTCAAGCGTTTTTCCCTTGATCATTTCCTTATAAGCCATAACAGAAATAGTAAATTGCAACCTAGTATTATAATTTTTAAACCGGAGGCTTCCCAGATTGGTTCTAATGCGTCATCGAAACTAAAGTACTTACGGAAAGGGAAAAAACACTGAAAATACAAAAATTTGTAAAATGTATATATTAAGAAAAATACAAAACTCCATAGTGTCTAAGTTGTCCCATTCTTATCCAACTTTCTAGTACCTTTGCGAAGTTTTATCACTAAATCAAAATGTAACCACAATTGGAATCTAAAAGTGATTCTGAAAGGGAAGTATGTATTGATTTGAGCAAAATAAATTATTTCTTCTTGCGTTTGAATAAATGGGTAGTCAAACAAATTAAGCTGATTAATAAAAACATTTGCTTAATCTGTTGAAAACAAAATTTCTGATTAAAAACTTATAAACAAATGTGCTGAAAGGTAACGGTTAAGCGTCTTCGCAGTGCTGCAAAATCAAAGGCACCTTTATTGCTTAATTTAAGAATTTAGTAAAGAACCAACATTTTTTCAAAAACTGAAAATAAAATTGTTCAATCTATGATATCTGAATTAGTTTTGGAGGATTTTTTTTTTCAAATATTTGGCAATTTCGGATTATTATCAATTATTTGCCGTTTATATCAAATTGGTTTTTGTTTCAGAAAGGTAGATCAAGATCAATATGTAAGAGAATAACCATTTGATTATTAATCATTGCTGTGATTAATGATGGTTCTAATTTAATTTAACAATATTTGGAAACATTTTGAAAAAAAATTAATAATCCAATTTTAATTGATTACTGATTTTTATTTAATATATTTACAGATACATTATATATACATATATATGTATATATATTATACATATTATATATACATAATATATTACATTTATATATAATGTATTAACAGATTTTTTATTTAATATATTTACAAAATAATTTTTAATTCAATTCAGAAAACATTTATAAATGCATAAAGAACTGTAAGCCACCTGAATAAAATATATTACAATTAGTAAAGTTTTTTAAAAGTGAATTGGAAGAGAAATTAAAAAAAATCTATATACATATTTAAATCACAAAGTTTTTGCAAGAAACCTAATCATATTGTTGAAAAAAATTGGAAAATTTGCTTTGTTTAAACTCAAATACGATTGTTTTAATCTACACTGTCACTCATTTCAATTTCGCTGATGAATTTAAGAGTGAAATTCAAAACTTTTCGCCTTACGAATATTGATAGTCATAATAAAGTAATATATTAATAATTTACCATTTATTACATATTTATCGTACATAACTCATCCAAATCTAAAAGAATAAGACGAAGCAAATGAAAGGAATTAAAAACTTGATAACGCTTTTTTTCTTTAAAAATAATCTAAAATGGAAGGACTGAAATTCTCAGAGAAAATCTAAGAAAATAATTATAATCACAAATGAACAATAAGAAAATAATCAAATTGATAGAACATTGATTTGATTTACGAGTTGGGTGGGGGGGTCATGTGGGGGGGGAGGAAAGTCCACCAGTTAACCCTTTCTAGGGCCGTGGGAAGTATGCTTCCCACCAAATTTATCAATCTTTGTATGAATTTATGTACGTTGGCATAAATTCTGACAAAAGTTTTTAGAAAGGCGGAAACTTAGATTCTTCAGTTCTTTATCTTACACAAAATGATGTGTCTTGATTTGTTACTTAATTATTAATGAACCAAATTAATTAATTAATCAAATTAAATTTATCTAATAAGTTAAATGAATCCCTTTTCTTGTTCTAATTTCAAGCCTAAAAATATTTTAACATAATATGACTAGAAAAAAATGGCCCTTTAAAGAGTTAAAGTATGAAGTAAAAATGTGAAGGAAAAGTTAGTGATAGTCAAAATGAAAACATCTCCCTAAATATTTGTCTTATCGTTTTGAAAATTTCAGAGAAGTCAGTCAAAAAGTTCAGAAATAATTTTAATTTCAGAATTGAAATATCTTTCATTTCATCGATTGCAGAGCATTAAATTCTCTCAATTAAACAGCAATTTTTAGATCCTTTGCGTCAATGAAGAAAAAAAATTCGAAATATCTATTTAATTTATCGTAAGAAATCCCCGATTTAAATGTAATTAAGACAATTCATCTACGATTAGAAAATAATCTCTTATGGTGATACTTTTTAATAATCAAGTGACTATATTTTCGATACTTATTCAAGGTTGGAATGCTCTAAAAATTCTTTTTGTAAACAGGTTAAAACATTGTCAAGAATGTTTTTTTTTAATAGTGAATTGTTTTATCCTTTTATTTTTCAATCTATAATAAGTAATTCATTTTTATAAACATTATAGATTATTATGGAATTTAAAAACAATTTCTTTTTATTTCGCTTCTCCAGTGAAACCGAAGCTCATTTTTAATCTAATTATTTTATAATTACGTTCAAAAATATTGAAATCATGCAATTATTACAGAGAATAAAAAATAAGTTCTTTCTTGTATATTAACAAAATGCAGCGCACTTTGTGCTTCGTGGCATCATGAAGAAACCTGAGTGGGCATCTTGGTGTCTTCTTTTTAGCCAACTGCGTAATAAATTCAATACAGATTTTGGAATTTTTATTCCTTATCCTATTTCATTTCCTTATACATACAAAAATTACTTTATTCTTAAACCGCTGACTGATTTGATGCCAGATTTAATTCAAATTTTTAGTTTTAACATTAAAACACTTTCCAAATTTACTCCCTTTAGTTTTAAGGTTATACTCGAAATGTCAGATAGTAATTTACCTTTAAATAGGAATGCCAAAAATTCTGTAAGAATTTTTTTCAGGTGAATTTCGTTCTAAGTTTGAAGGAAATCTACCATTTTCGTGTCAAGACAGCAAGCTATATCTCACCCATCTAGCTCGGAACATCTTTTAGTATGGTGTTCACGAATATATAGACATAATTACAATAATCTATTTTTTGAGTTTTCGGTAGGGTCAAATCTAAAGGTGTAAATCATCAAAACTTCGAGTGCTTTGTGAATTAAAAAGGATACTTTCTCTTTGAAAAAAAAAATGTGAATATAAAAATTAAAACCAAGAGGGAAATTTTAAAATTACCTATATGTCCTTATGAGAAATGTTTTCTGACAAAAATTGGAAAGTGGTCTTTCGATTATCTGCCAATTATCGGTGCACAAGAGCCTCCGCCCTCGACTTAGGCCACCGTCGCTCGGTCCCCGCCGCACCGTATGCGAAATGTTCCCGTAAGCATAACTCTATTATCGTAGAGTATTCTGGAAGCTGTTCAATCACAAGCTAACGACGAGACCTTATTAATTTAAAGGCAACGCGAAATCGACTTTCAGAGAGAGGCTGATTTTAATCGAATTGGGACGGCTGTCCGTCTGTCTCTGCCGCTCGCATCTTTGGAACAGCAGGGAAGTTTTACCTTCTCTTGACGGAAGGAAGGAGGGGGAAGATGCTCCTCTCGTGATTTTTTCGCCTTCGAAGTGCTTAAAGTGCACGAGTCGAGTTTTATCGACACGAAAAAAAGTTAAGCATAATCTTTGTATCGAATGAACACTGCTCATGCTCTGGATTCCACCAAAAACATTCAGAAATCATCTTTCTTAAGAAGGGAATACTCAATTTGTCTGTCTTGAGACATGATAATTAAAAGTTTGTTAATTTTCTTTATGGTACTCAGTTCTTCTAACGACCGACGAAGCAAACACATAATTCCGAAACTTTGAACCGAAATACTTTTTTTTAAAAAAAAGGAAGTTCGAAGTGAATAAAGGTGTTTTTATTAAAATTTCAATGGATGAAAAACTAAATGAAATTTTGCAATTTTATCTAAATCAGTTATAAAACCCGCTGAAGATTTAAAAACTGTATTTTCCATTATATCAATTTAAGAGAGCGATTTTTTTTTCTCTAAAGTAAATAATTACCATTAAAAGAAATGGTTTAAGTATTTGCGATTATATTGTTCCATAGCGGAGAAGAAATTAAAGATTGTAACACAGATTTACAAATGCCGATTACCCTTTCATTGTTAAAGACTGTAATTTGAAAATATGGATGGAAACTTTATTTAAATTTTTTATAACATGGAAGTTTCTTTGTAAAATTTATTTTTCTGAAACTTGATGGCATATATATATATAAGCATTATTTTATGTGAAGCAGAATGCAGGTGCGACAAGCAGTGAAAAGACTTTGCATTTTTAAATTAGCTTTAATCCATCCTGGAAAGGCATAATTTATTTACAAGAAGGAGCGGACAAGGCACGTCCGCTACAGTGCGGCACAAAAGCAGAAGTGAGGAAGAAGCGAGACATAAATCACCCCTCGTCTTATATAACATGAGATATAAATAGGGAAAATATTTTTTTCACAGCGCTAATATATTATAATATATTATTCTGATAGAGATTTCCGACACACCCGCATACCAGGCAAAGAAACACACAGGGATCTTTTTAAAAAAATAGGCTTACAGGGCAATTTTCTATCCCTTCACGCGGGGCGTTGGAACTGCTGACGAAAGCATTTTCACAGAACTTTTGTTGCATTATTTAAATAAAAAAAAAAGCGGAAAGATATCAGGAAATAAGAGAATATTTTAGAATAAGATTACTATGGGCAAAATTAAGATAAATATTTGAGAATAAATTTGGATTTAAATTAAAGTTTAAAATATCATTACATACATACATACATATATATATATATATATATATATATATATATATATATATATATATATATATATATATATATATATATATATATATATATATATATATATATATATATATATATATATATATATATATATATATATATATATTGAAGTAATTGGCATTTGCACATTACATTTTTGTAATATCATTATCGGCTAAATAAAACGGTTGTCAGATGCCGTACAGTATATATACTGTAAAAATTATTGTTGAGCCAAAGCTTTACGGAGAACAGGTATTGTCTTGTGTTTTCTAAATGATAATTTAAATGACTTTCATTGCAACATAGTCTGCTTATATCTCTTTGAACAGGATTAAATTTTTTAATTAAATCTTCCCACTGAATGGGCTTTTAGGATCAACAGAAATTTCGGCCTTCCTTTCTTGAATAAAGTCGGCAATTTCCTCTGATTTTGTCTAAAAGCTCTCAGTTCTTAAGTGGTTTTTTTTTAAACGTTCGATTTAATATTACGACTGAGAAATAATATATTCTAGAGGAATCTCTTATAAAATCGTTGTATTGAAAAAGTGATTTTCCTGGGCACCCAACTGAATATAACTTTACTATTCGTTATCTAAGATATCTCGTCTGCAGAAAATGTAGTATACGATTATGTGAAATTAGGAAAATGGTAACGAATAAGTGAAATTTAATAGTTAAATGAATGATTTCGAAATATCAAAGATAATTTAATATTAAAATAAATAAATGTCATTTTATGTTTCAGATCAATGAAACTAAATAGCAATTTAAAGTCATTGTATATTTTATAATAAAGATTCTGTCCTTCTAGACATCATTTTAAACATCTGCTTACTGGAAAGTTTTTGAAATTCATTTTATCGGGATGCGCGTTCACTTTAGGATAAAAATTTCACTTTCACCTGCCAAATGAGAGTTACCATATTCTACACATAGTAAAATTAAGGAAGCAGAATTATTTTTACTTTTGGATTAATCTCTTTTTACAATTACTTTTTTATAGTTGAATCAAATTAGATATTTTTCAAGAGAACTGATTGAAAATATCATTTATACGGGATTCTTTTACACAATCATATATTCCTTGATGTGTCAATAGGCCCCTTTTTGCGGCCAACGGCCCAAAGTTTGATATGTTTACATAAAATTAAATCTAAATTAAAATGAGTTGTTTCAATAAATTAAAATGAGTGTACGCATCAGCGATTTGCAACACGAGAAACCTATCAGGCATCACTTTTTAAATTCAAGTCGGTTTTTTCGGAGCGTCCAGTCACTTTTTGGAAAGGCGTTCTCTCCACAAATCAATTCCTGGCGTCCCTTCCATTTCAATTAAAAGACAGATATCGAATGAGGCCTTTCCACGTCAGGGGCCCCTGTCATACGGCTTCACCGGGCGAGCAGATGTGTCCAGGCGCTCATCTCGGGCGCCTCGAGGCGGAAATTACTATTTCCCCATAACTTCCTTTCCTTTCTTCAGCGTTATAACTTCTTTCCTTTCCTAAGGTTTCAGATTTCCCCGGCGCGCATCTCGTGGCGTGTAATCTTCACTCTCCGTCCACAAGGTTGCGCCGTCATTTCGCTCAGACATAATCCCTTTGCGCCAGTTATTAGCGACAGTTATTCGCCGGGATTGGGTTTCTGCCCGCAGCAGAATGCGAGGCTTTATTTCCGGATGGACACGGAGAAGGGAACCAACCATTTGCCGATATCAAGGATCCCTTAAAAGATCAAAATACAAATCGATTATAAACTAAATTGTAATTATAAAACTCACTTTTTAAAACTGTATTTATAAAACTGGAACGTTCCCCCAATTCAGTGCGTTTTGTTTCAAACTTTGTTGCGTATTTGCGCATATTTCTTGTGCTTTTTTCCCTCTTCCTCAGACTGCGTTCAATATTTAACACAAAACTTTAATTTTGATGGGAAGAGTGCGGTCGAGTTCCTATTTATGCAACTTGATCCATTTTTGAATTATCACGTTCAAGTGCACACGAACGACAGACAGGCTGAAGTGAGGAATGACACAAATATACAAATCTCAAGGTGAAACCGAATATCATCCTTTCAGTTCGAAGCGAATTTGAATTATTGCATTATAATGCACTCAAAAATACAGATTTATAAAAATAATAATTAATCCAATATTTGTTAGAAATCTGATAGCATGTCGTACAACAATAAGTTATAAGTCAATCCGTAAGAGTAATTGAACAATCAATACAATAAAAACATAATAAAGTATAAAATCGAAAATGCTTCATGTCACATCTACAAAAAAAATCGAAGTCATCTAAATTCACCCCATGGCATTTACAGCATGAGCAACTGTGTTATATCAATTATGATGCATTTAGCACGCAAAAATAATAATTTATTTTTTCTGAATTTTCCTACATCACTGACAATGAGATTTCTTTAGTTATTCTTTTAGAATCCAAATTGACTCAGCCTACCCGAAAGGATGTCATAATAATAATAATAATAATAATTAATCCAACAACAGCAAGAAAGGAAAAACGATTCTCCAGGATTATAATAGCATCAGATTTTTTCCGTTAATAGAATGTACATACAAACATTCTTACAGAACTTAGATTATAATATTAACATAGAATTCAAATTTCAAAGGTTTGAAACAAATATTATGAAGAGTTCAGAAATATAAATATTCGAAATTAAAATGAACAGAAATCTAATCAGAATGCAGGGCAAACTCATAAAACCCATTTCAAAAGCAACGCTCTCTGCTTATCTGTTGCGATATAATTTAAAATCCTAAAACTATCAAAACTTATCTCGGACACCACAAACCACGCAGAACAAATGAATTATTAAGATTCAAACCAAAAATTAGCATCACCCCCCCCCCTCTCTCTCACTTCCCCATCTGATATATCCTGTTAACCAACATCATTAAAGTACACTCAATTTTTTCACAGAATTTAAAAACTTTACTGACCCTAACAGAGAGATTCAAAAATCTTCTCAATGTCTAACAACTGGATATGAAAAAGTGTGGGGGCATATAATACAATAAAAATGATAAAATATATACACAAAGTGACTAATTAGAACTCTCTAAGGACCAGGACCTCCACTTTCAAGTATCAATATCAACTATTAAAATAAAATGTACACACATAAAAAAATTTAAGAAACAACACATGAATATTAATAAAGAATTAAACAGTATTATAGAAAAATGAGGCGAGATCTCATTTTTCAAAGGAAATCTTTTTGCTAAAGTTGAATATCTCAATTACTTTTCCGTGATTGCTATTCCTTTCCGATTTGAATTTTTTAGTCCAATTTATTCCTATGCATCTGCAGATTTCTCCAGCGCGTGAACATCTATTGAGCCCCAGACGCAATAGGGGAGAAAGAAAGAAAAGCGGAGAAGTGGAATAGTCCATGTTCATTTACAGAATATAAAAATTTTTTTGAAGATTAAAACCTTTTTTTATCCACAAATGATTTACTAATCCCTTCTCCGGACTATGAATTCTGTTCTTCTCATTATAAACTCCAATATTTGCTAGTTTTTAATTTTATGAGTGACTTAAAAGTGTAGACATTTTAGAGATTTTGAGGCTGTAACTCAAATAGGATCATTTTTTTTTCGTTGTAACTGTCCGAACTGTGATCGTATTCCTTAGAAAAAAAATTATAACCCCCCCCCCGGTCAAGAAATTAAAAGTAGCAGAACTCAGTATTATTCTAGTATTGTTATTTCAGTAGTATTCTGCCAAAGTTTTCAATAGCCTCTCTTTATAGAAAAGTTAAACATTACAAATATGCAGAAGAAAACTATTCAGATGAACCTCAGCTATCAAAGTAGAATCTAAAAGAATTGTTATTGAATTTAAAATAAACATGAAAATTGTTTGTTTAAAATATGTATATAAAATTATATTCCTATTCATAAATGTTTTGCAAGTCAAATTGATTTTTGGTATTTCCTTTCAACAAATCCTAAATCAATTTCTTCAAATGCTAAAAAATCAGTTTTAAGCTCCCTCCTGATTTTGAAAGCCTTAGTCACCTCCTCATCAGTCACTACGCTATCCCTCACCTGTATTTCATAAGGATGGAATACACAGAGATATTTAGTTCACATATCGCGCACAGCTACACAATTCGGGGAATAAATAACAAATGACCGGACTAATGCCCAGATCAATAAAACTCGGAAAAATGCGATTCCGTTTTTAACGTCTGGATTTAATAAATTAAATTTTAGAAAAATAAATATGAGCAAAACAATAACCAAACTTTCTCCAGTGCATTCCTTCTATGCGTACATGCACAGCGTTAAAGCAAACTGTTAAGCAATTATTTCTTAGTTTGTTTGTTTTTTGTAATTTTTACCAATATCGCTGGAAGAAGTCATTTGTTAGCCAAAATTTATTAGTAACGTGGGAATGAATAGCATTTGCTCTGTGAATGACCTGCAGGGAACACAGCCGACCCTTCCGTGTAGTTCAAAGCAATCGAAAGTCCTCGGGGCCTAAGAGAAAGTTTCAATGCATTGTGGATAAAGCAATTCTTCTTAAAATGTCTGTGGGAAGGAGAGGGAGGGAGAAATTTAAAAAAGAAGAGCCAGAGATGGAGCGAAATAAATAAAACGGGAGAAAGCAGACTTGGGTCGTTCTTTATTCGCTGACCAACACTTCGATGAGAGAAAAAGTAAAGCGAAATCATTACAAAGTCAAGAGCCCGGACATGTTCGAGGAGCTTTATTCCTCTTCCTCTAGGGTTGCAGGAGGGGAAAGAAGCTGATAATAACCATTGGCGACCATCTCCTCGAAACTGTCTTAAAGAACTGAATCTTTACAGTAGATACCGAGTATTCTAACATCGAATAAAATCTTATTTCCGATTCTTTGAAATTTTTAAGCAAAAATAATCACTAACTGAGAAGACTTAACAAAAATTTCCTTATAAGCAGAAGTAAAATTTCTTTTCACTCAGATAACATAGATGCTCTTTTCAGATATACTAGATTTTTTTTTATTCTCATGTCCATAAGTTGAGGATAATAGCAATTTGTGCGCAGTAAATTAAAAGAGCTCTTTAATACAAAGGAGGTTTTTAAAAAGTGCAAATATTACAGCGCCAAATAAAGGAAGGAAAATTCTTCCAAGAGCAGAAAAAGAATACATGTCTGGTCTAAAAAAAATGGGCATCATATCCTTTTTATGAAGAAAGACAAATGAATGCTTGTCTTGTGTTGTCAGTACAGCATCTGAACATTTGAGATTATTTATGTACACACTTGCTACTGGTCATCCACTCTTGACCCAGTGCTATTCCAAGTTCTGGAAGAGAGTGGATGAAAAGCAAACTGTTGCCCAGGCATACTTATAGTGTTTAATTGGAAGGAAAAAAAATCGTCTACTTCAAACGGGTGATGTCGCTTTCTTCAAGACATTTGTCAACAATGGCTGTTCGATACATGTACTGAAAAGTTTGCAAAAAATTTCCATTATTTTGAAGCCATTGTCATAAATTACTCGTAGATCTAACATTTTGTGCGAATTCCCTGTCCCTGGGGTTATTCCCAATTGAGTCTGGCCGCATCCTAATCAAATAACTATTTTAGAAGGTAAGAAATCGTCCATGGGAAATCCGTGAACCGAATTTACTCATCAAGGATAATCTCAACTTAACATGCTAGCTCTGAACTACAATACATCACAGCGGTTGGCTCTTTTTTTACACTTCATCGATTGCTTTATCCTTTAGGAAATACTTTTAGTACAATGTGATGGTTTATTTAGTTTTGAAACTCAAGCGTACTTTCCCAGTAAATAAGTTACCTCAGCTTCAGTGCATTTTTTTAAAATTTTTAATTAACCTAAATTTACATACAGAATTATTCCTTTGTCTATAAGTTACTCTCAAAACTTAACTTCTATTAGTATTTCTATTCATTAGTAGACTTCAATGGTATATTATAGTATATTCATAAGCATATGTACCACTGCTGCATACTAGCTGGTGTGCACATTGACGAAAGTGCCCACTTAGAAGAGTGAATCAAATTTAAAATTTAAAAAATTCAAAATTCAAATTTAAATTTAAAAATCAAATTTAAAATTGTCGCATTAGATAGCACTTGGGTGGCAAAAGTTGTCTGTTAACTACCATATCACAGCTGATTTTTTTTTTTTTTCAGTATTTTTGCACCTAATATTCATTTCCTGTAATAACCTCGAAACTTTACTTTTTACAAAAACTTTTGCGCATTTTAATGTAGTTTTCCGCAATTATACTTCAGTTATTTACTGATTTATCCAACCAAAATTAACAATTCTCTTTAATTTTAAACTATTAATTATGCCAAAATAGGTTTCCTTATAATTATTATGCACCACTGATTTTTTTTTTAAAGAAGAAAGAGAGTAAGAAAAGAAAAGAATTCTACGCAAGTCTAGTTCCTAATATCCTATTTTTTTTTCTTTGTCAATGCTCATAACAATAAGCGCATTTCTTGGTTGTAGTCTTGCAATTCTATCTCTTATAAAAAATAATTCATTTGCTGAATTATTAGTTTTAGTGACAATTACTTCAATTACATTGATTTTCTTATTCGGCGTGCATCTTTCTTTTTCCAAAATTCGAGGCTTTATTTCTAAAAAGACGATTCAAAGTACTGTCGGTAGCTAGCTACTTGTTTTTCGCATCTGCTTGGCAATTATCGGATGCCGTCTTGAAAAAACGAAATAAAACAAATGCTAGTTGGAAGAAACACAATCTGGAGAATACGACGAGTGGGGTAAAACCTCTCATTTCAACATTTCCAAGCATATTATGGGCTTGAGACATGTGGCCGGTACATCTTTATCAAGTGGATCCGAACACAGGAACCCTAATCACAAGGAGTTTCTCATAAAAGCAGGAACAATTTCTCTGGACATCGGACGTCTCTCCGAATTCCAATTCGAAGCCTTTCACTGCTCTCCTCTCTGACTAAAACAAACAAACAAAAAAAGAAACCGCATTTTATTTTCGTCAGATATCCGCCTCCGATTTTCTCATGGGTGAACTTGATTTCCCTAACATCCCAATAGCTCCTCAGCAATTCTTCCTGTTCCATCTTTGTAGCTGACCCCTCTCGAACACATGTTAATTATAATCAATTCACAGCTAACACCGGCTGAAGTCTACCTGGTTTTGACACTTAATGACAAAGATTGCTGGTAACTGATCGTTTTTGATGATTTGAGGAGTCACTTCATAAGAGAAAGAAATTTAGCATCTGGTTGTCTTGACATTCTTCTCCCTTGAAGACATGATGGATGTATTTGAAACGTGAGACACACGTTTGTGTCCCCACATCTGGATATAACAAAATACCAGACACAAGGACTCTACAAGTGAAAAGGATCCACATCTGGCTGTCCGTATGCACTTTGTGTAGGAAAACGGGTGACATTACATCTGGCTGGAATGCCAATTACCATGTGAGGAAAAAGGAGAAACGTTATGAGAGTATAACCAAGATGTAGTGAGCATTTGGTCTAAAGCATTGAAACCACTCACGACATATTCTTTCAGTAACAGCAGATTCACCCTTCATACTTGAGAGCATTCTACGCTCTTCATCCGCAGTTTTCTTCAAATGGAAACAGAAAATAAAAATTTTCCGCAAATGAGGAGAATCTGGCTCGAAAGCCGACATCTGCGATTAAGAATAAATTTATGATGGAAACACGAATTCACGAATGTGGTGCTATCGTTATGTTGACTGATGCCCACGCTTACTGCGTGACATTTTTGATTTGACTATTTCAATCAGCACTTAACCCAGCGTCCTGTTTTTTTTTTGTTGTTGTTGTTTGTTTTTTTTAAGCAGATGCAACGCTGTTTATCAATAAATTCCCTTTAAATTGAAATATCTCAAGAGACCATGGCAATAGCATGAAGTAAAAAGATTTGATGTGAGACGTAGTACTTGGCAATTAGACTACTTGTTTAGAATGTTCTTCACCTTGCAGTTTGATGTTCATCATGGGCATTCCAGTTCAGTTTTTACTTTGTGTGTTTAAGCTTTTAAAGAATTTTTTTTAACTTTTATTTAATTGAACTTGTATTTTATTTTAACTCATTTTTTATTTATTTAGAAATTAAAATTATGGCTTTAGTTAGGAACCATATTAAATATCCAAATATAGACAGAAAAATGAGCTTAACTACATTATTCTACTTACACTTGAGGATGTATTGGACTATTATAATTTTTTTAGATACGAAAAGACAGCCAAGAGTTATTAAAATTTATGAAGAGACCACTATAAGGAATCTGGCACAAAACTTCAGATCCATTCGTCATCATATAAGAATAATTACTTTAATGAGCAAGAGTATGAAAAGCTACTGAAGCTATTTAAATCGTACCCATACAGAAGAGACTCTTCCAGTTCCAAAATAAATTTCAAACCTTTAGAAAAGAGGAGAAAAAAAAGCAGAAATACTTATTGATGATGCAGCTTTCAAATGTATGTATTTAAAACTGTACTAGTATGAGAAATCACGAAAATTGCAGCTACAAACGTTTTATAATCTGCCTGCAATCTTACAAAATAGCGACAATTAATATTGTTGATCTATAAAGTGTTGAACAGTTTCGAAAAACTGCTACAAGGAAGGAGAACGACACATTTTAGAAATTGCCTCGTCATTCTGCTGGAAGTGCTAAAAAACCTTCTGGAACTTTAGATGTTAAAATCTTTAAATGTGAAGTTAGAGAGAAAAACGCTAACATTTGAAACATCATGGGCGTTGCCATTAACAACAACAACAAAAAAACTTTAAAATATTCCACTTCCTAAACAAGGCTAAAGCTTACGACAGTTTATAAAAACATGCAAAAATATTGACTGTATATCGTTCAGCCACTACCCTTGCTTCAGCGTTAGTTCATTATCTCATCTGTGAAAAAAATATATGTTGTAAAATTTTAAATAATTGTTGACAGAATGAAAATTTGAATCGGAATCTAGACGTAATTACGTAGATTCAATCCAATTACAAAGCAAATTTTTGATATCTGAGTGGAGTTTGAACCTCTCCCCAGAAAGAGCACTCTGCATGTAGCAAAAATAGTCATCTCAAGGTGCAACATCTGTTGAGTACTGCGGATGAGATGACGTATCCCAATAAAGTAATTGTAAATTCTTGTCACTGGCTTGTAAACATGGAATCTGGACGATGTGTATGTGTTTAATTTACTACTTTCCATATACGAAATATATAAATAAAAAAAAATCTTGTAATCGTCAAAAATTCAAACTCAAGATTTAATGAATCTCCACGTTTCAGATCTCCCCGAGTTCGATCGAATTATATCTGTCTATGACAGCGACAGCACAAAAAAGTTTCGAATTGGACGAACGAAATTTGGTATACGGACTTGAGATCAAATGTGTAGATTTATGTCCAATTTAGAACGAAAAGAAGTCTATTTATCCGGCTGTCTGAGTAGAAGAAAACCCTATAACTACAAAATGCAACAAGGGAGAGGGGTCTTTTCAAAACTTTCTCGCATACTCTCTAATAAAAGTGTTATCCTTGAGAATGCCTTGCATGACATTGGCGTACAATAATTACGAAATATTATCTTTTGGCGTGAAAAGGCTCATTTTTACTGAATCTATCGAGTGATGCTTGGCGAGTTTTTTAGCATTTATCCCTAGCATGTAGTAATTAGTATCCGGAAGCGGAAGGAAAAGCTATTTGTCAAATTTCATCCGTCTAGCTCAAAACGTCTTTTATTTTTTTGTCACAGACATACTATTTCCAAAAATATGTTGTTGTTGTTTTAACTCAAGAAGGGTTCAAACGCGGAGATTCGTCAACATCTCTAGAATTGATTTCATATCTTTGTATCAAAATTGGAACCAAATCCATTAAAGGGCTGATCGTTTGTCAATCTGTATTTTTGCATGCATATAAATGCAATAGTTGAAAAACTTCATCATTTGGGAAAAATAAATTTGGTCGACAGTTTGAACATATAAAGCAGACTTAAATTTTTGAGCAAAACATATCAAAGAGTTGACTGTCAGTCTATCTGTCATTTCGTACGCATATAGATACAGAAACTCAAAAAAAATTCGTATATAATCTTGCGGCGATAGTTGTCATTCTATGCCAAATTTCGATGTTTAATTGGTTAGAAAAACGACATCCAAAATATAATACATATTCGATTTCTCTGGTATTTGTGTCTTAATCGCATGTAAGCAATGAATCACCAAAGAAAGTCATCAAAATTGGCAGGTAAGATTTAGGTATAAAATTGTATTTCATAGCTATGTTCGCTAATACTACGAAGCACATAACTCATGTGTGGGCTTTGAAAATAAAAATCTGAGTATTCGTGGCATTCATAGCCTTGCCCAAGGTTCATGCTCTTATGGACGGGGTGAAGGATAATATATTTAGTACAGAGTGTGCGGGAAATTTTTGAAAGACCATTCCGGCTGGTTGTAATCAGTGAATGAAATAAACTGAAACCTGTACAATATTATATATTTACAATATCATCTCTTATGTCTTCATATCAAACTGTTTCGAAGGGGTTTTTTTTCAAATAGGAGAAATATTTCAAAGAAAACTGTGACAGTGACAGTACGGCGATATATACCGAAAAATAAGTGTTATGTACCGAAAAGTAAACTAAAATATCTATTATAAACGTGTATTTACCTCAGTTTTCATCACAGTAAGCTGTTTCATTGTTTCCTTAAAACAGGAAAAAAATATTGATAAAATAATAATTTTGATTGCGATAACATGGTTTGCAATTTTTCAATAAAATCTCTGAAATTTCAATTAATTCCTCATTAGTTAAAAATCCAATTAAAAATTTGAAAATGAACTCTAGATGAAATTTGAAAATGAACTTTAGATCTCTTTAGAATGTTTTTAACAACATTCTGTCATAATTCACAAGTAATATGCCAGCTTGAAAACATTATCGTCTTTAAAAAGAAATTAATTTTTTTTCTTGGATACTGTCATTTTTCATTTCTTTCGTATCCAAAGAAAATACTCGAATCCAGTGGATTAATTAATGAAGAGTTTCTTCCATTTTAACTGACACGCGGGCTATATGTTGCCAAAAAGAGCGGCCTTTTGATCACTTCTGATACATTTGCGAGATGCTTTCGACCCCACCCAAACCTCCCAATTATTCGGCTTTTAATAGTGAGCGATACATTTACTAATGTTAAGTTGGTAGTTGGTCAACGGACTGCCTTCACAACCCTGTTCTCAGTTCTTTTTTTAAGAGAACTCAGCCATTTTCACAATATTCGTTACCAGCCGCCTTTGGAGACCATTTCATTTAACAGGAATAGGAGTGATTTGGAATTTCACTTAAATCTTTCAAGCTGAGATGGCAAATTTAAATAATAGCTTAGTTTAAATACTACTATAAAACTGTTGTGTATTTAAGCGCGTTCACTTAGATTCATTTCAGATAAATTAGGAGTGGGGAAAATAGAAAAGAAGAAATATATAAAAAGTCCCAAGCATAAATATTAAAAAACAATTCTTAATTATTTAAATTTCTTTTTAAAATCTGCAGGACTGTACGCCTCCCGACTTTCTCGTACGCTTATATAATAAGGTGAACGTAGTGATATTTTACTAATGTAATGAAGTATTCATTTCATTTTACCACCCAAAATTTCACACACACCTATAATTTTAGAGTTAAAACATAATAGCAAGCTTCAACAATATAATTTGTAACGCCTTTAAGATATCGCTGACTCAAGGACAGTTAACACATTTACACTATCATTTGATAAAATCTATAATAAAGAATAAAAATATAAGAATAAAATCTTTTGTCAATTAATATCCATCTGACCCATTGCATTTTTGAATCATTATATAAGCGACAAGAACTCCTTTACGCAAACATTGCTCAAAACTTGATAAACATCTACAATTTTTATGACCAACAACTGACACACATTACTTTCTTCCAGCTATTTTTTTAGTTTTTTTGCTCACAGACAGACAGACAGACTCAATTTCCAGAATATTTTTTGAAACACGCAGAGGGCAGTGCAAATAAATTCACACTCCGAATTCGAATTCTTTGATGATTAATGTTCTTCCTTGTTGAGTAACTCTTATTAAAAAATTGAAGAAAAAAAAACAATTTTCTGGAAAGAAAAGGAATTTTCTTTCAAAATGAGCTTTTAATGGTAATCTCCAAATGTTGCACACGAAAATTCCACCCTCTTCATCCAAAGTGTCGTTTCATAACCCTTTAGTTGGAGGAAAAACCCTCAGAAAATCGAAACCGAAATTACCTCAAATATTTGCCCGCCTTTAAAACTATATTATCTTTCTGATTATCAACGAGTGTCCCCAACTAATTAAAAGAAGCGGCGGGTAAACGGAATATTAATTGGATCCGAGTATCGAATCTTCTTTAACCCTTTTAACCTCGATATGACGCAGTGTTGGCTCACAGGAATTTCTTCTGCTCCCTTCAAATATTGACACGGGGGAGTGGGGGGGGGGAAGACCTGCCTCTCGAACAGCGCAGGGAAAGAATTACAAACGATTAGAAAAGTTCGAAATCATCATAATTTGAGTCCTGCAAGGATAGCTGCCATTTTGAAATAATTATGTTCGTGAGTTTCATGGAAAAATGAATAAAATGTCATTAAAATAAAATTGCTTAAAATGATTAAAGCAAATTATTTAATATTTTATTTACAATTTTACAAAAATCGTTTATTATAATAAAATTCTTCAAAAAAATTTTTGTGATATTCCGGAGTTATGATCCATAACGGGTTAAGTAAAATAGCAAAGACGCATTAAATCTCTTCGAAAGAAATAAATGAAGCCAGGTTGTGATGCTTTTTTGTGTCAAGTAATCGAAACATGTTGGCCAAAGCAAGGTACATTAAAAAGACGCCAAGGTAGGATGTATAGGAGAGATCGGAAAATGAAGACAACAACGGATAGAAGGCGAATCCTGTTCAGAGCAGAGTTTCAACAAAATTGAGGTTGGGGAAGGGATTTTTTTTTTTTTTTTTTTTTTTTTTTTACAGGGAAAGATTAAATTCTGACGTGGACGGCAATAGAAATGGATTTTGTTGCAAAAGATAGGTGATAACAACAACGTCTGTTCTCAAATTATGTAAAACAATTTCTGAAACCATATGCTAATTATTGTGTTTAATCAAGAATAAAGAATAATTCGTAAAAAATAGCCATAGCACCCGCTGCATAGTGTGCATCTATTTATATTAGATGATTGACAGAAAAAGCAAAACACCTATGCTTATTAATCCAAAATTCCCAGTGTTAATGAATAAAAATAAAAAGCAATTTGGCGCATACGTATAAAAGCTTCTTCAAGTTCCTACTCCAAAATTTGAGAGAAACGTAATGTTTCTTTATTCAGTTTTTAATAGATATTTGATTATAGGAACTACAATAAGAGCCATCTTTCATTTCAATTCCAGTAAGACCAGAAAAATAGAAATCCTGGTTATTAGACTTGGCTTAAATACACCAGCTTATGTCCTCTCTTATATTGGTAATATGTGATAACATCTTCAATGACAATGCATTCAAACTATGGTTTTGATTCTGTGATCGGTTTTGTGAAGGAATCACCTTTTCATTCGAAGAAATACTTTAATGTTTTGGAGTCCAAACTAAAACGATCCTTTAGTTTAGTTTTGCTCTAATTAGGATTATTTTGCGTTTAATTTTAATAATAAAGTGCTTTTATGTTAATTTCTACTAAAAAAGAATTCCAGCAACTTTCATTTTATTTTAATGTTGTTGAGGCAAGTAATAAGTGGCTTCCATATTGGAGTACATCCATGAAATCCTACATTTTCAAGAAAACATCTAATAGTTTCAGTTGAAAGCTTTTTTTTCCCCTCCAAATTACTGAGCACAGCGATGATGCATATTTGGGGTGAGATTAAATTTGGGTTTTTCTTTACTGTACGTATAATCTTCTTTTCAGGGTAAAATATTGGCGACACCGCCAGCTCTACTAAAGTTTTATTGTATTTTGTGGAAAAAAACCGTAACTTTTCCTAATCAATGAAGCAAATTTTAGAAGCGATTTATCATCTTTCGACTACATGATGATCAAACAACGTACATTTTTAGAAGTTTCCTCCTAGAATTCATTTTAAGGGTTTTTATGACTAAAAAATAATTGCATATGTGGAATAATTATTATGACGATTATATGCTTGAATTGCAACTGTAGAAAATTTTCACCAGAAAAAGTGGTAACTAACTGACAAATTATTAGACATATACTCAATTTTATGTTTACCACAAAAATTATATTATTAAAATATTCTGAAGACTTCATATTTGTTTTTTTAGCCCAATATACTTCTTAATGTATACTTTAACGGTTTTGTAAATATTAAGCTTAAATTGTAAGCATTACATTTTTACATCTTTAAAGAAGAAAATAATTGGTGTATATTTAACTTTGAGACGTACTATATGTGATGAATCTCGTGTAGCATACAGTCTGCCAAAAAAGTATTGGGACACACT
Organism: Argiope bruennichi; assembly: GCF_947563725.1. Classification (NCBI taxonomy): domain Eukaryota; kingdom Metazoa; phylum Arthropoda; class Arachnida; order Araneae; family Araneidae; genus Argiope; species Argiope bruennichi. The sequence goes on along the minus strand of NC_079153.1, from coordinate 140,684,069 downwards.
ACGAATTCACAGATTTTCATCATAATATTTTATTTAAATATATAAATGAAACCAAAACAAAGAATTAAATATAATTTTAATATATACAAATCATAATAACTCAAACAAAACTCTCCAATTAATGTAATTATAGTTAAAATTAAAAATTAAAGAAATGAAACAAGAAAACGTGCTCAAAAAAGTATTGGAACACTTCCCAATAAATTTAAAAAAAATGAAAACTTAAAAGTTAATTTCTTGTTGGGCCATCCTTGCTTTCTTTGATCTCTCATATTCTATTTGACATGGATTGGACAAATGTTTTGCAAAATTATCAAATTTTTTTTTAATTAAGTGTGGCTTATTCTTCGACCAAATGTTTTCTTAAATCCTACTTGTTAGAAATTTAATGCTCATATAGTTTTTGCTGCAAATAATCCCACACATGTTCAATGGGATTAAGGTCTGGACTTTGTGCGGGAGTCTTAATAAAACTAGGACAGTAGTAGATGGCTCATAACTTGCAAATATTAGCAGTATGTTTCGGAGCATTATTGTTGTGCGATTTAAAATTCTTGAGATTTCCAGCTTGCTGGTACTTTCTTTTAAATCTCGCTTGAGAATGTCAAGATAGATATATTTATTCAAAGTATCATCAAGTCATTTAAATTCTCAACACCAATGCTTGCCATACAACATCACACTATTTGATTGCAACTTCCCTATTTAACATCAGGCCGTACATTTTTGACATGCATTGCTATATTTGGTTTCCGCCAAACGTTTTTGCTTGCCATCCGATCCCAAAATGTTATGTTCGCTTTCATCAACAAAAATTACATTTTTCCAAAATTCTTTTTGTTATTTTACACACATTTTAGGAAATATCAGCCTAGTTTATCGATTTGGTGTGCTGATGTAGGGCTTTCTTTCAGGTACTCTGTCATGATATCTATGTTTTCTTAAAACATTTTTAACAGTTTTAGGATTTACAGAACTTACTTTTACATTACAGAGTCAGTTTTACTGCACTAGTTTTTGGATTAAAGTAAGTTTGTTTCAAAATCCACCTCTTTTTACATTCATTAAATGCTTTGGACACCCTGGTCTTTGCTTGTTTTCAACACTATTTGTTTTCTTGAACCTGTTAATAATGTTAGAAACAGTAAACTTACTAAATTTTAAGATATGTCCTGAACAGTGAACTGATTTTTTATTTTTCCAATGACAAGTTTTCGCACATCATTCTGTACATCTTAATTCCTCGCCATTTTTTTTATACAATTAATCTTACCTGTTGAAAGTTTTATGTTTAAAATTATGTTTAAAAAAACAAGTGGTAGTAAATTCAATTCTATTGATGTGCTATATATTTATTGAATTTCTCATTTCAAAAGTGTCCCAATACTTTGACTCCTTTTGCCTTTGAAAAGCTAAATCAAATTTTAATTCTAAAATAACAAAATTTTCCTTACAAACTGTGAACCAATGTTAAAATTTTTTTTATTCATCTTTTTGTTTTGTGATAAATAGTTTTATAAATGCTATATAGTCATTCATGCCAAGTGTCCCAATACTTTTTTGAATGACAGTATATAAGGCGGTTAAGACTCGCCATATAGCATACATTACGGATGACAGATTTAATTCGTCAATAAAACTTTTACTTAATCTTATTCATCTTTTTAATAATAAATTTAATAAAGCTTTATTCTTCACCGTTTTTTACATACTCTTCTGCGCATCACTAAATTAAATCTGTTCCAAACATAAAAATTATTTGAAACATATGAAACCAGAGGGTTAGACGATAAAATAGTCTGAATGCTTCGACAAAAAATGGAATTGATAAAAAATATGATGAAATTAACGGAAAATTGATTAAAAACGGTGAAAATGGCTCAATAACGAAATTGACGTCAGAACAAGATAATTTTCTTAAAATTTTAATGCTATATAAAATTGTGTAGTATTCTATTCCGAAGTTATGGTGGAAAAACATAACATTTTTAACTACCATTTTACAAGCTTTAGAGAGGCCTAGAAACATAATTAATCCTTCCATGTGGTAACCATCCAGATGCGCAAAATTTCGTTTCAATACGTCTCGGGGCGAGGAATTGCAAAGCACATCCAGTTTTATACAGGGTACTTACAGTTAAATTAAGGGCATTTAATTAGTTCAATACCATTGCTCAAGTTTGCTATTCGGACCACATATCTAATTAGATGGTCCCTTCTTTGCTATCTCTTAATTATAGTAATGAATGGATCATCTAATTAGATAAATGATTCGGTACAATTAGAAATTAGGTGCGACCTGCCAGTGATGTTTATGGCAGTGAACTTGGGAAAGGCAAGAAACTCCGAGTTTGTTGAAAGGAACTAAAAAAAATTTCAAACTAGCGTCATGCAAATCATTGCAATCGGTAAAAAATTATTTTCCAATTTTACTAAATGATGGCACATATAACGAAATAAAAGGAAAGAAAATAATCGGAAAAAAAATCAAATAATGATATAAAATTTTATTTGTTTACATACCTGTTAGCTCTTTTCTGCATTCCTTGTTGGTCAAAAATAAGTACGTAGCATCGCGTTATTACGGCTGCATGCAGCATGGCAGTACGAATCAGAGAGGCATGGCTACTATGCTGGCTTTCAACTCTGCTTCATTATTTACATGTCCTTGATAAGTATACTATGTTTGAGAAAACCCCACAGTTAGAAGTTCCCAAAAATCTGATGATCTAGTTAGCGCGCAAATGATGAAGCACGCAAGATGATATTTTAAGAAAGGAAGATAAGTTGAATTTTATCTTTACACATCTTACCATATGAGTAGCTGCTCCGTATTACATGACACCAAGATGGTCAAATAATGTCCTTGCCTTAACGTCTCCTCCAGGAATCTGCTGTACCGTTCGTTCACTTATGGCTGTACACTTAACAAATCAGTTCACTGTGACTTCTTCGAAAGACCCAAAACAAAATTCTCCGTGAATCCCAATATGCCATGACATATGAGGAACGTAGCGACTGTTGTTGCGCAGCATGAGAGTAAGTTGAGCCCTCTTTACGCCAGTCCTGTGAGTTCAAAGTCCTGTCTAAATGTAAACGAGGCCCTGCATAAAATATGTGATGGCCAAATATTTATCCGCTTTCAATCTAACCGGAAAATGCAAGGTAAAAATCAAGAAGTGTCGAGTGACGTTGTGATTTCAATTACTGCAAGACGTACATATTGTAAGGATAGAAATTTAAAATTTTCCATAAAACCATGGGCATGATCATGGAATGTCCAATGCTCGTCCTTCTGAGTAGTTACTTGCAGTAAAATTAGAAGAACTTGAAGATGCATCAATTGTTGCTATTGCAACTTCCACCACATTTATCGATCAGTTGCTCGTAATCCTCTTTTTGGTGCAACATCCAGAGAATCAATTTCTTCAAACTTACGAATTGATTCGTAAACTGTATTTGTGGACAAGGGTCCTTTCTTTAAGTTTTTCATCTGCTGACAAGGAAGGAACGCTACCGAAGTGGTACTCTAATTCTGATAAAGCAGTTTTGACTATCAATGCTCTTTCATTCTTGTTTAGTGCTCATGTTCATTAGAGCGAATCCTTTGTTCTATTCTTAAGTATTGGCATATCTTGCCATACTCTTTCATCAGGCAATTATATGAGCCACTCAATTGCTCATGGTTTGTGCAGTAAAGCCCCATGTCTTGGCAAGATCTCAAACTTTTTCCAACATAGACATCGACCACTTGATTCATATAATATTTATCTGATGTTTCACTCGTATTTGTTCGATAGAACAAAAGTTAGTGGATTCTTACTATCTTACTTACTAGTGGACTGTTCGTCAAGAGTTAAAAAACTTGGAATTCCGTGGCCGTGCAGCCGCGCACAAGCCGAACATCACTCCATAGAATATGAAGCATCCATTGCATTGGTGCAGAGCTCATCGTCATTGGACTGTGGACATGTGAAAACTGTTATTTGGAGTGATGAATCTCGCTTTACAGTCTGGCAGTCGGATGGACGCGTCTGGGTCTGGCGGATGCCCGGCGAACGTTTCTTTAGTCACTGCATTGTGCCTACTGTTAATTTTGGTTAAATTGTGTGGTTTTTTTTTTTTTTTCGTAGTTTGGCCTAGGTCTGTTAGTTCCTGTGGTTGGAAACATGAACTCTGAGATGCATGTGGACATTATGGACAATGCTGCACTCCCAACTCTAAGGCAATATTTTGGGGAATGCCCATTTCTCTTCCAGCAGGAAAACTGCCCCATTCACATATCGACGTTTGCACAGACGTGGTTGACGAAATGGGTATTCAAAAACTGGACTTCCCTTCTCAGATTCCCGGTCTAAATCCCACAGAACATCTTTTGGACGAATTAGAGCGTAGATTACGTAGCCAGCCTAATCGACCATCCTCACTGCAAGCACTCACTTCAGCTCTGGTGGACGTCAATTCCTATAGCAACCTATCAAAAACTGGTGGAAAGTCTTCCCAGAAGTGTGCAGTCTATCATCGATGCAAAAGGAAGACCAACGCCATATTAATATGTGCTTCAGTACGCTCCAAGTCCATACCACTGGGTGTGCGGACACTTTTGGCCAAATAGTGTATATACTATATATAGGGAGAGAGATTGATTGTCGGAGAATCCCTTTCATAGTAAAATTGAAGAAAAGGATTAAGTTAGCTTGTTACCACACCCGTATAGGTTTCTTCATAGCAAGTGGAAAGCCTTTCTTCATTGTCTTGGAATGTTACGATTCAAACCCACAATCTAAACAGCTACTTAAACTTCTTAAAAGACTTAGCGAAAAAAATGAAAAAAAAAATTTTTTTTTCGAGATGGGTGAAAATTATTAATCTTATAAGTATCGATTTACATTGCTTTGGAACATCAGCAGAGATTTATGGTATAACACTATATCTCGATGAAATTTAGTGAAGTGCAAATTAAATTTTTGAATATTAAAAGCTATCCAGTCAAAGCAACAACTACTCACATCACTTGAAGTTATCGCCAGAGTTGGCATTGGCTCAATCCTTTGCCAAAGATGATTTCTTTTATGTAATTAACATTTAATTGTTCTACTTGAGAATTGATTCTCTCATCATATTAACATGAATAAAAATTACTTACAAGAAACAAAAGAAAAACAACAACAAAATATTCGTTCCCAATAGAATAAGAGTCATCAACTTCTTGTATTCGTATTATAACTGAAAATATGCCAATAAAATAAAATCTCCAATGTTAGTTTAGCCTTATGTATGCTGAATAACCCACTTTGGTGGGTTGGACACTGTTCTAGATGCTTTCAAGAAAGACTTTCAAGTGACTTTCACACGCAAGTTTAAAGTTCATGTAAAATGATTTTTTAAATGATATTTCAAATTTGAGTAATAGTTTTATTAAAATTTTGTCGAGTTGTAGGATATCTTTTCAGATATTTTCACACTTTAATGTTTCTTAATGAACGTAGAAGATGTGAGATGAGCTTTGACAAATCACAAGAAGCTTCTGACGTCGAGGCGAAAAAGCATTCTTTGAGAAAACTAAAGTTTGTCAAAAAATACTTAGTATTAAACAAAATTAATTTAGGAAAAATATGTTGCATCATTTTTGTACTGGAATAGTATTTTTTGTGTTAATTATTGTTTGTAAAAATATATAAATAAATAAAAATAAAAAAAATAGCAGTATGAGAATTATTTTACATTTCTATCTGCTTAACATAAATTTATAAAATATTTATAGATTCCCAAACTTTTTCCCATTTTTTTGGGTAAGAATTTTTGATGAATAAAGGAGGAAAAATTTGGCTCGAAGAGTTTTTCCAGTAGGAAGTTTTAGTACAAAGAAAGCTTCAGATGAGTAACCCTTATTTGATGCGATAGATAGGATCGGTAATTCCTTAAAACAAAGACAACACTGCATGTAAATACATCCGAATTTTAATTCATTGGTGCCAGGTACTGTTAAAACTGTTTTTTAAGTGAAAACGGTTTGTAGTTGATTGTCTTACACTGTTGTGGTTACTAGTTAATTATCTCTCATTTGTCTGAATATTGAATTCAAGAATAAATTGAAAAAAAAACCCGCATATTATAATAATGAAATTTATTTATTATATTTCATAGGTAATTTATAAACTTTTATTAACAGTTTCGGAAATGCAACATTTTTTTTTTAATAATTGAACATAGAAATAATATAAATAGCTATTAGAAAAGTGTATACAAAATATAGCAAAAGAAAACTTCAATTTATTTGCAAATAACATGTTTCATTTCAATAAGTAAACTTAATGATTGCATTTTCAGACATTTTGGAAAACTAATTAAGTTAAATCGAATTTGAAAAAAAAGATACTCTTGAAGAAAATAAAATTATTTTAAAACTAAGGAATAAAGGAAATTAGCCCAATTGCTAAAAGACATTCCACAATAGCAACTTATCGAATTCTGTTATCTGAAAATTGCATGACGGACATTCATCTCGGTTGATTGTCCAAGAAAACACTCTTCATTTCAAGTCTATCATGACTTGACATGAAGTCTGTGTATTTAGATTCAAAATAATTGTCATGTATGTGTATTTAAATTCAAAGGCTACTGCAATTCAAACTGTCAATGACACTAGAAAATGACAAGAAAAAAACTCTTCATGAAGATTCCATACTAAACAGCTTGAAAAAGGCTTCTTATCACGATCGTGTAGCTGATAGAGACCCATATCTATCTCCATCAATGAACAAAAGCTTACATGTTTTACAAATGAGTAAAATAACAAGCATCTAGTGCTTTGGACGCAAGTTCTTTTCTCTCACAAAAGCAAATTTGCTATCTTTGACGTCAAAGGCCCTAAGCTGATGTGGAGTAAACAAGCTTTGGCTTTTCAGATGCAGAATCTTATGCCAGCAATTAAACACGATAGAGGTGATATAACAATTTTGAGAGCGAAATGCCAATGATTATGACACTCAGTGGTGCAGGGGATTTAATTTTTATAGAAATAATATAACATCATATGGGGATATAGACAATTTAAAATAAAATTTGTAACACAGACACAATATTTGAATCCTGAAAGATTTTTAATTTCCTAAACAGTAATGTAAAGATTTAGCTGCCATCCAATATCAAAAGATTAGGTACTTTTTCTTTCAAAATAATTTTATTTAAACTATATATTGACAAACTTATATCGACGATTAAGTATCGTAAACTTATATCGACATTCAATAATTTATGTAATAATTTGAGCTAGATTATTTTTTGGAATGCTGTTTATTATTTTTTGTCCCTTCACATTTTTGATATGCGTAGCAGTATACAAGCAGAACTTCACACCAAAAATCACATATAGGATTTAAGACTTTCTTTCGAATAGGTTTTAATACTTTACTTCAAATTAATAATGATGTAATCTCGCCTATCTCAAGAGTATTTAGATGGAACAACATTGTTTCCCTACCCCACCCCCCAGTTCCCTGGATTTTTTTTTCTTTCTTTTCCATCAAAAACTGAACGATAAAGTATTTTTCTACTCAAAAAGTTTGAGCAAAATGTAAGTAAACGACGCATTATAGCACAGCGTGCCAGAAAAGTGCAAGTGCATTGTTTCCTACAGTAAGCCAGTCAGACGTTTAGATGTCCGCGGAAGTTAGTGTATGATGTTACCGTAACGCTGCATGAACGGACGGGTTAACTAGATAGTACTGAGACCCTTAAAACACTTAGCTCATTATTACCCCAAATCATAAACGTGCTACATTTTCAGAGTTGCTTAGTCATTGATTGTCCATATTGATTTCAAAGGATCGGATAATCGAGGAGGAGTCAGTATTTATTTTAGTCTTCGTTTAATCTGATTAGTTTCATTTTTTTATATATATAAATTAGCAATATTTTGTATATAGTTTTAAAAGTATTTTGCATTATCGTTTGAGAAAAATTGTCAATTACTTTTTAAAAATCCAATTTTAGAGCAAAAAGATGATCACTGAGGGATTTTTTTTTTTTTACTTCACTTGATTTTTATTTATAGATTGAGTTATTCTTCTGTAAATGCAAAACCTCAGCGGTGAAGACCAACCACCACCTTGTCACTTATACATATGGCGTTCTATAAGAGTTGTGTGCCTACTCTTTTGCATTTCGTTCGAAAGTGCTGCTCCCCCTCAGGGGCTCACCTACTATAGGTGAGTACGGGTGTCCCAATCCCGAGGTACCCAGGGATCTTTACTCCCTTCATGATTCTCCTCCTCTACGCCTTCTGCTATTTGCTTGATCCTTCCATCCCTCGACGGCAAGCGAGGGAGCTCTCCATGAGAAGCTGTTGCCGCTCTGTTTGTTTCTTGCTTCTCATGGACAGCCAAAAAACCCCACGTGTTGGCCGTGCATGGCGACCCTTTAGACGGGTGGTGCACTGTGATCCCCGGTGTACCAATCGGCTGGTATCCTAACCACTTGGTTAGTCTGCTAGGGATCAAGCGAAAGAGTCATTCTCTGGGGCTTGGCGTTAAGGGTGGTCAACGTTCCTGGAGGTGACTCTGAGCGTATAGGCCTTGGCTAGCATCAAGGTAAGTGCCGAGGCTGGGGATGTCCAGAGCCGGTGGCTGCCTTCCCTTGTTGGGCTCCGTGGTGGGCGGTGCCGTCAGGGCCCGAATTTTGTCATTTCTTTGCATGGGGTCTTTTCAAAATTCTTCTGGTGTCGGAAATTCTTATCTGGAACGTAGCAACATAGATTGTCTTAGTAAATTCGTAAGATTTTTAATTCTGTCCTTTGATAAATCGAGAAACATTTCTTCTCTTTCACCTTTTGCAATCTACAAAGGTATTACAGGCATTGGTGGGGAACCAAAATCAATTAAAAAATTAAAATCGGGTGATTTCTTGATTGAAACTTTGTCTTCGACGCAAACAAAATCTTTTCTTATTGCAAAAACATTACTTGACATTCCAATATCTGTAACACCCCACAAAACTCTGAATTCTATTCGAGGTGTTATCTCTGAGCCTGAATTGTTCAACACTTCAGAATCGGAAATTTTAGAAGGATTCGCTGATCAGGGCGTTATTCATGTTCGTCGTATTTTTATGAAGAAAGGTTCTGAATTACAACCAACTAATAGTATAATCTTAACCTTCAATAAAACTGAACTACCCAAATCAGTAAAAGCTGGTTACTTGTACTGTCGTGTACGGCCTTTTATCCCCAACCCGATTAGATGTTATAAATGTTAAAGGTTTGGACATTCAAAAGCTGCCTGTCGTGGAAATTTTGTGTGCTCTAGATGTGCATCAGTTGGGCATTCTTCTACTGACTGTCATTCAGAGCCGAAGTGTGCGAATTGTTCGCAGCCGCATGAATCAAGTTCAAAGGTTTGTCCTACATGGCAACAAGAAAAACAAATTCAGAGGCTGAAATCATTAAAATATATTTCTTATGCAGAAGCAAAAAAACTGTGTTTGCCACCATCTGTTCCATCATTTGCAACTATAGTGCAGCAAAGAAAATCCTTTGATACAACTGAAAAATTTGTACAAACAGATTTAAGTTCTACTAACCTGTTCAGTGCTTCTAAAATCTCTGTTTCAACTCTTACAGATGACAAAATTTGTAATGTCACACGGCCTCCAAAAAAGAAAAAAACCAAGCAATACAACAATATTGATTCTAATGAAAATGTTTTTGTTTCTGAATTTAGAGATTCAAACACATTTGTCCAAGATACAACCGAATTACCATGTTCAACCAATCCACTGAGAGAATCCATATTAACTGATAATTTACTTTCTGATGATGCAGAATCGGATGATTTCATTGATTATGATCCCGAGGAAACCATTGCCGAAGACATAATAAACGACATTAGACATCAGCCATCAACCAGTCGGACAATCACTACTCCACGCTTTTATTCAACTTTTAAAAGGAAATATGTTAAACATCGACGTAAGAAAAAAAGCTAACATTGGTTTTAGCACTTGGTTTTTAACTATTGCAAACAACATTGGCATTTGTCAAGAAAACATTACATATGTCACAATCTTTTACCATTCCTTGATTATTTTTATCGCGTATTTCTGATTAATAACATTTGTTAATCTTTCATTGTACCTTGTTTTAGAGATGAATCACGTTTGAATCATTTAACCTTTTTTATAAATCCAACTATAAGAGTTTTAATCCACCATTTGTACTTGATATATACCATATGTTTGGCGCAGCATAACCAAAATTGGTTTTTGTGCCATAAAACTTCATTCACTCACTCACTCACTCGAAAGTGCTGCTAGAAATAGACCGGTTATCATCAATATATCAAAAAATAAGAAAAGAGAGGAGAGGGTGATCATCTATGCAATGGATGCTGCCAGCATCCAAACGAGAGCCCGCAACTTTAAACTTAGTCCAGTAGGGGATCTCTATCCGCTCCCCACCCCCTCTTCTCTTCACAAACCCTGAGGACACTTCTTCAAATTCCCCAGGGCTCCAAATTGAATTTAATGTCAACAGAGTCCGTAGGATGGCGCGCCAACTGTTTACCGCGGAGGCTCACGGGAGAATACTAATTGCGGGATCTTCAAACTGTGAGTTTCTTTTTCACTCTAATCCCGAACTAAAAGTACAGACCCTCCCCACCTCCTCTTCAATCTCATCCCTTTTAGAGTTTTAAGGGGAGGAACCGGGGGGACGAGGGGTTCAAGTGAAAAGATGACTTTCCTGTGTTTATCGGCTTTTAGAAGAGTTTTAGTTTGTTATCTTTTTTTCTTCTTCTTCTTTTTCCTCTTCGATATTTTTCTTTTTCACTCTCTCCGTGTTCCTCTCTGACTGTGTGTATTAGGAATTCAATGGCCAGAGTAAAAAGAATTTTTATAACTTTTTTTCTTTTGTTTGACCACTGCCGGTCGAGGGCGTTGTGCAATTGCAGGCCTCCTCTCAGGCACTCGCTTATCGAATTCCCGGGAGACACAATTCATTTTCAAAATTCGTGTCTTGCCCCTGCTCGGTCATTTCTCCTCACTAATTCTGAATGTTTCGGGAACGTCCCCTGCGCGATGTGAGCAGAACTTATTGAAGGAAATGATAAAATTAGATTTTTTAAAAAATTCCAACTTGAAAGCATTTTTATCTTCTTTTTCTTATCACTTACCCTTCACTGAACAATAGTTGAATGAGGTGTCGAGACGACAAACCATGGACAAATAAACAAATAATAAAGATCTTTATTTACTGGACCCTTTCGACTTAGACTTAGTTTGGCAGAGAAGAATAAGATTTAAATTAGGGAATATATAAATTTGACGCAAATGAAAATGGGACTGTGGCTCTAGCGGCAATAACTGTAAGCGGAGTCGCTTTGGGATTTCTCTATTCGATGTGTTATTATAAATCTGATATAAAGAGGTGAATAGTGTTGTATCGTTGAGCAAAATAGAATAAGTAACTTCGTGCTATGGACTCCACAAAAATCACTTGTTCTCCTCTGAATAAAATATTGGTAGAATAGTGGAATGTGTACAAGCGCTGCACGAGAGTCACGCATTGAGAATTTCCAACGGCGTAATAACTAAGTGTAATTGCCGACTGAGCCGACATATGCCGATATTAAAACATTTCACTGTCGGAAACCTGATCTTCCTGCTCGTACACTAACATAATGATGTGTTTTATGTTTAACGGATGAAAAAAAAAATCGATTATGTATTTTGGATTTTTATCCCCTGACCAATGAAGTGAAATAATGATACAAATTTAAAACTGCCACGTACATACAATATTCAATTCCTAATTTATTTTCAATTTCTCATTACAACTTTTCATATTCCTAAATTATTGTGTTTCAATTCATCGCTTTCATACGCGCACGAACAGATAGACACATTATCAGCTCGTGGGTGAATTTGGATAAAAATTCTGGTGATAAAATCTCACGCTATCTCGCCGTGCCCAAGTACTTGTGGGCAGCAAGCAGAGGTGGGGGATCATTCAAAATGTGATAGAAATCTACAGTTTCGATGTAAAGACCATGTACTAAATTTTTTATTTCTGTTTTATTGCATCTTTTAGTTGCAGTTTCTTTCGGCAGACAGACTGACATGATTTCAAAAATGGCTTCTTCAAAATTTCGAATTTGCATTTTATGACGATGCCAATATTTTCTCTTTGCTTCGTCTGTGAAAATATAGGAATTGAATCAACGAGACAAAGATAATCGTGTTTAATAAAACGAGAGAAGCACATCTTCTCCTAAGTGAAAGAAAGTTGACTTTTTTCCCCACTCCTCACCAACAAATGACAGGGAGGTCGGCCGTGGAATTGTCACCCTAAGTGCTGACTGGGAAGTGATGAAATTGCTTTCTCGCTTGCAAACCCAGTGATTAACTTAATGCCTGCCGCCGCCACCCCTATCCGCACATAAAGGGAAGGGGCCTCCCGCTAATGCATCCGTGATTAGGAATGGACACTGCGCGGTTAAATGAGAAGGACCACTCTTAATTTAGATTGTTTCGGGGTTTCTTTTTTCTCCCTCCTCTTGTTGTTGCTCTTCCTCCCTCGCCTGTGCAGATGTAGATATCATCGGTGGAAGCTGCAGATTTGATTACGCGGCCTCCTTCATGTCTTCTTGCCCCGACAGAGGGGGTGGACGGTGGGAGCAGTACTCGGTATTTCACTTCTGACCGAAAGTGACCATAGCAACGAGTATATTTTATAATTAATCGCGAAATACTTTGCATAAGGTCTTGCATGTGATAGAAAGCGACGTAGAATTCAGGCGTAGCTCAGGCATCGTCCTTGGCCTCTGACCGTGGCTCAAAATTACGAGGTCCGCCCCAAAATAGCCCTAGTGTTGCTTTAAAACGGGACGTTAATTTAACTAAACTAAAAAAGTAATGAGTATTATTTATTTCATTATTATTGATATTTGTGGGATTTATTTTTTCAGTACCTTAAATGACCTTTATATATTTTATCTAAAATCTTTTAGGTCCGACATCAATAAAATGTACGTTTGCCTAAAATTTTTATAATGTATCAAAATTTTTCTAGATTTTTTTTATTTGCTCCTATTTTATTGGGTTAAAGTAATAAAGTATCAAATTATCTCAGAAAGTTCAGGAAAATTTCATGATAAACTTTCAGAACGACTCTCTCTCTCTCTCTCTCTCTCTCTCTCTCTCTCTATATATATATATATATATATATATATATATATATATATATATATATATATATATATATATATATATATATATATATATACAATTTTCTTCTGACGCATTTACTAAAAATAAACGTCGGTTGCATGGCTGTTGGCGCATTTAATGGCAGACTAATTAACTTAAAGTTCTGAATTTCACACAAACATGTTTTGGTAAATAGAAATTTCTGCGTCGAAGCCATTTGTCCGTAACTTTAGTCAGTTTAGAGTACTAGAAGGTCATTTAAAACGAAAATCGCCGAGTTTATGTTGTAAATAAATGATAATTATATGTATATATAAGAAACTTTTTTCATTATAAAACAGCAGGAAAATGTTTATTAGAAAATCGAATATATGTTGTGTTGCAAAAATCTTCGTTTTCGCAACAAAAGTTGATAGAAAAAAAAAAGTTCTGAATAAAAATTAGTATAATATAGATATTCAATAATAACGGTAAAAGTTTCTTTTAATATAATTGAAAAAAATGTTAATACTGAATATCAAGTAACTTGAAAATCTTTTTTTTTTAAAAGATATTTTTCGTGATAAATAACCTCTTAAAATTATATTGCTATCCAGAAAGCAAATAAAAATAGGTTTGTAATGCTTAACTATACGCAATGTTAGCTACTAACTGTTGCAAAAAATTTCATGCAATTGCAATGAAAAGAATTCTTTCTGAGCATGCCAATAGTTGAAAGAGGATAAAAAAAAAGAGTTTTGAAGGGGGAATAAAAAATGATAACTTTCTTCTATTTTTTAAGCTTTTGCTAGTAATATATCTAAAAGTTTTGTAAATTAAATTAAAAAAAATTTGTATTGGTTTTTCAAACTAATACGCATCAAACTTTTCTGTAATCAAAGAAATGCCCCATAATTCATCAGATTAAAAATTTTAAAATATGATTTTTTTAAAGATGCCATTGTTTCCATTTCCTTAAAACAATAAGCGTTAGTTAGTTTGGTGTTTTTTGGTAATGACTTCTGAAAATATTATCGTACAATATACTTTTAACTTTGTCAGAAGATTCTAAAAGTCATCTTTTTAAAGATATCATTTCAATGGTTTTGTAATATCTTAATATTTTTAAAAAATTGCAAAAAAAAAAAACAAAAAAAAAACCTATAGATATGATTTGCAACTGTAGTTTTTGTTATTAAAGTCTTAGCCAAGCCCATTTTATCAAGTCTTTAAATCAATTGTTTTTCTTTTGTTGAAAGATCTCCCATCACTTCTTTAATCGAGAGTTTATATTACTCTTAAACTATGAAATTTTAGTAAATTTTTAGCTGACGTAATTCAGATTCTCTCTCTTTGTTTGACGTTTAAGCACAGAATAATTTCTATGATCCAATGATGGATTTAAGCATTTTCCTGATTGAGGTAGTGCACATTTTAAAACACCTTCTTTAAGTACTGGCCAATTTAGTTTCACATTTCAACACATTTTTAATTCACATTTTTTTTTTTTTTTATTGTTTGGATTTTTTTTTATTTTAATATTACTAACCTGATAAGATAAAGAATTAATATAACATAAAGATAAAGTTAACCTGATAAGATAACGTTAATATTCCAGATAAGATAAAGTTAATAAGTTATAAGATAAGATAAAGTTAATATTCCATTGCATTATACATAAGTAAATAATTATCTGCAAATGAATGATTTTAATTAATACAAATTGTGGTCCTAACAGTTTACAAATATAATAGTTTGTATTTACTGCAACTTAGCTTTTTGAAACCTGGAGAATAACATTTTTTAAAAGATCTACTTGCAGCTTCTCTTACTCCAGCGGATCCTGGCAGCTACTTCGTTAAATATCAGATACATGATTTATTACGTGATATTAATGAAATGTACTAGCATTATTTACGAGATGTGGATATTACCTTAAGTGGAAAAGCTGTTGATGTTTTTAATTACTTATTAAATTAGATGGTTGCAATTATCTTTAAGTTAAGAGTTGAAATACAGATTGGTTAAAATTAAACTGACGGTGTTCAGAGTATCCCAGAAAAATTTCACATATTTGTTACTTACCCGTGGGACCAAGATTTTCGTTCGCAAGCAGGTGACGCTGTAACAAAATAAAAAGGAAGATAACAATTCAAAAATAAAAGAAAAATAGAAAATTTTACTCATTTACACACTTGTGTACTCCAAGTGCATACTTTGTCGGTCAACAATATGCTGAAAATGCACTATTGCGTTATAAATGCTTGTATGCAACATTTCAGTAGGAATGAAGAAGAGATTTTGAACGATGCTGAGTTTCATGTCCGCTTCATTAGTTACACGTCCTTGATAAATGATATCTTTGAAAAAACGTCATAGCCGGAATTAGCAAAAGTTCAGATCTGGTGACCGTGCTGGCCAGGCAAATATAAAAGTACACGAAATAACACGTTCATCTGGGAAATGAACTTGAATCGCATTCTTTACTCTTTTTGCTTTAGCATTGTGGTGGAATAGCTTCTTCTTCTTCTTTTTTTTTTTTTTTTTTTTTTTTTTTGCCTTATCGCCGAAACGACATTTTCCTTTAGGAATCTACTGTATCGGTTACTAGTGAACCCGTTCACTGTGACTTTCTCAAATAAGCACGGGCCAACACTGAAAGTCGCCGTGAATCCACCATATCATGACGTATGGGGAATATAGCTTCTGAGGATGCATGGTTTCAGGATTAGTGGAAACCCGTATGTGGCAGTTCTGGGTATTCACAACAGCATCTAAGTAAAAATGAAACTCATCTGTCCATAAAATATGTGATAGTCAATACGCATCCACTCGTATCCACGCCAAAAAACGTGAGGTTAAAATAAGACGTTCTAATTAATCTTGTGGTTTCAATTGTTGGACGAAATATATCTTCAGAGAATACAACTTCAGGATTTTTCATAAAATCATGAGCACAGTTGACTATGGAATGTCAAATGCTCGTCCTTTTGAGCAAGCGCTTACAGTAAAACTAGAACTTGCAGTTGCAATTGGAAATTCCACCATAATTGTCGGCTTCACTTCACGTCCTCCCTTTACCGGTGCAACATCCAGAGAATTAGTTGCTTCAAACTTCTTGTTGCTTCCTTAAATTTTTCATCCGCCAGTAAGTTCAGAGAGACACTGAAGCATTATTCGCATTCTGATAAAGAAATTTTACCATCAATGTGCTCTCTTTCTTGGTCAGTCGCATATTCATTGTGGGCGAAGGATTTCTTCGAGCCCCATCTGTCGCTTTTATATTGAAATGAAACGAGCTTCTCATTAGCATTAGGTTTTAAGAAGTACAGTGCTATTAATTGGCAAAATTTCAAACTATTTTTTTCAGATGGTGGCTTTGGCCTCATGGTCAAAGTAACATATATATGAGTTTCTTTCGAATCCGTTCAGTAAAAACGGAGCTACGATTCTTTGAGTACCATCAGTTTCATTTTAAACATACAGTATCTGAAGGCCATTATTTTATGTAATTCATTTTTACAATAAACTAGATTAAATATGTAGCTTCCAATTACCTAATAAATCCAATTGTTTAAATAATTTTTAGAATCATGAGTGACTCTAATGGCCAAAAAATTAATTTCAATAATATTTTTTTTATCAAGAATTCAATCTTTTTAGATATTTTAATCGTAAATAGTACTGCCCCTCCCCCATTCTGTTACTACATTTTAAAATTTATTATTTTAAATATATGATAATTTATATTTTAGTAATATATTTGAAATGTGTCCCTTTTCCTTCAGATAAATGATTTAGATGTTTTTTATATCTCTTTTTATCTTCCGAATACATTTAATCAGGCATTTTATAAGTTGCTTAGAGGATTAATTTTTTTATTTAATTGCTTAGTATAATTTTCTTAATTGTCTTACATACTTTAATTAGTATGAACTACTGGAATTCAATTCATAGTTGATCAAACCGGAAAATAATCTTAATTAAATTTCGCAATTTTTAGTGAATTATTCTGCGTTTATTTTTTCCACAATTGTAAAAACATAAGCATCACCATCGTAAAATAACATCATTTGTAACCAAACGGCTATTTTTTAAAAGAATTGTTCAATAATCCCTATCGGACTGCTCAGATTTTTCGTTTAACTCTCAGAGAACGCTCTAACCATTTTGAAATCAGTTTGTTCAAACCAGGGCAAGCAAGGAACACCTTGATAAAAGATATATCTGAATTGATTATGGATCTTTTATTTATTTACATTCTCAAAAAATTTAGACATACTCTAAGACCCTTAAATTTATTAACAAAAACAATTTTGTTAGCTCACAGAATCGCAACGTTTTTACAGGATCTCGTTCAATTTTCTTTTCAGGGGCTAACTGAAATCATAGAAGTTAAGGACAGCAGCACAATAAAAACACAATTCCCATCTATCGAATGCAGCTCGTTCTTGGACCGTAAACACACATAAAATTTCAGTTAGCGGAATAGTCTATACGATTAAGATTCGTCAAACTTTTTATAGTATTTTGAATGTTTTTTTTTTTTTAATTTCACCCATTTCTGGGATTTTTTTTTTTTTTTGCTGGAAGGACAGAAAAGAAAATATAGAATAATGAAAATTGAAAATGCATTCGAATCCTCATTTATCAAACATATGCGTATTGAAAATCCTTACGCATCGAATTCCCTTCAGGAGTCTAAGGTTTTCGATAGAAAAGTTTCTGTTTATCAGATGAAATTTCTACATATCAAACAAAACTTTTCGCACATGAAAATTATGTGCTCTTATTGTAATCAAAACGTGACTATCGATGTCGTTCACAAGAAGAAATTAAATGAGAGAAAGAGAAATTGTTTCATCGGTTTTTACTACAACAAAAATATTGGGAATATCGGAAGTCATTCAAGAGCCAACAGCAGTGCTTTCCTCTTCACTTACTCGTATGCTTAGACAATGCAGCATCTTCTTTTCAATTCCCTTCCGCCATTGCGAGAAATGACATTAAGAAACATGACATTGCTATGAGAAATGAGAAGAGAAGGGACGAATGAGGGCTCTCCTCTCCAACTTAGGCGTATAGTAGCGCAGCATGACACGTTTTGTTTAGTAATATGGTGCAGAGAGGATTCCGTTCCACCTGCTTGGCTTAGAATTTGATACAGATATACAATTTCAGTTTCAAGACGACGTGCCAAGTAATTTCTAACTGCTCCGGATCCTTTCCAACTCTTTGTGGTTTATAAGTTCACTTGCACTTGAACAGACACTGAGAAGGATTCCATCCAAAACTGGATAGAGACTCAATCGATTCCTTCTCCCTCATTCACCGCAGTCGCAGGTAAACGCCATTCGAGGAGTGATTTTTGGTGTTTGGGATCGAGGTAGAATTTTTTTGGTGATTGCAATAACTCATCAAAACGCCTTCTCATTTATTTGATGTTCACATTGAATAACATCGCTTTATCGCAGTCCTCATTCATTCGCAACCTCTGTAGGGATGCGACGCGAAACCTCGTTGATACGAAGCAAAGCTTCATTTATACGTCGTTTTCGTTTTCATTGCTCGTTTCTAGGAATATATGAACTGTGATACCAATATCACATGACTTCGAAATCATTCCTAATGGGTGCATCAGCAGAACACAAATGATCTGGTACTAATTTAAATGATGATGAAAGAAAATGGGAAGAAATGATATCAATTTTCCTTAAAGATGCAATAAACTCCATTGGAAAAATGAGATCTTTTTTGTTTGTTAAAACTTGGGTGAAAAAGTATTCACTGGATTCCTTAATTCTATTCGTAATGGCACATTTCATACTCACAGATCACAATCAGCACATCAAAGGACAATTAAATATTTTTTAAGCATTAATCGTATAAAACAGGAAATGAATCATTAGTAGATCACACTTTCCAGTGCAGATTTTATTATTATTATTATTGTCTCTATGGTAAATGCTTAGTTTTAAAATTTAATTATTGCTTTCAATACGATGCAGTAGAACTATTAGCACTATCTAAATATATTGGAATTATTACTTCTAACTGAATTTGCATTTGTAGTATTAACTCACTTCAAATAAGGTTGTTAATTAATATGTCGATTATAAATTTTTTTCAATTATAAGTCGTTTTACGTTTGGAAAGGCATATAAAGGCATGGAGCTTTACTGTACGAGAAATTAAAAAGTATTAGTGAATAAATATAAAAAATAAGTATTAATAAATTGGAGAATCTAATCTATTCCTAAACTAAAAATGTGTTACATTTTTATTATTAATTAAAATATTTGTATAATTATAAGTAACTCTAATTACAATATATATGCCCTGCATACCGGGAATTTAAAAAAAAGTAAGGATAAATTTTAGGCTGAAATTGCTGTAGGGTTTTAGCGGTTGTATCGTATACAACTATTTTGAAAATATTTAATCAAGCTTCTTACCTATCTCTTTGGTATTTTTAAAGAATATTTCTGAGCCCTATATTAACAATTCAAAAATATAGAATTTCATTACACTTAGCTCACTATATATACCAGTTCAAACAAAATCAAAAATGCAATGGCTTATCATGTTATAATGTATACACCCTAAACAAACAAATAACAAATTGCATAGAAAATACAAAAAAAAAAAAAAGAGTTCGAAGAGAAAGTATTAGAAATTCAACAACTGACAGAGCGCCATAAATATTTTTTACAGTTCATTCATACGTATGTTATATCTCTAAAATAAATTTCAATTTTATTTAATGGCAAATTTTTATTTATTTTTATGTTCTCAGTCGCCCCAGATTGTATTAAGATCCAAGGAAACAAAAAAAAAATCGAAAATTATGTGTGAAAAAACAAAATCAAGTATAGGAATGGACTCTACAGAGAAAATATCTCCAATTTAATTAGAATTTTTAACCCAATAAAATCTAAATATACATGTGAAAAGCTCCTTTATAACTTATTCGAATAGTGAAATGCTTATTAGTTTTCAGTTGGCTATCAAAATCAGTGGACATATAATCCCCCAAACATTTGAGATCAAATGTATCCAACATTCATCGAATTTCAGACAAAAACCCCGTTGAAAAATCTTTTAGACAAAATAATAATGGGTTATCATTTTTAATGCATTCAGGAGCAAGTCAGTGTGTCTTATAATATCAATGTATTACTTACAATTCAAAAAATATTCTATCAGCTCAATCCCAAATCTTTCATATAAACTCCCAGGCAATCGAGATTCACATGACTTGATTCAAAACTTTATAAATGCGACACCTATTAAAAATTTGGATTTCATTGAAATTCTTCTCAATATAGGAGTAAAAGACAAGCTATCGGTGAAGATTTTTATTCTCATGTGTGTGTCGTCAATTCCATGAGCTTAGATTTCTGGTAAATTTATCGATAAAATGAATTAATAACGCAAAATCTAATGTGCTAGTAATAAATACAAAAACAAGAATCCACAATTACAGAGTTGTAATAATTCAAAATCGTCTATTCAGGACATTCTAGAACCGGTTCTATGACATTCAACGAACCATAATCTCACTAGCATATGATACGAGTAATGCACTCTCTGAATAAAAAATAGTTCCAATTTTCACCTATAGGTGGCAGTACAACAATATCTAAGTATGTTTTCATTTTGGTTAAAATTAAAATTTGCCAATTCGTACAGATTGGTAATTCATATTGATCTATGAGTTCAAACAATGTAGAAAAAAAGAGATAACGTCATTTGATGCAATCTGCGTCAACAAACAAAAATAAAAACATAACGCTCTTAAGTGACACATAAGCAAAAACAGCATTAGTGAATCCTCTTACTAACTGAATTCTTAGTGAATCCTACATTATTTTTTTTTGTACTCACTTGTCGTTTGAATAGAAATGCGCTTCATCGCTCCATAGAATATTCCAGGGGAAATAATCATCCATATTCATTCGTGCAACATATTGTAGAGCAAATTCTACCTGAATACCTGTATCGTCCTATAGTAGCTTTCTGGATCTTGCATAGATTGTAGTGCGATATATAACGCATAACTTTGGTCACTGTGAAAATCGACTTCATTTGCAATAACTGATAAATCGGCATTTACCTATGGTGACAGATTTGATGAATCAACTTCAGCACAGAAACATTTTCAACGTTGGAATTGTCCATTTTTTTTTTTTTTTTCATTTTCTGCTAAGAGTGTCAAAACTTCCTGTGCCTCGAATCGTTTAATCAATTTGAGAATGTCGCGAATAAACATTGGTTCGTGCATAACATCTGTTTGCGTCCAAAGTTCTCGAAGAACTGTTGACAGCTCCATTGTTGTAATTTTCATAAAGTAATTTTACGAGAAGAGCACTTTCTTTCAAAAGTAACATTTTTCAGAAAGCTTAGAGTTTCAGTGACTTTCAGTAACAAAAATCTTGTTCAGTATCAAACGAATCAAAAACTCGAAGCGTGCTTACGTATTTCACCACCACTTCTTAGTTCGTCAAACATCTCAATAAATAAATTGTTTTCTAGAGTGATTTTAAAGTAATTAAAAAAACTATAATTTGAAACTAAATTTAAAATTAACTGCTTATATTTGCTTCATTAATAAAGACAATCTAGAAAAAATCATCTTAGTTATAGTAGCAATTTACGTAACTGGCAAAAAAAAAAAAAAAAAAAATAAATAAAAATGATTTTCACGGAGCACCTTCCTTGCAGTACATGCTATTGAAATTATGTTTCATTGGGAATCAAAGAACTGCTTCTATAACTTTTCCTAAAAGTGAATTTTAACTATAAAACCCTGTTCTTTAGAAAAAAAGTTAAAAAGAGTTTATATGTGAAATGACAGGGAATTTTTATCAAGTACAAAGAAACTTATATATAGAGCTATTTCTACAATGAATAATTACGATTGTGATGGATCGTAGAATACGTAAATATTGAAGGAATCAACCCTTAAAAAAAGACATTATAGAACTAATATATAAAGCAGAGGATAATTACTTTTATCTATAATTTCTTTCAGCACGCAACCACATTGGTTCCCACGATTTGAAATATTTAAAACAGTTTATCTCATTGATGGTAAATATTTACACTTTTAATATTTACAAATTCAAATTTGACTTATGTCATCTGAAGATTTGCAGAAATCTCTACTCATTTATTGAATTATTCAAGAATATCGACTAAACGAAGTCTCTTAAATATCCTACGTCTAAGATTCAAAAAATCGGGACAGATTCAAAAAAGTTGAAAGTGTTCAAGAAATTGTGACCCAATCTTGGTGCAAGAAAAAATTTCAAATTCAGTGAGATGATATTATATTTTAAGTCTGAAATATTAAAAATATAAAAATAAATATTTCGTTGAATGAGCAGAACTTGTAGAGAAAAAAAAGGGGAAAAAGGATTGAAATTTCACGCAACAAATGTTTAAAAATACGTTTAATTTATTTTCAAAAATAAATTAAACATATATTTTAATAATTTTACTATAAGAAGTTTACAGTAAGCTTATATAAAAATCTGTAGAACTAATGCTTTCGGGTAAGTTAATTACAAATTTCTGAGCTTCATTTCTTGTAAATTGTAGATGGACGAAATAAATGACCGAACCTTCTTCTGACATGAAAGCGCCATCTATCGTCAGGGAATGTCAATGGAAGTGCGAAGACGATAACTCGGCGTTTATGATGTGGAAAGTGAGGAGGTACGCTCGAAGCCGTAAAAGCTGCTCATGTAAGGAAAAAAATCGTGCTGAACAATTTCGCCCCATCGCATTATCCAGGAAATTACCCGCAATAAAAATGCCTCCGCCCCGGTCCCTCCCCCTTTTTATTTTATTTTTATTCACTTTTCATTGAGCTCGTTTGAAGCGGAAGCCATACGCCTTTTTTAATTAGCTTTTTCTGATGACATCTCAGTTTGAAACATTTAAAATGGGCAATTTTTACTTTCACAAATGCGACATGATCAAGGAGAAAGTAGCATCACCGTCAGAAAATTCCACCATAAGATTTGGATGAATCTACGTTTTGTATTTTCCTGAGTCCAAAAAACAGATTTTATTTTTATTTGTGCCTGCTTTCGGACACGTTAAATCAAAAATAAAAAGAGCTAGAATGATAAAACTTACTATGTATCCCTATCAACAAGTGTGCAGATTGGGCTCGGTCAGTGTCTTGTCCACTTGAATACAATCATTCAAAAATGCATTGTGCCATGTGGATCAAATTTCACATATCATCACACCTACGTCAAATTCCCGACTAAATCCACCAACCATCCATCCGTATTTTCGCATGTATCTGATCCCCATAGCTGGAAACTTCAACAAATGAAAATTAGTACATTGTCTTGATACCAAAAATTACAGAATTTTTTAAAACTTGCATAATAGGAACATCTAAAGTTGATTCTTGATTCTCTTCATTACATCTCGAATAGGGATTGCAATACCGGGATACTGAATACCGGTATTTTGAGCCATTTGTACAATTTTGTAATACCGGTATTCACAAGTTTAAATACCGGTTTTTCGGTATTTACTAGAAATTTTTTTAAATTGTCTCCACTATATGTTCAGGGATCGCTAACATAGCAAAATAGTATACGTTTTTGTTTTCATGTCGCCCTAACGGGCGAAATTAATTAGCTAATGAATGGCTTAATGAATTGCTTAAATCTAAATTAGCGAAACAACGATTATCCCTGAAAGAAGATATTGTATCCATAACGACTAATGGAGCAACAGTTATGAAAAAAGTTGGAAAGTTGATTGGTGCAAATCAGCAATTGTGCAATGCTCATGGAATTAAATTAGGAGTAATAGATGTATTATACAAAAAAAAAAAAAAAAAAAAAAAAAATAAAGAACAGAAGAATCCAAATACTGTGGATATAGAAACTTTGGATTCCGACATTGAAGAGAGTAAGAGTGAGAGTGATGTTGATAATGAAGATAATGATAATGTAATTGTTGAAGAAGATATTGCTAATGAGGATGAAATTATAACCGATCAAGAATTGCTTCCTATAATTTATAAAGTTCGAAAAATTATTAAGATATTTAAACGTTCCCCCATAAAAAATGACATATTACTAAAATATATAATAACTGAAAATAAAACAGAATATATGTTAATAATAGATACTAAAACACGTTGGAACAGTTTACTCCTAATGATGGAAAGGTTTTTGAAACTAAGAAATCGAATCCAACCAATAATCGACTTAAACCTGTAAATTAATTTTTCAGATAGTGAATTCGACTTAATATCCAGAACTATATCAGCTCTACTTCCAATAAAACTGACTATAGAGGCATTATGTCGGAGAGATTTTAATTTATTAACAGCTAATGCAACAATAAATTTCATGTTGCAGTCATGAAAGAACAGCACACATCACTATCTGAAGAATTAAATATTACATTGAAAAATCGCACAGAAAAAAGGCATACCGAAATAGAAAAAGTCTTATGGTAATTATAATGATTAATATAATTATAATGATAATAAATCATAATTATAATGATTTTAAAAATGAAAATGAAAAAGAAGAAAAGAAAATAATCAATTCATATCTGATTAAGTTTATAGTAAATTTTCTTAAAATTTTTTACCCGCAAACCTATCCACATTCAGAAGAATTCGGTTCAGTTATCACAGATTATGATGACCCTAATGTCTATAGTGAAAAGGAATTGTCTCTTGAACAAAAATTAGAAGTAGTGATAAATAAAAAAATTACTACAATACAGAAATCAGCTATATCCAAAACCCTCCGACGGGAAATCGATTTATTTG